>NW_022111372.1:42631229-42637685 GCF_000313985.2 Echinops telfairi | reverse complement strand
CTGGTGAAACAAAGGTCCAGAAAGGAGAGATGAGAAAGGAAGAAGTACATGGGTGTCTGAAGCTTGGGTTCCAGACGAGACACCAGGATAATAGCAGTGTTACCAAAGATGGTTAGTAAATATAAGATCAAAATGACCACAAAGAGAATCTTCTGCAACTGAGGATGATCAGAAAACCCCAATAGGATGAAGCCTGTGAGGTTGCTCTCATTGATACTCTTCACTATCGCCATTTGTAACGTATATTCCAAAATGTTGAGGCATAGCTGAGAAAGATGAAATATTATAAAATTAAAGCAGTGGCATTGTCACTTCTCAGAATCATGTATTACATAAAATGTGCAGAAATCTATGTTCTTAATATCTAGTACATTAGATCTATTTTTCTGAGGTATGAATGCTAAGTAATTCCACTCTTTCTTTGTCCTCTACTGCTTTATAAAAGAAAATTGAGTGGGCTTATCAATAAATGTTACCATGTGCTGTAGGAGACAAATTAGACCATCACTTTCATTCAACTTCACCAATGTTAACCCTTAATCAGGTCACTCTAGTTAAAGAAAATGGAAAATCAAATCCAACCCAAAGTAAAAGTATTAGGATTTATTTAAACAATTTTCCATCTCTGGGAAAAAAGTTTCACCTCAAACTCAAAATAGTGGAAATGATTTAGAAATATGGTTGGCATTAATTAAAAATGGCTCCTTCATATGATCTATTTAAAGGCTAGTGTTTACTAGGAGATAAAGGAAAAACAAGAATTCATTTCTTCTGATCCATGCATCAGTTGATGCTATCCACAATGTGGTTTTATTCCTTTCTTCACAGTCTGTTGGTTTCTTTCTTTGTTTTCATTTTTAATGACTATCTCTTAAGAACTCAAGATCCTTTTAACCCAAAGGTATTTTTGGAAATGTATTGATTTCCATGTGATATTGGATTTATTTTCCCGAGATGATTTTAACTTTACCATCTGTGCAAAGGATAAATATAAACTTTAGTTGCTGATAGTGAAGCAATCAGTAAAGGGGCTACATAAGTAAGAAAAACATTCTATCATTATGAAATCATAGAAACCTTTAGTAACCAGAAATATGAAATTATGAAGCTATTGTTATTCAATATATCCTACTTCTAGGTTTGTAATGTTGTGCAGGCAGTGTTTTCATCTTTGTAGCCCTCCCCAGAAGAACTCTGCACTCTGAGTTAGACAAAGTCAAAATGTCAACCTTGACGTACTATAGTGGGGGGAAAGTTAAAAAAAAACCTTTGCTGTTGAATTGATTCTAATTATTGGAGATATTAAAGGACAGAGTAGAACTGCTCCTTGGGTTTCCCATGTAGTAGATCTTTATGGGAGCAAACAGTCATATCTCTTTCCCACAAACTCATTGGGATTTGACGAAGGGACCTTATAGCGAGCAAGTCAATGGTTAACCTAGTGCTCAATCCAGGGCTTCTTTTAAGGCATCCTGGAATGACTCAGAAGGAGCTCTGCTGGAATAATGGGGTCCGCATTCTGCTGTTAATCACAAGGTTGGCTTTCCAACCACCTTGCCTTCAACAGGTGAAAAATGAGACTGCCGCAGTACGATTCCCAGTCTGAGAGATGTAAAGGAAACCCTACTCTGTCCTACAGGGCCACCATAACTCTGATTCAGCTCCACGGCAGGGTGTGAGTGTGGATGGACTCAAATCGTGTTCCTTTATATGTTCTTTGAATGTTTCCAATAAAAACAAGTCTGAAAGGGTAAGATCAAGGCTGTGGGTTAATTTTTAGGGTAATTTTTCCAAATGAAATTCTCATAGGACAGCCCTGGCTACACACACACACACACACACACACACAAAGAAAGTTGCATATTCTCATGATGAACAAATTACTTGGCAAACATTTCTGTCCCTTATACTCACTACTACAGTTTTCAATTTTCATTACATTTCTTCATAATACATCAAGTGACTGTTCTGTGTCCTTCCAGGAGAATGTAAGATGATTATCGCTCTGGAATCCCTCAAAGCTGTCACCATAGCTGATTCTGACCTGAACTCTCTACCTTAGATTAAATGGACTCAGCAGACCTGTTTGGAAGCTATTGTTTTCACTGGGATCCATCATTGGAAGGCACCGTAATGGGACAAAACGAGTGTACTACTGCACACACGTTTCTGCAGCCATCCACTGATCTTTAAAGCAACTTTTCTTTTGGATAAACTTATGAATGTGTGAAGTGGAACACAAGAAACAATCATTTTCCACCTACCATTATTTACAAATGAAGACACCATATTATCTTCATCAACAAGTGCTTCAAGTCCTCCTCACTTTCAGCAAGCAAGATTGTGTCATCCTCATATCACAGGTTAATCAGCCTATTTCCAACCTTGATGTCACATGCTTCTTCATATAATCCAGCTTCTACTATTATTTTTCCATCATAGACAGTGAAACACCTCTTTTCCATTCTTTTCATGATCATATCACATATCTGTTAGCTGACTAAACCTGATATAGTCTCCCCAGAAAATAATGGAATTAAAAATGATGGATGTAGCATAATCAGAAAACTCAATGATTTTTGAGAGGCTATTGTGTGTTGAACTCTCCAGGGACTGGAATTTGTAAAACCATGCCGTGTATGGTTTCTAAATATTATGACTAGGCACACACACATAACTTGTTTGTGAATGGCCACTACTCAGAAAACTGTTAAGTATGTCTGCATTATTACAAAGACCAATTCTTTTCATCCCCACAACGACCAAAGAACCCTCACTAATCCCTCAGTGGAAATAGTCTTTTACTAGCTTACAAACCAATAACTTTTTCTTTTCACCATATTTAAAGCTTTGTGGTTCCTAGGAAATGAAAAGAGGTGCTGGGTAGCATACATGGTGTGGATTTCAAATACATGTGCACAGTTGGTAGTTCAAACTCCTTAGAGACATAACTTGAAAATAAGCTGGGGTCATAAGTCTGCTAAAAATAGTCTTAAAACTCAATGCAGTGCACATATTTGATTACTATGAATCAAAATTGACTTGATAACATTTAAAAATTATAAAAATGTGTGAGTGTAAATTTAATGAAAATATGTGTGCCTAGTCATAATATTCAAAAACCACACATGACCTGGCTTTACAAACCCTAGTCCTTAGAGTGTTCAGCACACAGTAGCCTTTCAGATATCATTTAGTGCTCTGATTAAGCTACATCCATCCTTTAACAATTCTGTTATTTTCCCAAGAGAGACCACCTCAGGTTTAGTAAGTTAATTGATACCTGATAAGATCCTGAAAAAAATGGATTAATGGTTGCTTTAATCTCTATACTGAGCAAATAATCAGGGAAGCTGTATTATACAGAGACGAACGAGATATCAGGATTGGAGGAAAGTTTATTAACAATCTACAATATGCAGATGACAAAAGATTACTTGCTGAAACTGAGAAGGATTTGAAGCTCTTGCTGATGATGAAGGATTGCCATCTTCAGTATGAATTACAACTCAATGTAAAGACTAAAATTCTCACAACTGAACCAATAGGTAACATAATGAGACATTGAGAAAAGATTGAAGTTGTCAAGAATTTCATCTTGTGTGGATCAATAGTCAATGTTCATGGAAGTAGCAGTCAAGAGCAAACTATGTGTTGTATTAGATAAATTTGCTACAGAAGACCTCTCTAAAATATTGAAATGCAAGGATGATGCTTTGAGCACTAAAGGATGCCTGAGTCCTAAAGCAAGTCATGGTATTTTCAATTGCTTCATATGCATGGGAAAGTTGTACAATGAATAAGGAAGAGCAAAGAAAAATAAATCCATTTGAACAATGGTGTTGGCAAAGAATATTGAAGTACTGTGGACTGCCTAAAGAACAAATAGATCTACCTTGAATGATGCCTCTCCCCCCCCCACCCCCAAATGCCATAGAGATAGTGAGACTTGGCACCTTGTACTTTGGACACGTTATCAGGAGAAATCAGTTCCTGGAGAAGGGCATCATCCTTGTAAAGTGGAGAGGCAACGAAAAAGAGGTAAGTCCTCAAGGAGATGGAGTGACACAGTGGCTCAAACTATGGGCTCAGATATAAGAACAATTCTGAGAATGGTGCAAGATCAGGCATTGTCTTTTGTTCTGTTGCACATAGGGTCATTATGAGTCAGAACCTACTCAACGGAACCTAACAACAACAATGAGTAATTGGTAGAGGCAACCTAATAAATTATTATAAATATGCATTCTGGTCACTATCAAATATGTAGCCCACTTCCTAAAGGAATGAAAGTTTTCAATACTTATTTTGGTGTTTCAATAGAATACATTTAACTTTTATCTGCTATTGGTACCATAATATTTAATTATTTTTAAAGCCATTGAAAAAAATTTTCTATAATATTAATATTTATATTTCTATAAAAATCTCATCTGAGATAACTATAGATCTAGGTATGCCATCTGCTTGAAACATCCTATTTTCTCTTCTTCTGACCTTGATAGGTCTACAAATTTCAATGAAATAAAATGAAATCATTCAAAGAATAAAAAAATAAAATATTGACAGGCATTATTTAAATCTTCAAGATAAAATATGATCTTATCTGATAATGTTATTTGACGGCATATTTTGTTAACATCCCATTTCACCCAATCTATTTCATCAAAAATACCAAGAAAAGTGCTCTGTCATTTACTCCTCAAGTGTGTTGGATACCACAAACAGAACAACAAATAGTGATAGGGGAAATCCTATCATGGCCTAATGGAAAATAAATTATTTCAACTGTTATTCTAGCAACTGCTCAGTGAGATAGTTTAGTAAATTCCATGGATTAAATCCAAATTCATATCTTATAATCTAATTCTTAACCTATAGTGAAAACCGCTCTCAATTTTCTGATGTTTTGCCAAATTGGAGCTCCCTGACTGATGTATGGCACCACTCTCTATTTCCGTGTTGCTTCATTAATAGAGTTAATGTGATGGACACCTGGAAATGTTACAAGGAAGAGCAACAGGCATACATTTGGTTTTGATGCATTCTACCACAATCTTTTAAATACAGGAAATAAAATCACCTTGCAATATCTTAATTAATGTCTTGCTTTGACCTCTACTCCCTCCCAATAGGAAGCTTCATAGATTTCACTTGCTTCTGAAGAAAATGTCTGCTTTCCAAATGAATTTTCTTCCCATATAAATTATGTAGCTCAGTATCTTCACCATTCTCCTTTTTTATTTTTGAGAACCAAACTCTCCCTGGCTTATTCTTTCCAAGATGAACAATTACTGCCTTAAATCATCTACTCCTTCATTCTAAGCCTTTAAAATCTTCACAATAAGCAGTTTTTCATAAACTCATAGTATCCATGCATCTTTCCGAGTTGCATTGTAGAACACAAAAGGAGTATTGAATTTTACTTGTAGATACCATGGAACTAAACTCATTTTAAATGGCAGTAATATTTGGGCATGTCAATTATGTCCCTTACTCAAGGACAACTGCTGACTTATAGACCATGGAAAAAAATAGGAATCTTAATGAAAAAACCTCTTTTATAAGGAGATGTACATGTTAGTAAAGTGAATGGAAGAGTATCACTTACCCCCTTTACAGCTATTAATACTGTATAAAAGAGAATAAAAAGTAGAAATAGTAAATTTAAGTAGGTTAGGGCTAACTAGGGAATGCTTCCAAGTCTATATGGGCCGCATGCACTGAAATCTGGGAAAGAGGATAGACACAGAAGTCAAACCCTCTTCTCTGAGCACCTTCATGCTTGCCACTGACCTTACAGAAACAAGGCACTGAATGGAGCAGGCCATATGAAATATAATATTCCAATGGGAGTGTAGTTCCATATAGAAGATTGTTCTATATCCCCCAAAGTGTCCTAGATGATCAGTGTCATGATTGATTGATGGGGGAGCTGTGCATAGTTGTAGAATGCACATTTCACTGATTTGGAAGGAAAATGTTTGGAAAAACTTTATCTGAATAAACCTTCCATACTTCCACTGCTCATTCACTGCCATTAAGTGGACTCTGAATAATAATGGCCCTGTAGGACAGAGCAGAACTACACTGTGGGTCTTGAAAGACTGTAGCTTTTTATAGGATTAGAGAGTCTCATCTTTCTCCCATGGTGGTTTTGAACTGCTGAACTTGTGTAACCACTAAAGACACCATGACTACTCACATACACTATTCCTAAACAAAAAGCAATGATGGACAGAGTGAAAACTAAAACATCACAAAACCCTAATCCACCAGATAAATTGAAGAAATACAAAACAACTGCAATCAAACAGCAACAAGCAAACAAATAAGGATCACCTGGAAGAGTAACTCATAGCAACCCTTTAGGACAGGGTAGAACTCCTCCCTGTGTGTTACTGAGACTAATTATTGTTGAAGTAGAAAGCCCGTCTTTCTCAATGGCAGTGAGTT
>NW_022111372.1:42625133-42631062 GCF_000313985.2 Echinops telfairi | reverse complement strand
CAAAAACATTTAACATAAAACAAAAGAAGTTGACCCATAAGAAAATAAAATTAGGTGGCAAAAGTGCATATCAAGGAGAATTGTTATAACAAAATAATATACACTTTAGGGATAAAAATCGTTCTTCCATACTCACAAAATTCTATGAGGAGATTGGAATTATTTTTAAAAGTTGATTTGAAAGAAAAATAGATTTCAAAGTGGGGTTGTTTTAACTAACTCAAAATAAATAGCTAAGGATTATATCGTGATGGCTGTGGCTCATCACCATGGACATTCTGAGTGCTGCCTAGTAGAAATGCTCCACAGGGGGTACTTGGCTGTAATCTTCGAAGCCAATTGTCAGGCTTTTTATTCCCTAGTGATGCTGGATGAGTTGCATCTCCAAATTTTAGGATAGGAGTAAAGGGCAAATCAGAGGATGCATCCTTTAAGAATGATATGTAATGGCTACTTCCTAAATAGCAATTAAATAACAGAGGTTAATAACAGAGGTTAATAAAGGCCATGCTTAATGAGCTTACACACAATGCAATAGAAGCAAAATTTTAAAACAAACTTATCAAGAAAACTATAATTAAAAATCAAGCATCAATAATATAATAAAAATAAATCCATCACAGTTTGTAAAATTTCACCAGATCAGAATTTCACTTTGCAACACTGTAAAAGCTAAAAGAAAAGATAAAGTAATAATTCTTAAATTATTTTATAGTCACATGTTACACAATCCACACTAAAGTTATACTGGAGAAATTGTGTCATTAACAGGCTACTAAGTCTTAATAAAACCTAAATTATACAAACAAAAGAAATTTTGCTTATTATGTTCTCAAACCTGCTTTTTAATTGATATCAATAACAAAATCTAGATAAAAGTGGATGCCAAGATGTCAATTAGAGATTAAAGTTAAACTTAATATTGAAACATAAAAATATTCGGTTTTAACATTCTTATTCTATAAGATAAAATAAATAATTAATTTGAAAGTGCTACACATCACTAGAAGATAAAATGTGTAAAACTAGAAGAGCATTTTTTAAATAAAAATAAAACAGAGCAATTGTGATCATTCATAGCATGAAATACCTAGATGAAAGAGTAAAACTTAACCTAATACCATCTTAAAAATAACACCACAAAATTAAAAAGTAGCACAGATTTTGTAAATAATTTCAAAATATACTTCATAATACAAAATGTTGATTTTATAATAATGTAAATAATTTATAGTTTTGGTTACAAAAATGTAAACAATTTATAAAACTTTCACCTGGAAAAATCTTCATTAAAGTTTTTAATTAACATAAAATGTGTTGACAAAAAATAAATTGATCTAAAACTATGAATATATGCATTTATTGATGACTCCGTTTATCTTATTGAGACCTAATGGTGCCTTCACCAATACATAAGGTGCTCTTCCAAGAATCCAAGAATATTTCCCCCAATGCTCCTCCCTTTACCACCACCCACTCTCCCAAGTGATGAGTGTGCATCCTGTATCTCTGTTTTATCTTTCTCTGGAACTTGTTTAGAAACACACACATACTATGGGATGTGTCCTAAAACAATGGTGTGGATGAAGCTTTTGGATTTGGCAGTTGACAGTATCTCTTAATAGAGGTGTTTTTGTCCTAATGCATATATCTACATCACAATGACTACGAAGTTTCTTATAGATTGAGATGCTTTGACTTTTGAATCTGCTGAATTCTATGTTCCTACAGTCACTGAACATTTTAATGACTACTAATAATTCATGAAATTCAGAAAATTCAATACTCATAATAAACATGGACTTGGGTGTTCATCTTTCTTGAAGTATTTCTAAACATCTTGATGTCTTCAAATATAAATTATTTTAATTATAAAATTCATCTGTTTGCAATAAACACCTCCCCTTATGCCTCCTCATAAACACCTAGTGCTCTTCTCTTTCTATTCAAAATACACATAGTAGGTGTATTTGTAAGTATTTGACTCTAGTGTTTGTGTCCCTGTTTTATACCTATTTGTTAGGTTTGTTAGAAATACTGCATGAATAAGCAAATGAAGAACACACTTTTGCTTAGATTCTGATTGTTTCCACTTTGAAAATAATATCACCTCATTCATTTTACTACATGGTTGTGTTATGATTGTGCTGAACCCAAGCATTAATATTGTCCTGAAAATACATTAACAAATAAATGTGTTACGATGAGTCATTTATATTCTACTCTATTCCTCTTTTGTAACAAAAACAACAGTAAACATGAAAATAAACACTTATTTTTTGAAAATCCTAACACCAACATTCTCACTCAGAGTAGAGAAAACTCCAGACCTAAAGGCCACACATATTAAAAGTTACTCAGCTGTGCCATTTGAAAACAACAAATATGGCATCAAAACACTTTTTAAAAAGGAAGTCTAAAGCCTTTTCAATAGTAGAGAAAGATTATGGGTGTGGGATGAGAGGAAAACGGACTGTGATAGGAATAAGGACAAACATTTTCCTTTTCCGTGAGAGTAATTAGAGTTATAGAGGTGGTTAGTGGCTTCATATAAAAGTTCACTGAAGGCATAAGAATATAGAATAAAGAATATGGTGAATGGAGATGTGTCCCATCTGCTTATCTTCTGTTGAAGTAAATTTCTGAGAATATTTTCATAGTCAATAGCTATGGGCAATATTTGAGAAGACAATGTCAGTACTGGTTTAATGATATTTTAAACCAAGGGAAGTCTTTCTAAACCTTAGTAAGATGCTTCAAGAATACATGTCACATAGAAAAATGTAAGAATATGAGGACTTTTTCCTAAAAGTATAATATGCTCATCGGTATTATGCTCAGCAATGTGATATTTTATGACTCATACCAACCCCTAAGGGGATGACCAATTTGAACCCATTCACCACTGACATTCAGCAGAGTTGATATTGGATGTCAAGAAGATAATTCAACATTATTTTATGAGATAAAAGTTTCTATATACTCTGAGACATCTTGGAAGGATTGATCTAAAATGCAGCAAATTCATTATCTTTATTTGCTTTATTTCATAGTTTTCTCTATGTGAAACCAACACACAATCATTATTCAGAAAGCTGACAAGTTATCTTGTCTCTACACCTGTTGAAACTTGGTACACAGGTAAAATTTCACTCTTATGAGTAAGTAACATGATACTATTTCCAGTTTAAAGTTCCCTTTCTGGGAGCTAATTTTTTTTTCAGGAACTGAAAAAGATAATACGCTTATTCAGACTTTTTATGACTTAAGAAGGCACATTTCAAATAACAGAAAGAAGTAAATGGCTACCAAAAACTTATTTGGAAATGTGTCTGGAGAAAATAAGCTATTTCTAGTCCTCCTAAAAAAATTAGCTGCGCAGTGAGGAACCTCAGTGACTTACCTCAGTGACTGGGCTAATGCCAGGAAGCAAAAACCCCCCTGGAGTGGGCTCATGCGAGGAAGGGGAAGAAAATGGTGTGGGTTGTTGATGTGGCAGCATCACATCCCCTGAAGAATAAAATAATCAATACCTTCCCTCTATGGAAATCATGTGACTCATTAAAATGTCCACAGCAGAGGATACTGGGATGAGCACATGGGGAAACACCCTACACTTAACATTTCTATCTGTTAAAGGGCCATACAATAAAATATCAGTAACTTACCTAGGCACGTGCTCAATCATTTGTAAACTAAAAACATTCTGATCATCTTAGACCATATAAATGAAGCAGTAGAAAATAATTATTATTCATTAGTTTACAGAGAAATGATTTCATGGAAAAATTCCTTGAGTAGCTTGCCCAATTATAAGTTGACTATTAACAAATTTTCAAGTGGAAACAAATGTCAAGCATCCATGCCCTATGTTGTTCTGACTACACTAAAATGTCCCCTTTTCAATTTTTAGCAGATATTAACTTAAGAATTTTATTATTATACCTGTATTTTTCTTACTGTATCTAAATTATCCATCTGAATTAAAAGGTAATTTTAATTTTATATTTGCTTCAACAGAATGCACATATCTTCTTGGTTACTGAATTGTCTGATTATCAGCAATTTCCATACTCTACAGCTTATCTAATAAAAACTTTTGTCCTTTTCCATGATATTCTGGATAATTGAGTATAATTTTACTTGATTTCAGAGATACTTGTGCCTTACTCAACAGAACTGAAAGAATAATGTTCCCACACATGCTTGCTATGCTGTGTGTACTTTCCCCCTTTTCCTTCCAGAAAATGTCAAGAAAATAATCCTCTCCTTCACATAAACAATTACTTGGCTCCTGTTGCAAGCGAAAACGTACTTTAAAACCCACCTATGTATTCTATACCTTTTTTTTATGCTACCTTTTTTTAATTTATTTTTTTTAATCATTTTATTGGGTGCTCATACAAATCTTATCTCAATCCATACATAAATACATCGTCTCATGCATCTTTGTAGATTTCTTGCCATCGTCATTCTCAAATTTGCTTTCTACTTGAACCCTGGATATCAGCTCCTCATTTCCCCCTCTCCCTCCCCACTCACCCCTCCCTCAGAAATCCTTGATAATTTATAAATTATTAATAGTTTGTCATATCTTACATTGACCGATGTCTCCCTTCACCCACTTTTTTGTTGTCCATCCCCAAGGGAGAAGGTTATATGTAGATCCTTGTAATTAGTTCCCTCTTTCTACCATACCTTCCCACCACCCTCCAGGTATCGCCACTCTTACCACTGTTCCTGAAGGGCTCATCTGTCCTGGATTACCTGTGTCTCCGGTTCCTATCTGTACCAGTGTACATCCTCTTGTCTAGCCAGATTTGTAAGGTAGAATTGGGATCATGACAGTGGGGGGAGGAAGCATTTAAGAACTAGAGGAAAGTTATATGTTTCATCATTGTTACCCTGCAACATGACTGGGTCATCTCCTCCCCACGACCCTTCTGTAAGGGGATGTCCAGTTGCCTACAGTTGGGCTTTGGGTCTTCATTCTGCACACCCCCTCATTTACAATGATATGATTTGTTGTTCTCTGATGCCCGATACCTGATCCTTTCTACACCTTTTGGTCACACAGGCTGGTGTGCTTCTTCCATGTGAGCTTTGTTGCTTCTGAGATAGATGGCTGCTTTTTTATCTTCAAGCCTTTAAGACCCCAGATGCTATATCGTTTGATAGTGTGGCACCATCAGCTTTCTTCACCACATTTGCTTATGCACACATTTGTCTTCAGCAATCATATCGGGAAGGTGTGCATCATGGAATGCCAATTTAATAAAACAAAGTGTTCTTGCATTGAGTAAGAACTTGAGTGGACGTCCAATGTCCATCTGCTGCCTTAATACTAAACCTATAAATATACGCACATAGATCTATTTCCCCACCATCCTATATGAATATATTTACACATGTGCATACCTGTATTTAGACCTCTATAAATGCCCTTTGCCTCCATGTTCCTTCCTCTACTTCCTTTCACTTTCCTCTTATGCCACTATCATACTCAGCCTTCATTTGGGTTGCAGTAATTTCTCTGGGTTATATTGCCCTTGCTGAATCCCTACCACGCCTCTCACACCCTCCTTGCCACTAATTTTGGATCACTTGTTGCTCCCTTGTCCCTGGGTTGGTCAACACCACCTCTTTACCCCCGCCTCCCCATATCCAATGTCCCCCCGAAACCATCAGTCCCATTGTTTTCTCCTCCAGACTGTTCATCCAGCCTATCTTATCTAGATAGATCTGCAGAGATAATAATATGCATCAAAAAACAAGGCATAGGAAGACAAAGTGACAAAAGAAAACACAGTGATGACAACAACAAAGAAAACCAATGACCAAGAAAAGAATACATTAATTTAAAAAATAAATAAAAACCTGTAAATAGTTGAAGTTCTGATTTTTGACCTCTAGGCTTGTCCTACAGTCG
>NW_022111372.1:42611355-42625033 GCF_000313985.2 Echinops telfairi | reverse complement strand
TTGCTCTGCCGCACACACTTTGTGTTTTGCCTCCTTGGTGTAGGGTGTCAGACCAGGCCAATCCCAACACTGAGTCTCCAGTGTTACTCCCTGTAGGACCATGGGTTAGTGAGGGACCTTGTGTCTCACAGTGGGATCAGCCACATGGTCCAATCTGTGCATTGGCTGTTCAGAGCAGGGATATACTCCAGGCCTGGTGCGCCAGGATGTGCTCAACTCTTCTTCCTCCCCTTTCATTTGCTCCCGTGTGCTCTGATCAGACATGCCCCTCACACCTAGTTACAGTTTCAGTGCAGTTCTCTAAAGTAAATTCTTCTGAGGGAGGGGCAGTTGTCCACATAGCTGGGATTGGGGAGAGCACTCAGGCCCCTACACTGGCTCCCCTCTCCAGGCCAGCATGCTGCATTCACACCCCAGAACATCGGATTTAAGTCTATTCCTCCTTTCCTTGAAGAGACACAAACAATACCTTCCCCTTGGGTGGGTCAGTGCCCTATTCCCACACCACAAATCTCTATCTTTTTTTTTCCTTCTCCCCCTCGCCCCTGCCTCCTGGATTTGGTCTACCCCTGCCATACTACCTGGACCTCACCCCTCGAGTGTTTGTATACAGTAGCTTTTTCCCTGTGCCCCTATTGCATTTTTCTTTTTTTTTCTTTTAAATAAACTTACCCCAGTAGACTCATGTTGTACTTATCCTTTTGTGCTTGACTTACTTCACTTAACATAATTTCCTCCAGTTCTTCACATGCCGTGATATGCTTCATTCTCTCATCACTGTTTTTTAGCGATGCATAGTACTCCATTGTATGTATGTACCACAGCTTTTTAATCCATTCAACTATTGATGGAAATTTGAGTTGTTTCTATCTTCTTGCATTTGTGAACTGTGTCGCGATGAACATTGGAGCACAGATGTCTGGCCTTAGTTTGTTTCTTGCCTTTTCTTGGTATATGGCCAGTAGGGGGGTTGCTGGGTTGTATGGTAGCTCAATTTCCATCTGTTTTAGAAATCGCCAAATCGATTTCCATAGTGGCTGTATATACCTACAGGTCCACCAGGAGTGGATGAGAGTTCCTATCTCATCACAGCCACTCCGACGCTTGTTGCATTTTGATTTTTTGAATTGGGCTAACTTTAAGGGTGTTAGGTGGTACCTCATAGTTGTTTTAATTTCCATTTCTCTTAGAGCTAATGATCAGGAACATTTTACCCTGTTTATTGGCCATTCGGATTTCAGACCCTGTGAAACTTCTGTTCAGGTCCTTTGCCCACTTCCTCAGTGGGAAGTTAACATTGTAAGCTTGCAAAGTATTGCAGATTTTAGTAATAAGGCCTTTGTCTGATGTGTCATTGCTAAAGATTTTTTCCCAGTCGGTGGGCTCTCTTATTAATCTCTTGGTTAATTCTTTCGATGTACACAGATGGCTTATCTTCAGTATATTCCACCTATATATTTGTGATTCCTCTGTATTTATATCCTTCCCTATTTCTGATAGCCTATGTAATCCTTGTGCCAAGGTTCTCATTTGTCCCAATTCGCTCACTAATGGCCCTAGTTGTTTGGGGTTTTATCTCAAGGTCTATGATCCACCTTGAGTTTATTCTTGTGCATGGAGTGAGGTAAGGGACTTGCTTCATTTTTGTGCAGGTAGATATCCATTTTTTCCCCGCACCATTTATTGAAGAGGGCATCTGCTGCCCATTTAATATTTTTTGGACCCTTATCAAAGATCAGTTGCCTGTATGCTGTTTTTATTTCTGGGGCTTCAGCTCTTTTCCATTTGTTTCAATATCTGTCATTATACCAGTACCACACTGTTTTTACTATTGGGGCCGTATAGTATATGCTAAAGTCAAGTAGAGCAAGCCCTCACACTTTGTCCTTCTTTACTATATTGAGTCTGCCAATCCATGAGCATGGGAGTTCTTCCATTTATTGAGGTCACTCTTGGTATCTTGTATTAGTGTTTTCTAATTTTCCTCATACAAATCATTCATTTTTTTAGTCAGGTATATCACTAGATATTTCACTTTGTGCTTCGCTATTGTAAAGGGTACTACCTTTTTAATTGTCTCTTTTGTGATCTTGTCTGATGTGTAGAGCAGTTCAATAGACTTCTGATTGTTCATCTTGTATCCTGCCACTCTGCCATATTCCTTGATTGCATCCAATACTCCACTTGTGGACTTTAGGGGATTTTCGATGTACAGAATCATATCATTTGTGATTGATGATAATTTTGCCTCCTCCTTCCACAGATGAATACATTTGATGTCTGTTCTTATTTTTATGCTGTTATCTAGGACTTCCAGTACAAAGTTAAAAAGAAGTGGGGACAAGGGACATCCTTGTTTGGTACCCTTTTTCAGTGGAATTGCTTTTGTCTTTTCTCCATTAACTACCAGGTTGGCTATTCATTTTTCATATATACCTTGTATAATATTGAGGAATTTTCCTTCCATCCCACCTTCTTGAGTGTCTTGAACAGGAATGCATGTTGAATGTTCTCGAATGCTTTTTCTACACCTGTCGATATTATCATGTGGTCCTTATCATTTTTCCTGCCAATGTGGAGAATAACACTGATGGTCCTTCTAATGTTGAGCCATCCCTGCATCCCTGGTATGAATCCTACTTGGTCATGGTGAATTATTTTGTTAATACGATTTTGTATTCTACTAGCCAGTATTTTAGCATTGATGTTCATTGGTGCTATTGGTCTGTACTTCTCAATTCATGTGGGATCTTTGCCCACTTTAGGTGTCAGATTTATACTAGCTTCATAGAAAGGGTTTTGGAACTTTCCATATTTTTCTATGTCCTGGAAGAGTTTGTGTGGGATAGATGCCAGTTCTTTCCTGAATGCTTGGTAGAATTCTCCTGTGAACCCATATGGGCCAGGAGATTTTTTTGTTTGGTAACCCCATAATAACCTTGCCTATTTCTTCCATTGCAATGGGTCTGTTGGGGTTCTTGTCATCCATCTGGGATAGTGTAGGGAGGGGTTGTGTTTCCAAATATTTGTCCATGTCTTCCAAGTTGTTGAATTCATTATAGTATAGGTCTTCATAGTATTGTGTAATTCTCCTTTTGATTTCATTAAGGTCCATTGTAATGTCCCGTTTTATCCTTCATCCTTGTAATTGTCTTTTGTTCCTGCCTTTATTTGGTTAGGTTTTCCAGTTGTCTATCAATTCTGTTATTTCTTTCAAAGAATCAACTTTAAGCTGCATTAATGTTTTCCATAGTTTTCTTGTTTTCCCTCTCCTGTATCTCAGCTATGATTTTTATTATATCTATCCTCTTGCTATTAGCAGGATTATTCTGTTGTCTCTATTCTAATTTGTGTAAGTTTGGTGCCAGCATATCATCCACAAGTCTCTCTTCTTTTTTCTTGTGAGCAATTTTTGCTATAAGCCTCCCTCTGATAAATGCCTTTGCTGTATCCCAAAGGTTTTGGTATGTCTTATTTTCGTGATCATTGGTTCTTAGAAACTTCCTGATTTCATCTCTGATTTGGGTCCACTCCTTTTGCAATAAAGAATTGTTCGTCCTACAATTGTTTGCCCTTTTTTTCTTCACTGTCCTGTTAATTTCCAGCCTTATGACACAGTGATCAGAGAGAGACGTCTGTATTATGTGCTTGAATTTACTGAAGTTCTACTTTGTCAAAGCTTGTGCTCTATTTTCAAATATGTGCCATGCAGGCTTAAAATAATGTTAATTTTTAGCATTTGGGTGAGAAGCTGTGAAATTATCTATCAAGTTAAGTCGTCCGATTGTGCTATTTAGCCTTCTTATTGAGTTTCTTCCCCAGTGATCTGTCTTTTTCAGAGAGCAGTGCATTAAAGCCACCAAATGTAATTGTTGACCATGTGATTTCTTTTTTCACCTTTCGCAGTGTTTGATTTACAAATTTTGCTGTTCTCTTTTTGAGCGCATATATATTTATTATGCTTACTGGTTCTTGGTCTACTGTTCACTTGAGCATTATTTAATGCCCCTTCTTCTCTCTTGTTATAGCCTGTATCTTGGGGTCAATTTTGTCAGATATTAAGATCACTACCCCTGCTTTTTTTGCATTGCCATTTGATTGGTATATTTTTCTCCAGCCTTTAATTCTCAACCTTTATTTGTCTGCAAACTTGAGATGTCTCCTGTAGGCAGCTGATCTATGGGCTGTTTTCTGAGCCAGTATGCTTGCCTCTGCGTTTTAATGCCTAAGTTCAGACCATTGATATTCCATGTTATAACATCCATCTGTGTAATCTGTGATGGCATCTTGTACCATTTGTGTTGGGTAATTTCCTACCTACCTATCTGATCCACTTGTGCTCTTTGTGTGGTTTATTTTTGCCTTTTTTCTACTACCGAGTCAATGCTATCTTGGGGGCATAGTTTCTCTTTGTCGCCCTAAGAGTGGAGCTGTTCTATTTGATGGTGTCTTATTTGCCCTCGTTGAATGTTCATCTTCTGTCCATACTGGATCAGCAAGGATCTTTTGTAGGGCTGATTTTCTTTTCATATATTCTTTGATTTTTTTCATTGTCTAGGAAGATTCTTACATGTCCATCTATCTTAGTGGATTATTTGGCCAGATAAAGTATTCTTGGGTTTGCATGGTTCTGCTTCAATATTTAAAATATTTTACTCCATTCAATACTCTTCTTCATCGTGTCCACTGATAGGTCTGAACATACTCTCATTGGAGTACCTTTATACGTGACTATTTGCCTTTCCCTCCCTGCTTTTCTGAATTCCTTTTCCTTGGGTTGTTTGACTCTTGTGTGTCTTGGTGACTTCTTCTTGCGATTCAGGCTGACTGCTGTTCTTTCAGCCTCCTGAATGGTTGCCTGATTTTCACTTATTGAACTGGGGAAGTTGTCCTCTAAGAATTCCCTCACTATTTTTGCTGTTGACTTTTTTGTTGTGTCTTATACTGGTAGTTCTATTGTTCTAACATTATTCTAATTCATCGCATCAGGCATGGCTCTCAAGCTTTCTTCAGCTTCTCTGATTTTTTTATATGACTGCTTTTCCAGTTTGATGAGTTCTGCTTGGTTATCGTCTAGGTCAATGGTGCGATTCTCTGCCTCCTCAAGTCTGCTGGCAAAGTCTGTCAATTTTCCACTTTATTTGTTATTTCATCCCATAAGTCTTGTATTTCCCTTTGGTGCATTGCTTTCATCTCCTCTATCATTTCATCCTTTTAATGTATTTCTTCCATCATATCCTGTATGACTCTAAGCAGCTTTGAAAATTTCTTTCTGTGACTGGTCAATATCTGCTTCTATGCACATAATTTGCTTCATGACTTATTCCGGCATTGTCTTCTGTTTCTTTTTCGTTGAGGCTTTTAGGATTGGTTGCTGTTTATGTGTTATTTTGGAGGAGCTTGGAGCTATCTTCTAGAGAGTTGAAGAGCACTGGGCTTTCTCTTGGGGGATTCCTATGAGCGCTTCTGTGAACTACCTGAACTAACTGAACTTAGGATTCAGGTTACCACTATATCTTTCTGTGGTTTCACTACTACTATAGCCAACCAGTATTCTGTTATTTGGAATGTGAGTTGGGTAGTCCTCTCATGTGATGCTGATCGGTTTGTTGTGGGCGCTTCGAAGGTGTCGCTTCACTGGATGATCTCTAAGTAAGCTTCAGGGTGCTTGGAGCACTTCAGGTGGCATGTAGTGTTTCCCTCTGCAACTGTAATGCTGACGAGGGCATGTCGGTGTACTCTTCTTCATGTAAAGCACCATAGCTGTCAGTGGGGATTACTCTAGTCAGAGAGATTGGCTTGGAGGTTGGGTGGATGTTTCGGCAGCAGCATGAAGCTCCTCCAGTGGTGGGCAGGAGTTCCCCCCAGTTACTTGTAAGACCTCAGAGTTCAGGCTGGAGTTCGCCCCACTGTTTGAAATGGAGAAACCACTGCTGCTTGGTGTATGGAAGAGGACCACTGTGATTCCCCCAGATGGCTTAACAGTGAATAAATGCAGACAGGAGCTTCCCCAGATGGGTCTTCAAAATTTCCCCAGGTTGAGGGGAGTGGCCTGGAGACTACTAGGGGCTTGTGAAAGGATATGGAGGGAGGGGAGAAGGAAGACAGAGAATTAAGAAAACAAAGACTGGAGCAACAATACCAAGCAAACTAACACCCATTCACACACATACACACAAAATGCAGACTAAAGACAAGTGAAAACAGGTTTTAAAAAGAAAAAAACAAAAAAGGAGAACTAAAACTGCTGGGACTGTGGCGGGAAAAAGAGAAGAGATAGAAGAAACGAAGAAAGAATAAAAAGTTTGAGAAAAAACAAAAAGAAAAAAAGAAAAAGAAAGCAAATGAGAGAAAATTAATAAAATAAAGAGATGGCAAAACCCCGTGCTCTGCTGTGTGTAGCACTGTCTGCTGCTGTATGCTGCACTGTCATAAGGGGCAGGCTATAGCTCTCCCCACTTTGTGGCCAGAGTTGCCCTAGGCATAGTGCAAGGGTCTGGAAACCAGCAGTGTCATGTGGAAGGAAAGAGGAAGATGAGAGAATCATAAAAATAGAGAGAGAGGAGAAGAGAATAAAGAAAGTGAGAAGAAGTAAAGACAAGAAAGAAAAGAGCAGAAAAAACTGAACTGTGCTCACTAAAATTGTCTGTGATGGTAAAGACGGAAGAGAGAAAGAAGAAATAAAGAATAAAAAGATAGCTGATCCTTGATTACCTGAATGTGTGGCTAGAAGTGTTTAATCCTTATCCCATGATGGCAGGTTCGTGCTACCTCTTAATGCAGGAACCTAATTGTGCTGGGCAGAATTGCCCTAGTTGGCGAGATCACCTTAGATGTCCAACAGAGGTTTCCTCACCAGCGTGGTGTGCTGTAGATGGCTGTCCCAGCTGTCTTGTGTGCTGTGAAACACTCCCACAGAGGGCAGGAGTTAACCCTGCTATTTGGGTTGATTTGCCTTAGGCAGAGGGTAGTGGCCTAGAAGCCAGTAGTGGCATATGATAGGAAAGAGAGGGAGAGAAGAGGAAAAAGAGGGAAAAAGAAGAAATAAAGAGAGAGAGAAAAGAAACAAAACAAACCTGAGCCTGTTGAGACTGACTGTGGTGAGAAAGATAAAATGGAGAGAAAATAAAGAAATAAGATATAAAGTGGTATGTAAGGAGATAACTGAGACTTTATCACCTGCCTGGGGTGCTGGAGAAGTTCCAACTTTTTCTCAAGGTAGCAGAGAGGTGTGCCCACTTGATGTAGGGTTCCACAGATGCAGGGAGGCATTACTTTCAAAGGCAAGATCATACCAATGGCCAAGTGTCAGTTCCCACCAGGTACTAAGCACTGGAGTTCACTGGTATACCTGCCTTGTGCTCTATGTAGTACTACAGTAGGGGTGTGTGTGTGGGTATCATTCCCACAGCCCTGTGTAGGGCCCCAGGACAGGCAGGACCTTCCTAGCTGTGTGTGGAATCACTGAGAGGGAAGCTGGGCTTATTGTCCTATCTAGACTGCTGGTGTCCTACTAGATCAGAGGATTTTTTAAAAAATTTTATTCCCCCCGCCCCCAGCCCCACCACCTGGCCAGCTAGAATAGAATCTAATTAAATTGTCTCCCTAGATCTGAGCTATAGCTCTGTGCTCCTTTAGAAGCTTAGACTTGCTTCAGTGGGTCTTTGCTATTCAAAAACTCGCCAAGCCCTGTAACCAAATTCTGGCATTCCTTAGGGGGGATTCTTCTTATGCTGGTTTATATTAAGGGACCCCTTCTATGCGCTACTTGGAGCTGAGCGATAAGGCTGGGATTTGAGTTTTTACCAATAGTGTATATTCTCACTCGTTTTTATATTATGCTTGTGAGGTGCTCTGATTTGATGGCTGTCCCCCAGAGAGGGAAATACACCTTATCAGAGGGGTTGTTTCCTTCTTGGCCAATTGGAATTGAATTCTCCCCCTGAACTCACACTATCCACCTATTTTCTCCCCCACCGCAATCTGCCTTAATTAAAATTATGCTTTTTCTTTCTACTCTTTCTACCCCCCCCAGGCTATGAGCTCAAGACAGCAAACAATTCTGAGAGCTCAGGCATGGGGCTCTTCTTGTGTCTGGGATTATATCCCCTTTAGGGCATCAGCCTTGGTAAATCATTACTGCCGGCAAAAGGGGTGGGAGGACATTTTCAGCTGGAGCCCGTGAGCTCAGCTCACCAAACATGGAGCAATTTAAAGAGTTCTTGGTTCACTTTGTGAGTGGAAATCACAATAAAAGGGGGTTCAGGAAGACCCTAGTACCCTAATTCTAATTTCAGAACCCCACCTCCCAGTTTTCTTCACTTTACCACGGAATTTTCTGTTCTGGTAGCAGAAGCTCCGGGCGGGTGTCTTAACTAGTCACCATTTTCCCAGCATCCTCACCTTTTTTATTAATGCAGTAATCTATTTATAATTCAGCAAATATAAATTATCCCGTTTTTTTCAAGGTGAAATACCATTGAGATAATATTGCTTTCCAACCATATCAATTTCATACCCAAGTCAAATTTTTTAAAATTATGATCAACCTTGTAGTTTTATTGAAATTTTTGTTTTCAAAACAATATTTTGAAAATGTGGCCTTTTGCTGTATAGCACCAACAAACATACAACATTGATTTCTCCCCCTCCCCCTCAACTGTCATGACCCTAATGCTACCTTAAATATCTGGCTAGTTCAGTGCATGTATACTGGTACATGCAAGAGCCCCCATCACACTAAATCCAGAACAGAAAAAAATCTCAGGAGCAATAATGGGGGTAGTGATACCATGAGAGTAGGCAGATGGTGGGGAAAAGGGCGAAGAAAGGGCAAACTAATCACAACAATCATGTAAACACACCAACCATAAGGGGATGAACACCAGAAATGTGTGTGAAGGAAGAGAGCAGATGGTGTAAGATATGAAAATAATAATTTATAATTTATCAAGGGGTCAAGAGGGTCAGTGGATAGGGAAGGGAGGGAAGAGAGAGGAGCTGATACCAAGAGCTCCAGTAGAAAGAAAAATGTTTTGAAAATGATAATGGCAACATATGTACAAATGTGCTTCATACAATTGATGTATGGATCCTTATAAGAGCTGTAAAGGCCCTCAAAAATGATTTATTTTAAATAAGAAAGAGAAAAATGTGGTCTTTTCTCATACAATTGACTGCTACTTTTGATAATATATAATTGAAAAGTGTCCAATAAAACTAGTTTAATAGGCTGGGCCATTTATTGGACCATTAGCTTATATTCCATAGAAGAATGGATAGCATTTTGTTCACATCTGCATCTCTAGATATTATAAATGTAGAATAACTCATCTTTAAAACACAAAGAGATAATGAAAGCACAAGTTCAAAGAAACAAAACAAATTTTGTGCACCCAGTATATATGAAAAGGTAGATAGGCTTGTGGACTAGGAGATGTATCCATTAAGCAAATATTCTAGTCTTATATGGAGATTACTACAGCTGCCCAAATGGCAAGTAAAACAGGTGATAGACTAGAGACAAAAAGTAAAATCCACAGGACTATAAGTAGAGAAGGGATAAAGATGGTTACTCTAGTGATGAGGTGATGTGTTTGCTTTCTCATGTCAAAGATTGAAATGAACAAACATAATTTTAATTATGATGTGTTGATTTTGAGATCTCTTTAAAATAGCAATGCCAAATTCATAGTTGAATATGAGGCTATGGGGGAAATTGCCTGGGATGAAATATGAAGCCAGGAGTCATTGGTGTAGAACTATGATTAAACTATACCTCAGTTTCTGTTCTCAAATATCTAGTGAAAGAGAAAATAGAAAAAAATTCAAAATAAAGGTGAATCAAGAGGTGAACTTGCAATATATGAAAGGGCTTACAAAGAGACCCACAGCACAGCCTACAAGCCCAGAAACGGCAGCCACAGATAGCAGAAGAGTGCCATAGATGATTAGGTCATTTTTTGCCCATCTTTTTGAGATATTGGCCAAAACATTTAGATATTTGCATGAGACAAATTACAATAATGGTCAGTGATTTTTTAAAAATGAACACTATTTTCTAAAAACTTTTTAAGTACTAGAATTTTTAGAAGACGAATATAATTTTAACTTGAGTTTTTCAATATTGGGTAAAAAATAATACATATATAATACAGTTCAGAGATTTTATACAGAATTTTCAAATTATCCAGCTATTGCGTATTTATATTGATATTCAAACTCAAATTTCTTCCATCACAAAATTCAAGCTCTAATTAATTTTTCCACAGAAAATCTTTTCTGGAGCCATAAACAGGACAAAATTATACTCATGCAGAATCTGTACATAGACCAAGGGTCAGTCTCTTAAATAGAACAAAGAGGCAGTTATTTGAAAATAACCAGGGAAAGCTACATCATTTGAAAAAGTGTGTGACAGAGTTCTATCCTTTCATGAGACTTACTTGATCTGAATAATGAGTTCATAATTGAAGAAACTGTACTATATGAAGTAGAAATAGGCAACAGAATTGGAGGAAGGCTTATTAACATCCAGCAACACAGATGACACAACCAAAATTGCTCGCTAGAATTTGATAAGACCAATAACTTATTATTGAAAAAAAAGTATTCAATGTAAATGGTGATCATTCCCATGGAC
Source organism: Echinops telfairi (assembly GCF_000313985.2). Taxonomy (NCBI): domain Eukaryota; kingdom Metazoa; phylum Chordata; class Mammalia; order Afrosoricida; family Tenrecidae; genus Echinops; species Echinops telfairi. The sequence continues at coordinate 42,614,391 of NW_022111372.1, read as the reverse complement.
TTCCGAAATGTAATTGAAAGGAATAAAATCAATTGCATCAATAGAAAAAAATGATCGAGAAACTCGATATTTTTAACAAGTCACAGGCAAAGTCTGTAGCAAACCATGTAATGTTCCTATAAAAAAAATTAAGTCCACAACAGCAAAAATATGACCTTGAATGGATTTAGAGACAATCTCAACTGGATTTAGAGACAATCTCAAAAGTCAATGTAGTGCACCAATTACTAATGGCCATAAAAATTTGAGGGTAGAATTAAGGATATCATTAAGGAAGAAAATTTAATGAACCCCATACAACTACAATGTTTTGTTTTTGATTTTGCTTTATAACTTGTGTCACCTAAGTGTTCTACTATATCAATGAATATATTTGAAGCACAGCTAAACTCTGGTGGAAATAAACATCATAAAACCTATATAAAGGATTTTCAAAAAGTTTGTGGAATAATGGAATTGGAAGAAGATAAAAGATTTATACAAACATTTTTGTAGTTCTGATATATATACATTAGTATAGTCCATTCTTTTTGCCACACCTGTTCATCTTGTGTTTCTGTATCCACTAGCATATTCTTGGTTTTACTGCTATAGCAGGATTATATATAGAACAATACATGTTTTTAAACTTGGTATTCTTTCACCATACTTATTCAATCTGTATACTGAGGAAGGCTTCTGCACAGCCTATGACATGCAGATGACAAAACTTTGCTTGCTAAAAGTGAGGAGGATTCGAGTTGTTTCCTGATTAAGATCAAGGATTGCAGTCTTCTGTATGGGTTGCAATGCAAAGAAGACCAAAATTCTCATAACGGAACCAATATAATATCAATAACATATAACCAATATCCTAATAAATGGGGAAAAAATTCTCATTGAAGAATCATTGTGGATTTTTTCTTTCTTGGCTCTACAATCAATGTGCGTGGTAGCAACTATCAAGTGATCAAAGACCTTTTACACTATGTAAATCCATGGTGCATGTGCTCTTTAGAGTACTGAAAAGCAAGAATGTCACTTTGAGGACTAATGTGGAATGGTCCAAGCCCTGGTATTTTCCATTGCCTCAAATGCATATGAAATTTCAACCTTGAATAAAGAGCATCAAAGAAGACCTGATGCATTTGAATTATGGGGCTATAAAAGAATACTGAAAGCCTCATGTACAGCTGGAAAAACAATCCCACCTGTCTTGGAAGAAGTCCTGCCAGTCCTGCTTCTGGGAGGCAAGGATGGCAACACTTTGTCTTGCACGCATACTTTGGACATATTGACTAGAGACCAGGCCATGGAGAAGGAGACCATGGTTGGTAAAGTGGAGGGATAGTGAAAATGAGGAAGGCCCTCAATGAGATGAATTGACCTAGTGGCTAAAACAATGGATGCGGGGATGGGAATAATCATGAGAATGGTGGGAGACCAGGTGATATTTTGTTCCCTTATGCAAAGGGTAGCTATGGGTCAGAAGCAACCAGATGGCACCTAACAAAAATAGCACATATAACAAAATCCCCCATGAAACCCAAATTCACAGTCCTTAAGTTAATGCTGACTCATAGTGACACCCTACCCCCACCCCCCACCGCGGATTTCTGAGATTTAACTATTTATGGGAGTTGAAGCCCCAGCATTTCTCCTGTGGAGATGCTGGTGGTTTGTAACTGTCAACCATGCAATGCGATGGCAGCCCATCCCATAACCACTACACCATGAGGCCTCCATATAACATCACAGGACACATTAATGATAAGGATAAGCTCAGAGGCTGAAGGAAACTGCAACGTCCCTCTCTGATTATATTTGTAAACCTCTTCAAGTGCATTTAATTAAGGTTAACCCACACAGAATTCTTATTAACAGAACTCTGTAAATGTTTTCTAAAGTATTTTTCACGTCTTCACAAGAAAAATAGATAACATTTCCTTAGCTTTGTGTCTCTGCATCCAAAGAAATATGAGCCACAGACGTAATCATTTCAGAACACGGTTTGCTCATAATGTTGACATTTGTCTCCTAAAAGAGCAGTATGAAGTATTTTGGGGACAATGAACTGGGAAGGAAGAGAAACTGGAAAGTTGGCAAACTCATGAAAAGTTTGGACTTTTCTAGGTTGCAAAGTTTCCTGGTGAAGGCAGTGTCCCCAGCAGACAATTAACCGAAGAAGTGACTACTTTCTGGGGCCCATCCAGGGAGTGATACACCTACTGCCCTAGAGTGAAATATTTATTTTTCCTTCACCAGCATTCTGGGACCCTGTATCTCATACAAGAAATGGACGTCATCAGATTTTCACAACATAAAATTGGTAAAGCAGCCCACTTGCTGGATCTTTCTTCCTTTTCTCCAAGTACAATAGAGAACACCCCTCATCCTTTTGTAAGTATTCACTTCACGTGTGTTTTGGGTTCCCTGAATCACATACTTTGTTTAACTGCCAATATGTTTCTCTTTTACAACTTTTATTTTAAAATTTATCTTAAAATATGCCGTTTTCTCTCTGTATACCGTGCCCTCTATTTCTCCCAAGCCTATAATGTTTATGAAACCCCATTCCAATATCCATTGCGTATCCCCAAATGAACTTACAACATTAATAGTAATTTCCACAGCTGTGGTTTTTATTGACAAATATAGCCTCATATTATGAGGTTTAAACTGGTGCAATGATTCTGCTATGCAGAGAACCAAGGTTGTCAAACTGCTTTATCCACATGTGTAATACACAAACTTAAATCTCGTGGGAGCATTTTGATGTGTTCTTGCCTCCTCATAGCTCCGTGCAGAGTGCTAAGTGAGTGGAGTCTTTTGTTCCACTCAATCACAATTTCCCCAAATGAATCTGTACACAGCTATTCTACACTGCTCAGAATCATTGGGAAAAAGGAAGCAACATGGACAAGTGTAATTCTTGGAAGGTTGAAAGACTAGGGTATATTATTAGTTAAAAAGGAACGGTATTCTCTTATGGATTTTTTGAATATTTTCATGTTCACCCTACTCTCTTAAAGTAGGTAACTTACAAGAATCTTACAT
>NW_022111372.1:42609479-42610305 GCF_000313985.2 Echinops telfairi | reverse complement strand
GAGACACCAGGATAATAGCAGTGTTACCAAAGATGGTTAGTAAATATAAGATCAAAATGACCACAAAGAGAATCTTCTGCAACTGAGGATGATCAGAAAACCCCAGTAGGATGAAGCCTGTGAGGTTGCTCTCATTGATACTCTTCACTATCCCCATTTGTTAAATATATTCCAAAATGTTGAGGCATAGCTGAGAAAGATGAAATAGTTTAAGATTAAATGAGTGGCATTATCACTTCTCAGTATCGTGTCTTACAGAAAATGTGAATAAATCTATATTCTTAACATCTAGTACATTAAATCTATTTTTCTTAGTTATGAGTGCTAACTACTTGCACTTCCTTTTCTTTATTCTCTACTGCTTTCCAGAGAAATTTGAGTGGGCTTACCAGTAAATGTTACCATCTGCTGTGGGAGACAGATTAGACCATCACTTTCTTTCACCTTCACCAATGTTAACCCTTTAGTCAGTTCTCTCTAGTTATAGAATATGTAAAATCAAATCCAACCCAAACCAAAAGTATTAGGATTTATTTCAACAATTTTCCATCTCTGGAAAAAAAGTTTCACCTCAAACCAAAAATAGTGAAAATGTTATGGAAATATTGTTCGCAATAATTAAAAATGGCTCCTTCATATGATCCATTTAAAGGCTATTGTTTCCTAGGTGATAAAGGCAACATAAGAATTCATTTCTTCTGATCCATGCCTCAGTTGGTGCTATCCACAATACAGTTTTATTCTTCCTTCCTTCACATTCTGTTAGTTTCTTTCTTTGTTTTTTTCTTACTCTCTCTTAAGAACTCAAGATCCTTTTAATCCCAAA
>NW_022111372.1:42593344-42607168 GCF_000313985.2 Echinops telfairi | reverse complement strand
ATTAATGGTTGCTTTAATCTCTATACTGAGCAAATAATCAGAGAAGCTGTATTATACAGAGAAGAATGAGGCACCAGGATTGGAGGAAAGTTTATTAACAATCTACAATAAGCAGATGACAAAAGATTACTTTCTAAAACTGAGGAGGATTCGAAGCTCTTACTGATGATGATTTGCCGTCTTCAGTATGAATTACAACTCAATGTAAAGACGAAAATCCTCACAACTGAACCAATAGGTAACATCATGAGAAATTGAGAAAAGATTGAAGTTGTCAAGAATTTCATCTTGTGTGGATCAATAGTCAGTGCTCATGGAAGAAGCTGTCAAGAGAGAAAAATGTGTGTTGTATTAGGTAAGTCTGGTACACAAGACTTCTTTAAAATATTGAACTGCAAGAATTTTCAACTCCAGGATCAAATATGATCTTATCTGATAATCTTATTTGAAGTCATATTCCTTAAAATCCCATTTCACCCAATCTATTTCTTCTGTAAAAAAAGGAGCCCTGGTGGTGTAGAGGTTTCACATTGGGCTGTGGTCCAAAGGGTGGGCAGTGTGAAACTCACAGCAGCTCCGTAGGAGAAAGACCTGGCGTGCTACTCTCATGAAGAGTTTCAGTCTCGGAAACCCACAGGGGTTGCTATGACACAGTGTTGACTTGACGGCAGTGAGATTGTTTGGTTTTTGTAATTGCTTCTCTGTATGATACCAAGGGTATCAGAAAACTTGCAGGAACATTAACTAAAGATAAAGTAATTGCCTTTAACTCCCTGCCTCATCAAAAATACCAAGAAAAGGTGCTCTGCCATTTACTCCTCAAGTGTGTTCTCATGGCACAAACAGAACAAAAAATAGTTGTAGGGGAATTCCTCTCATAGCTTAATGGAAAATAATTATTTCAACCATTATTTTAGCTACTGCTGAGTGAGGTGATTTAGTAAATTACTTGGATTAAATCCAAATTCATATCTTATTATCGAATTTCCTAACCTATAGTGAAAACCGCTCTCAATTTTTGGATGTTTTGCCAAGTTGGAGCTCCCTAAGTCATGTACAGCATGACTTCATTAATAGAGTTAATGTGAATAGACACTTGGAAGTATGATAAGTAAGAGCAATGAGTATACACTTGATTTTGATGCATTCTACCACAATCTTTTAAATACAGAAAATAAAATCACCTTGCAATATCTTAATTAATGTCTTGGCCTTTTACCTCTACTCGCTCCCAATAGGAAGCTTGATAGGTTTTACTTACTTCTTTACTTGAAGAAAATATCTGCTTTCCAAATGAATGTTCTTCCCATGTAAATTATGTAGCTCGGTATATTCACCATTCTCCTTTTTATTTTTGAGAACCAAACCCTCTCTGGCTTACTCTTTCCAAGATGAAAAATTACTGCCTTAGATCATCCATTCTTTCATTCCATGCCTTTAAAATCTTCACAATAAGCAGTTTTTCATAAACTCATAGCATCCATACATCTTTCAGAGTTGCATAGTAGAATACAAAAAAGTACCAAATTCTACTTATAGATACCATAGAACTTAAACGCATTATAAAAAGCAGTAACATTTGGGTGTGTCAATTATCTCCCTTACTCAGGGACAACTGCCGACATTATAGACCATGGAAGAAATTGAAATCTTAACCAAACAAACAAACCTCCTCATAAGGAGACATACATATTAGTAAATGGAATGAAAGAGTACCACATACCTCCTTTACAGCTATTAGTGCTATACAAAAGGGAATAGAAAGTAGAAATAGTGAATTTAAGTAGGTTAGGGCTAACTAGGGAATGCTTCCAAGTCTATATGACATATGGCACCTAATGTGGGCCGCATGCACTGAAATCTGGGAAAGGGAGATAGACACAGAAGTCAAAACCCTCTTCTCTGAGCACCTTCATGCTTGCCACTGACCTTACAGAAACAAGGCACTGAATGGAGCAGGCCATATGAAATATAATATTCCAATGGGAGTGTAGTTCCATATAGAAGATTGTTCTATATCCCCCAAAGTGTCCTAGATGATCAGTGTCATGATTGATTGATGGGGGAGCTGTGCATAGTTGTAGAATGCACATTTCATTGATTTGGAAGGAAAATGTTTGGAAAAACTTTATCTGAATAAACCTTCCATACTTTCACTGCTCATTCGCTGCCATTAAGTGGACTCTGAATAATAGTGGCCCTGTAGGACAGAGCAGAACGACCCTGTGGATCTTGAAAGATTGTAGCTTTTTATAGGATTAGATTCTCATCTTTCTCCCATGGAAAGACTGGTAGTTTTGAACTGCTGACCTTGTGTAACCACTAAAGACACCATGGCTACTCACATACATACTCACATACACTATTCCTAAACAAAAAGCAATGATGGACAGGTGAAAACTAAAACATCACAAAACCCTAATCCACCAGATACATTGAAGAAATAAAAAATTGAAGAAAAGCAAAACAACTGCAACCAGATAGCAACAATCAAACAAGCAAAATAATAAGAATCACCTGGAAGAATAACTCGTAGCAACCCTTTAGGACAGGGTAGAACTGTCCCTGTGTGTTACTGAGACTAACTCTTGTTGGAGTAGAAAGCCCCATCTCTCTCAATGGCAGTGAGTTTGGTTTGGTTTGGTTTCAAATTGCATAAATATGTTTGCTAACATAAAAACATTCAACATAAAACGAAAGAAGTTGACCCATAAGAAAATAAAATTTGGTGGCGAAAGTGCATATCAAGAATAATTGTTACAACAAAATCATATAAATATTTAGGGATAAAAATGATTCTTCCATACTTGCAAAATTCTGTGGAGAGATTGGAATTATTTAAAACAGATGATTTGAAAGAAGAATAAATTTCAAGGGAAGGGTTGTTTGAACTAAATCAAAATAAATAACTAAGGATTATATCGTGATGGCTGTGGCTCATCACCATGGACATTCTGAGTGCTGCCTAGTACAAATGCTCCACAGGGGGTACTTGGCTGTAATCTTCGAAGCCAATTGTCAGGCTTTTTATTCCCTAGTGATGCTGGATGAGTTTGCATCTCCAAATTTTAGGATAGGAGTAAAGGTCAAAACAGAGGATGCATCCTCTAAGAGCGATATGTTATGGCTACTTTGTAAATAGCAATTAAATAATAGAGGTTAATGCAAGGCATGCTTAATGAGCTTGCACAGAATGCAATAGAACCAAATTTTAAAAACAAACTTATCAAGAAAAATAGCATTAAAAAATCAAGCATCAAAAAAAAATCAAGCATCACTTATATAATAAAAATAAATCCATCAAAGTTTGTAATATTTCTCCAGATCAGAATTTCACTTCTCAACCCTATAAAAGCTAAAAGAAAAGATAAAGTAATAATTATAAAAATTTTTTTAGCCACATGCTACACAATCCACTCTAAAGATATACTGTAGCAATTGTGTCATTACCAAGGTATTAAATCTTAATAAAATCTAAATTATACAAACAGTAGAAATGTTTCTTATTAACCTCTCAAACCTGCTTTATAATTGATATCAGTAACAAAATCTAGATAAAAGTGGATGCCAAGATTTCAATTAGAGATTAAAATTAAACTTAATATTGAAACATAAAAATACTTAGTTTTAACATTCTTATTATGTAAGATAAAATAAACAATTAATTTGGAGGTGCTACACATCAATAGAGGATAAAATGTGTAAAACTAGAAGAGCATTTTTAAAATAAAAATAATCCAGAGCAATTGTGATCATTTCTGGCATGAAATACCTAGATGACAGAGTAAAACTTAACCCAATACCATCTTAAAAATAATACCACAATATTAACAAGTAGCACACGTTTTGCAAATAATTTCAAAATATACTATTATAACTTACTTCTTAATACAAAATGTTGATTTTATAATGATGTAAATAATTTAAACTCTTGGTTACAAAAATGTAAATAATTTATAAAATTTTCACCTGCAAATATCTTCATTAAAGTTTTTAATTAACATAAAATGTGCTGACAAAAATAACTATATAAAATTACGAATATATGTCTTTATTGATGACTCAATTTGTCTAATTGAGGCCTAATGGTCCCTTCACCAATACATAAAGTGCTCTTCCAAGAATGTAAGCATATTTCCTCCCTAAAGCTCCTCTCTTTACCACCACCCCCTCTCCCAAAAGATGAGTATGCATCCTGTATCTCTGTTTCGTCTTTCTCTGGAACTTGTTCAGAAACACACACATACTATGGGATGTGTCCTAAAACAATGGTGTGGACTAAGCTTTTGGATTTGGCAGTTGAAAGTATCTCTTAATAGAGGCCCAGTTATTAAAAGATATAGTGTCTGGGGTCTTAAAGGCTGGGAGTTAAACAAGTAGCCATCTCTCAGGGAATCAACAAAGTCCACATGGAAGAACCCCACCAGCTTGGGTGATCATGATGTGTCAAAGGGAAGAGACATCAGATGCTCCAAAAAGCATGCAAACAAATCTATGTAAAGGGAAGTGGATGTAGTGAAGACCCAAAATCCAGGAGCAGGACAATGGACAGTCCCTGTCAGAGGAGTCACATGGAATAAATGATAAATCCAGGGGTGGTAAGGCACTGATGAACCACATAACAATCCTCTAGTCCTTTAAGGCTTCCTCCTCAGACTATTAAGGTCTTTATGTGTTATGTGTTATGGCCAATTAATCATTAGATTTGCATTTGTCCATTTGTATATTTAAGATTGCTCTGTACATGGAAGTCAAGATAGATTGCCCCTCAGAGACAGTGCCTGGAGCAATGGTTCCCCAAGGGAAGGGAAATGAGGAGCAAGGGGACAGGGGGAAAGGGGAGTTGACAGCATTTAATGATTGTATAGTCCTACCCCATTGGGATTGAAAAACAGAACTGTATGTGAATGGAAATATTGGAATGAATAAGATATGTCCACAAAAATATTATAAATATTAAAAAGCAAAGGTTCCAGCTGAAATCTGTTACATCTATTTATGATAATTATATAACATTGCATTATTTTTTTATATTTTGTAATAAATGCTATAAGACTTGGTAAAAAATATAGAGGCAATTTTTGTCCCAATGCATAGATCTACTGCACAATGATTACTAAGCTTCTCATAGATGAAGATGCTTTGACCTTTGAATATGCTGAATTCCATGTTCCTACAGTCACTGGAGATTTTAAAGACTACCAATGATTCATGAAATTCAGAAAACCTGATGCTCATCATAAATATGGACTTGGGTGTACATCTATCTTGATGTATTTGTAAATGTCTTGATGTCTTCATATAAAAATGTATCCTAGTTGGTTATTATTGAGCATTTATAAAATCCATGTATTTGTAATAAACACCCACCCTTATGCCTCCTCATACCCACCTAGTGCTCTTCTCTTTCTATTCAAAATACACGTAGGAGGTGTATTTGTAAGTACTTGACTCTAGTGTTTCTACCCCTGTTTAATACCTATTGTTATGTTAGTTAGAAATACTGCATGAATAAGTAAATGAAGAACACTATTTGTGCTTAGATTCTGATTGTTTTCAACTTTGAAAATAATATCACCTCAATCAATTTATTACATGGTTGTGTTATGATTGTGCTGAACCCAAAGATTACTATTGTCCTGAAAATACATTCACAGATAAATATGTTCTGATGAGTCATTTATATTCTACTCTATTCCTCTTTTGTAAAAAACAAAACAAAACGGTAAACCTGAAAATAAACACTTATTTCTAAAAAATCCTAACCCAACATTCTCACTCAGAGTAAACGCTGGACCAAAAGGTCACACATATTATAAGCTACTCAGCTGTGCCATTTAAAAACAATAAATATGGCATCAAAAACACTTTTTAAAAAGGAAGTCTAAAGCTTTTTCAATAGTATAGAAAGATTATGGGATGTGGGATGATAGGAAAGCGGACTGTGATAGGAATGAGGCCAAACATTGTCCTTTTCCATGAGAGGAATTATAATTATAGAGGTGGTTAGTGGCTTGATATAAAAGTTCAATAAAGGCACTTAAAATATGGTAAATAGAGATGTGTGCCATCTGCTTATCTTCTGTTGAAGTAAATTTCTGAGAATATTTTCATAGTCAATAGCCATGGGCAATATTTGCGCAGACAATATCAGTACTGGTTTAATGATATTTTAAATCAAGGGAAGACTTTCTAATCCATGGCAAGATGGTTCATGAATACGTCACATAGAAAAATGCAAGAATATGAGGATTCTTTTCCTAAAAGTATAATATGCTCATCGGTATTATGATCAGCAATGTGTTATTTTATGACTCATACCAACTCCGAAGGGATGATCAATGTGAACCCATCTGCCACTGATATTCAGCAGAGTTGATATTGGGTATCAAGGAGATAATTCAACACCATTTTGTGAGATAAAAGTTTCTATACACTCTGAGACATCATAGAAGGATTGATCTGAAATGCAGCAAATTCATTATCTTTATTTGCTTTATTTCATAGTTCTCTCTATGTGAAACCAACGCACAATCATTACTCAGAAAGCTGACAAGTTATCTTTTCTCAACACCTGTTGAAACTTGGTGCAAAGGTAAAATTTCACACTTATCAGTAAGTAATATGATACTATTTCCAGTTTAAAGTTCCTTTTCTTGTGACTATTTTTTTTCAGCAACTCAAATATATAATACTCTTGTCTTATTCAGACTTTTTATGACTTAAGAAGGCACATTTCAAATAACAGAAAGAATTAAATGGCTACCAAAAAACTTATTTGGAAATGTGTCTGAAGAAAATAAGCTATTTCCAGTCCTCCTAAAAAAAATAGCTGCGCAGTGAGGAACCTCAGTGACTTACCTCAGTGACTGGGCTAATGCCAGGAAGCAAAAACCCTCCTGGAGTGGGCTCATGTTAGGAAGTGGAAGAAAATGGTGTGGGTTGTTGATGTGGCAGCATCACATCCCCTGAAGAATAAAATAATCAATACCTTCCCCCTATGGAAATCATGTGGCTCATTAAAATGTCCACAGCAGAGGATACTGGGATGAGCACATGGGAAAATACCCAACACTATAATTCCTACCTGTTAAAGGGCCATGCAGGAAAATATCAGTAACTTATCTCGGCACATGTTCAATCATTTGTAAATTAAAAACTTTCTGATCATCTTAAAATATATGAATGAAGCAGTAGAAATAATTATTATTCAATAGTTTACAGAGAAATAATTTCATGGAAAAATTCCGAGTAGCTCGCCAAATTTCAATTTGACTATTCATAAATTTTCATGTGGAACCAAATGTTAAACATCCATGCCTGTGTTGTTCTGACTACATTAAAATGTCCCCTTTTCAGTTTTCAGCAGATATTAACTTAATTATTTTATTGCTATATCTGTATTTATCTTACTGTAGCTAAATTATCCTCTTGAAGTAAAAGTTAATTTTAATTTTATATTTATTTTACATAGAGTGCACAAATCTTCTTGGTTACTGAATTGTCTGATCATGATTATCAACAATTTCCACACTCTACAACTTATATAATAAGTCTTTTGTTCTTTTTCATGATTTTTCTGGATAATTTAGTATAATTTTACTTGATTTCAGAGATACTTGTGCCTTACTTAACAGTACTGAAAGAATAATGTTCCCATACATGCTTGCTATGTCGTGTGTACTTTCCCTCTTCACCTTCTAGAAAATTTTAAGAAAATAATCCTGTCCTTGACTTAAATGACTACTTGGCTTCTGTTGCAAGCTAAAAAGTACTTTAAAATCCACCTATATATGCTATACATTTTTTATTAAAGCACTAATCTATTTATAATTCAGCAAGTATAAATTATCCCAGCTTTTCAAGGTGAAATACCATTGAGATAATACTGCTTTGCAATCATATCAATTTCATACCCAAGTCCAATTTTTTAATGTTATGATCAAACTTGTCATTTGAAAATTTTGTTTTTAAAAGCAATATTTTGAAAAATGTGGTCTTTTCCAGTATAGCACCAACAAAACACACAACATTCCTCTAGTTCTTTAATGATTCCTCCCCAGCCCCCCAGCTATCATGACCCCAGTTCTACCTTACAAGTCTGGCTATATTGGAACATGTACTCTGGTACCTATAAGAGGCCCCATCACACGAAACCAAGACAGATAAACCCATCAGGAACAATAATGGGAGTTGCGATAAAATGAGGGCAGGAAGATGGTAGAGGATAAAAAGGGAAGACAGGGCAAACCAATCACAATGACCACGTAAACGCCCCAACCCCAGGGTGATGAACAACAGAAATGTGTGTAAAAGGAGACAGTGAAGATGTAAGATCTGAAAATAATAATTTATAACTTATCAAGGGGTCAAGAGGGTGGGTGGGTAGGGAAGGGAAGGAAAAAGAGGAGGTGATATCCAGGGCTCCAGTAGAAAGAAAATGTTTTCAAAATAATAATGGCAACATATGTACAAATGTGTTTCATGCAATTGATGTATGGATGGTTATAAGAGCTGTAAGGGCCCTAAATAAAATGATTTATTTTTAAAAATGAGATTGAAAAATGTGGTCATTTCTCATATAATATACTTCTATTTTTTTATTATAGAAATGATCACACAGTGAAAATCGTCCAATAAACCCAGTTTAATAGGTTGGGCCCTTTAATGGACAATTAGCTTATATTCTATAGAAGTATGGATACTATTTTGTTCACATCTGCATCTCTAGATTATTGCAGAATAACTCATCTTTAAAACACAACAGATCATAAAAGCACAAGTGCAATGAAGCATAACAAATTTTGTGCAGCCAGTATATATGAAAAGGTAGATAGGTTAGTGGACTAGGAGATCTATCCATGAAGCACATATTCTAGTCTTATATGGAGATTACTTCAGCTGCCCACATGGCAAATGAAAATAAGTGAGAGACTAGAGACTAATTAAAATGTAATATCCACAGGACTGTGAGTAGAGAAGGGATAAATAAAATGCTTACTCTAGTGATGAGGTAGTGTGTGTTCACTTTCTCATGTGAAAGATAGAAACAAACAAACAAAATGAGATGATTTTAATTGTGATATGTTGATTTTGAGATCTCTTTAAAATAGTAATGCTAAATTCATAGTTGAATATGAGGCTATGGGGGAAATTATCTGGGATGAAATATGAAGCCAGAAGTCATTGGTGTAAAACTATGATGAAAATGTGGTTAAACTATACCTCAATTTCTGTTCTCAAATATCTAGTGAAAGATAAAATAGAAAAATATGAAAATAAAGGTGAATCAAGAGGTAAAGTGGCAATATATAAAAGGGCTTACAAAGAGGCCCACAGCACAGTCTACAGGCCCAGCAATGGTAGCTACAGATGTAATAAGAGTGCCACAGATGATTAGGACATTTTTTGCCGACCTTTTTGAGATATTAGCCGAAACATTTAGACATTTGCATGAGAAAAAATATAATAATGGTCACTGATGTTTTTTAAACAAAATGAACACTGTTTTCTAAAAACTTTTTAAGTACTAGAATCTTTACAAGACTAATATAATTTTAACTTGAAATTTTCAATATTGGGTCACAAATAATACATAAGTAGTACAGTTTAGAGATTTTATAAAGATTTTGAAAATTATCCAGGTATTAAATATTGATATTCAAACTCAAATTTCTTCCATCACAAAATTCAAGCTCTAATTTAATTTTTCTACTGAAGATCATTTCTAGAGTCATAAACAGGACAAAATTATATGCATGCAGAATCTGTACATAGAACACGGAGCAGTCTCTTGAATAGAACAAAGAGGCAGTTGTTTGAAAAGAACCAGGAAAAGTGACATCATCTGAAAAAGTGTGTGACAAGAGTTGTATCCATTCATGAGACTTATTTGATCTGAGTAATGAGTTCATGATCCAAGAAACTGTACTATATGAAGAAGAAATAGGCAACAGGATCGGAAGAAGGCTTATTAACATCCAGCAACACAGATGACACAACTAAAAGTGCTCGCTAGAATTTGATAAGACCAATAACTTATTTATTGAAAATAAATATATTCCATGTAATTGGTGATCATTCCCATGGACTTCCCATGTGTAATAGGAAGGAATAAAATCAACTACATCTGTAGAAATAAAAGATTGAGAAACTCAATATTATTAACAAGTCACAGGAAAATGTGTAGCAGACCATGAAATGTTCCTATAAAAAAATTAAGTACACAACAGCAAAAATATGACCTTAAGATACTTCCAGGAAGATGGCGATGGAGTAACATATACCAGAGGGACTCTGTAGAAATCAACCCAGGAGAGTTACTTAGAGGGAAATTCAACACTGCTGGATCACAGAAGGAGAATCATAAAGAGAAGTAGGCATAGATCCACAAGGTTTTTACAGTCTGGGGGCTTTTGGCTTACCACAATGGAGGCCGGCTGGGGTTGATCTTAGCCCCGCCACTGTCTCAGCTGGAGCCTGGACAATTTGGAGCCGGCGCAGGGGCTTTATCTCAGCACAGTCACAGCTTGCTGCTGCCTCAGGGCAGGGAATAAATCCTTGCAGCTCCACGTACAGGGATCAGAGCTCAGCTACATTGTTACTTTTGTTTCCATCTCTTCTCTCTATCACCCCACAGTCTCAGTGGGATTACTTTTTAATTTTTTTCTCCTCTTTGTCTCTTCCCTGTTCTCTCACACTCCACTGCCAACCTCCAGACCACTCCCCTTGCCTAGGGAATTTGCTCCAACCCCACACCCAGTTAGGTGAGCCCTACGCTGTGCAGCATAGCCAGATTCTTGGGAAAGCCCCACCGACCTCCAACAGAGGATAACCCGCCTAACTTCTTACCAGGAAATTCATGCTGGTGGGGTTGGGGGAGCTCCTATTTTTCCTCTGTTGTCCCACGTGACTGAGGGAACTTCCTCCCGCCTACCTTAGTGCCTCAGAAGGCCTATGGCAGATCGGCCAACACTCCTCAACCTTCCAAAGTGCTGCAGGAACCTCTGCCCAAACTCTGCAGTGATCAACCTGACCAGGGAAATTCCGCCCAGCATTCACAGTGTTCTACAACAAATCAGGCAAACCACAAGCCTTCTGGGGCACTCCCCTGAGAGGGAAGCCACAGGAGGATAAAGTGGTAGGTTAATCACATAGTGAAATTAGCTGTAGGTGGTTCGAAAAAGCATTCCTACAAGCCTCCCAGAGAGATCCAGTGCTCTTAGATCCT
This sequence comes from Echinops telfairi, assembly GCF_000313985.2. Classification (NCBI taxonomy): domain Eukaryota; kingdom Metazoa; phylum Chordata; class Mammalia; order Afrosoricida; family Tenrecidae; genus Echinops; species Echinops telfairi. The sequence continues at coordinate 42,595,938 of NW_022111372.1, read as the reverse complement.
GGAAAATGGCACCAGGATCCTCTAAAACAATGCATCGCAAACAGCCATCAGCCGCAACAACCGCAAAGAAAAACCAGGAGAAACAAAAGGCAATGGCAGAAGATGTCCTGAACATAACTACATGCATAAAAGAAGCAGACAATGAGCTGCCACAGAAAGAAATTTTCAGTGCTACTTGGAGTCATACAGGATATGAGGGAAACAATACAGAAAAAGGATGAAATGATAACGGAGATAAAGTCCTACATCAAAGAGAAATACAAGAACTTAGGGATGAGATAACAACAACCAGTAACAGACTCATGGACCTCTAGAATTGACTGGAGGAAGCCGAGAACCACACCAGTGACTTGGAGGACAGCCAAGCAGACTTTAACAAACACAAACAAAAGTCAATTAAGATCATCAGAGAAGTTGAAAAAAAAACTAAGAGCTATGTCTGATGTTATGAAGCAGAACAACATTAGAATTATTGGCTTACTGGATTAAGACACAACAAAGAAGTCATCTGCAACAATAGTAAGAGAATTCTTGGAGGAAAGTTCCCTCAGCTAAATGAATGAAAACCAGGCAACCATTCAGGAGGCTGAAAGAACACCAGCTGGACCGAATCCCAAGTAGAAGTCACCAAGGCACATAATAGTTAAACTATCCAGCTTTGAGGAAAAGGAGAAAATCATGAGAGCAGCTAGGGAAAAACAAGCAATCACATATAAAGGTTCCCAAATAAGAATATGCACAGATCTATCAGCAGAAACTATGAGGAAGAGGAGAGAGTGGTGTAACATATTCCAAAAATTAAAAGAAAACAATGCAAACCCAAGAATACTCTACCCAGCCAAATTATCAATCAAGATCGATGGTGAAGTAAGAGTCATCACAGACAAGAAAAAACTCAAATAATACGTTAGAAGAAACCCAGGCCTACAGAAGATCCATGCCTACCCAGTATGGGCGGAAGAACAACGCTCAATAAGCATAAATAAGAGACTGTCACATAGGAAAACCTCACTCAGAGGGCAACAACAACAACAAAAAACAGACCCCAAGATAGCATTGGCTTAAGGAGGGAAAGCAGTAAAGAATGATACACACAAACACACACACAGGCATGCACAACACACTAATAAGAAAGGAAGGTAGTAAAACACCCAACCCAAAGGTGTAAGATGACATCACAGAGTCCGCAGATGGAGATAATAACCCTGAAAATCAATGGCCTGAACTCAGGCATTAAAAGACTGAGACTAGCAGACTGGCTTAGAAAACATAATCCTTCCATCTGTTGCCCACAGGAGACACATCTCAACGCTCCAGACAAAAATAGGCTGAGAATCAAAGGCTGGAGAAAGGCATATTAAGCAAACAGCAATTCAAACATTGCAGGGATTTCAATCCTAATACTGGATAAAAGTGACCTCAAAGTGCAAACCATAAAAAGAGATGAGGAGAGACACTACATAATGCTAGAGGGAACTGTAGACAAAGAACTATTAAGCATTGTAAACATATATTCCCCGAATGAAGGACCCGCTGAATACGTCAACCAAACACTCCAAAAGATGAAAAAAGAAATCACAGCCTCAACAATTATACTGAGTGATGGCCATACACTGCTCTCTGAGAAAGATAGATCACAGGGAACGAAACTCAACAAGGAAGCTAGAGATCTAAACACAATAATTAGACAATTCAACCTGATAGGTATTTACAGATTTTCATTTAAATACAAGAAATTCACATTCTTTTCAAGACCGCATGGTATATATTTGAAGGTAGACCACATGGTGGGGCATAAGGTGAATCTACAAAAATTTAAGCACATTTTTATCATACAGACCTCTCTCTCACCACTGTGCCATGAGGCTGGAAATAAACAAAAGGAAGACAAAGAAAAGAAGCCCAAACAATTGAAGGATGAATAACTCTCTACTGCAAAAGGAGTGCGTCGTGGCACAGATCAGAGATGAAATTAAGACATTTCTAGAAACCTAACAGAAAGAGAAAATGACATAACAAAACTTATGACACACAGCAAAGGCAGTTATCAGACGAAGTTTCACAGCAATACATACACACCTGAGAAAGAAAGAGAGATTCATGGTTGATATGCTGGCACAAAATTTACAACAACTAGAGCAGAGTCATCGGGACAATCCTACTAATAGCAAAAGTAAAGAAATAATGAAAATCAGGACTGAGATCCAGGAAAGGGAAAATAAGAACACTGGAAAAAATCAATGCTGCTAATTATTGGTTATTTGAAAGGATAAACAGAATCGATAGACCGCTGGCAAACCTAACCAAAGAACGGAAGGAACAAATTTCAAAAGCAAGAATGAGGGCTGAAAGAGAGAACAATAAAACAGACCCTAATGAAATCAAAAGGATAATTACACAATACTATGAAGGATTGTACTCCAATGAATTCACAACTTGGAAGACATGGACAAATTCTTGGAAAAACAAGCCCTTCCTAGACTGTCCCCCAAGGATGTCCAGAATTTCAACAGACCCATTTCTATAGAAGAAACAGACAAGGTTATCAAGGGATTACCAACAAAAAAATCCCCTGGACCAGATGGCTTCACTGG
>NW_022111372.1:42587018-42590552 GCF_000313985.2 Echinops telfairi | reverse complement strand
ATGCAAAGGGGGCATAAGGAAAAAGCTACTGTATACAAACATTCCTGGGGTGAAGACCAGGTAGCATGGCAGGGGCCAGACCAAATCCAGGGATACATATGGTAGCCAACTAAAAAGAAGATGGGAAAAGGGAAAAAAAAAAAGAAATGGATGGAAGGGGCACAGGGCACTAACCCACCCAAGGGGAGGTGATTGTTTATATCTCCACACAGAAAGTGGGACCAGATTTCAACCTAGTGCTCTAAGATGTGAATACAACATGCCGGCCTGTAGTAGGGAACCAGTGGAGAGGTCTGAGGGGCCTGGCCAAATTCCAACTATGTGGACATGCCCCTCCCCCCAGAAGAGTTTATTTCAGAGGACGGCACTGAATCTGCAGCTCCGGGAGAGGGACATGTCTGATCAGAGCACATGGGAGCAAATGAAGGGGGAGAAAGAGAAAGTGGAGCACATCCTGGCCCACCAAGCCTTGAGGACTATATTCCTGATCAGAGCAGCCAATACACAGAGAAGACCACATGGCCGGGCCCACTATGAGCTGCTACATCCTTCACTAACCCATAGCCCTATAGGGGCCAATACTGGATACACAGTGTGGGAATTCCAACCGATCTGATCCCACCATGCCGAGGCAAAACACTAAGGGTGTACAACAGAACAGCAAGGAAGCAGAGCAATGAAGTCCCCAGGGAATACCAAAAATGGACTTTGGGGCCAGGGCTTGACACCCTGACAGACTCAACTGGAAAACACTCCTAAAAGCCAACAAATAGTACTTGAAATAGCTACAAGCTTTTCTTTCTTGTTGTGTTTTGTTTTGTTTTGTTTTGTCATTGGTTTATTGTTGTTGTTTTATTTTTTGCTTGGTTTTGCTCTGTCTTGTTTTGTGCATGTTACTATCTCCACACATCTGTCTAAATAAGATAGGGCAGATGAACAATCTGGAGGAGAAAACAACAGGACAGACAGTTCTGAGGGGACATGGGAGAGGGGTAGGTGGGGGGAAAGGTAGTGGTGTTAACAAACCCAAGGACAAGGGAACAACACGTGATCCAAATCGGTGGTGAGGGGGTAGGGGACCTAGTAGGTCGTGATCAAGGGTAATGTGACCAAGAGGAATTACTGAAACCCAAATGAAGACAGAGCATGATAGTAGGACAAGAAGAAAGTCAAAGGAAATAGAGGAAAGTGTTAGGCGACAAAGGGCATATATAGAGGTCTAAATAAAGGCATGTACATATTTATATATGAGATGGGGAAATAGATATATGTGCATATATTTATAGGTTTAGTGTTAAGGTAGCAGAAGGACATTGGGCCTCCACTCAAATACTCCCTCAATGAAAGATATTTTGTTCTCTTAAATTCGCATTCCATAATGCTCACCTTCCAGATACGATCACTGAAGACAAAGCGGGTGCATAACCAAATGTGGTGAAGAAATCTGATGGTGCCCAGCTTTCAAAAGATAGAGTGTCTGGGGTCTTAAAGCCTTGAAGGTAAACAAGTGGCCATCAAGCTCAGAAGCAACAAACCCCACATGGAAGAAGCACACCAGCCTGTGTGATGACAAGATGTCAGAGGGATCAGTTAGCAGTCATCAAAAACTAAAAATCATATCATTGTGTGCTCACCTCCCTGGTATGATCACAGAAGACAAACGTGTACATAAGCAAATGTGACAAAGAAAGCTCGTGGTGCCCGGCTACCAAAAGATATAGCGTCTGGTCTGGGGTATTAAAGGCTTAAAATTAATCAAGCGGCCATATAGCTAAGAAGCAACATAGCCACATGGAAGAAGCACACCAGCCTGTGCAATCACCTGTCGAAGGGATCAGGTATCAGGCATCATCAGAACAAAAAAGCTTATCATTGTGAATAAGGGGGGTAGTGTGGAGTGGAGACCCAAAGCCCATTTGTAGGCTACTGGAAATCGCCTTGGGGTATTGATGAGGAGATGAGCCTCTCAGGGTGCAATGTAGCAACGATTAAACATACAACTTTCCTCTAATTCCTAAATGCTTTCTCCCCACCCATTATCATGATCCCATTTCTACCTTACAAATATGGTTAGACCAGAGGATGTACAGTGGTACAGATAGGTACTGGAAACACGTGGAATCCAGGGTGGATGATTCCATCAGGACCAGTGGTGAGAGTGGCAGTACAGGGAGGGTGGAGGGAGGGTGGGTTGGAAAGGAGGAACAGATTCCAAGAATCTACATATAACCTCCTCCCTTGGGGAAGACAACAGAAAAGTGGGTGAAGGGAGACGTCAGACAGTGCAAGATATGACAAAAAAAAAATGACGTTGAATGTATCCCAACTGGATTTAAAGACAACCTCAAGAGTAAATGTAGTGCACCAAATACTAATGGCCAGACAAACTGTAGGATAGAATTAAGAATATCATAAAGGCAGAAAATTTAGTGAACCCCATATGACTACTACGTTTTGTTTTTTATTTTACTTTACAACTTGTGTCACCTAAGTGTTCTACTGTGTCAATGAATATATTTGCAGCACAGCTAAACTCGGGTAGAAATAAACACTGTAAAACTTATGAGAAGGATTTTCAAAAAGTTTTGGAACAATGGAATTGGAAGAAGATAAAAGATTTACATAAACTTTTTGTAGTTCTTATATATATACATTAGTATAGTCCATTCTTCTTGCCACACCTGTTCGTCTTGAGTCTATGTATCCACTAGTATATTGTTGGTTTTACTGCTATAGCAGGATTGTATACATAACAATACACTTGTTTAAACCTGGTACTCTTTCAGCATACTTATTCAATCTGTATCCTGAGCAAATCATCATAGAATCTGGCTTATATGAAGAAGAATGTGCCATCAAGATTGGACGAAGGCTTCTAAACAACCTATGACATGCAGATGACACAACTTTGCTTGAAAAGTGAGGAGGACTCGAGTTACTGCCTGATTATGATCAAGGATTGCAGTCTTTAGTGTGGATTGCAACGCAAAGAAGATCAAAATCCTCACAATGGAACCAATATAATATCAATATCCTATGTCCAATATCGTAATAAATGGAGAAAAATATTAAAATTGTCTAGAACTTTTTCTTTCTTGGCTCCACAATCAATGTGCCTGGTAGCAACATTAGGTAAATCCATGGTGCATGTGCTCTTTAGAGTATTGAAAAGCAAGAATGTTACTCTGAGGACTAATGTGGAATGGCCCAAGCCGTGGTATTTTTCCATTGCCTCATATGCATATGAAATTTTGACCTTGAATAAGGAGCATCAAAGAAGACCTGATGTATTTGAATTACGGGGCTAGAAAAGAATACTGAAAGTACCATGCACAGCTTAAAGAACAAACCCATCTCTCTTGGAAGAAGTCCTGCCAATCCTGCTCCTGGGAGGCAAGGATGGCAACACTTTGTCTTGCACGCATACTTTGGACATATTGACTAGAGACCAGGCCATGGAGAAGGAGACCATGGTTGGTAAAGTGGAGGGATAGTGAAAATGAGGAAGGCCCTCAATGAGATGAATTGACCTAG
>NW_022111372.1:42584816-42586108 GCF_000313985.2 Echinops telfairi | reverse complement strand
TTTTTCCTTCACCAGCATTCTGGGACCCTGTATCTCATACAAGAAATGGACGTCATCAGATTTTCACAACATAAAATTGGTAAAGCAGCCCACTGGCTCGATCTTTCTTCCTTTTCTCCAAGTACAATAGAGAACACCCCTCATCCTTTTGTAAGTATTCATTTCACGTGCGTTTTGGGTTCCCTAAATCATATACTTTGTTTAACCGCCCATATTTTTCTCTTTTACAACTTTTATTTAAAAATTTATCTTAAAATATGCCGTTTTCTCTCTGTTTATAGTGCCCTCTTTTTCTCCCAAGCCCATAATGTTTATCAAACCCCATTCTAATACCCATTGCTTATCCCCAAATGAACTTACAACATTAATAGTAATTTCCACAGCTGTGGTTTTTATTGACAAATATAGCCTCATATTACCTAGTTTAGACTGGTGCACTGGTTCTGCTACACATAGAACCAAGTTTTGTCAATTCTGCTTTATCCACATGTGTAATACACAAACTTAAATCTCGTGGGAGCATTTTGATGTGTTCTTGCCCCCTCATAGCTCCGTGCAGAGTGCTAAGTGAGTGGAGTCTTTTGTTCCACTCAATCACTATTTCCCCAACTGAATCTGTACACCCCTACTCTGCTCAGAATCATTGGGGAAAAAGAAGCAGCATGGACAAGTGTAGTTCTTGGAAGGCTGAAAGACTAGGTGTATTATTAGTCCAAAGGTAAAGGTATTGAGTTGTCTTATGAATTTCTTGAATATTTTCATGTTCACCCTAATCTCTTAAAGTTAGTAACTTACAAGAATTTTACATGTGATACTTAAATCACGCGTCTTTAAAGGACACATTCAAAGATAGATTGACACAAAATGTCGACTTTTGCGGTAACTGTGTTTCTGTAAAGTGAGAATTAGAAACTTATAGCATTTTACAGAATTTTTATTAAAATATAGTAGAAAGCCCAAAGAAAATGGAACAAGGTAACTCAACTGTTTTAATTTTGAATGTTGTTAATCACAATATCATTTTAAAGAATTTTTAAGAATCATGTATAATTTATTTATAGAATCTTCCTTAGAACTTTCTTCAGAGCACCTTTAACCTCTTTGTTTCTCAGAGTGTAGATGAGAGGATTAAGCATAGGGGTTACCACCGTGTAGAAAAGGGAAGCAAATTTCCCTTGATCCTTCGATCTGCTCTTGGCAGGCTGCAGATACATGAAGATAATGGTCCCATAGAAGATGATGACCACCATGATGTGGGAGGAGCAGGTCCCAAATGCTTTCTGGCGGCCAGC
>NW_022111372.1:42582450-42584071 GCF_000313985.2 Echinops telfairi | reverse complement strand
TCTTCACTATCGCCATTTGTAACGTACATTCCAAAATGTTGAGGCATAGCTGAGAAAGATGAAATATTATAAGGTTAAATGAGTGGCAATGTCACCTCTCAGAATCGTGTCTTACATGTGCGGAAATCTATGTTCTTTCATCTAGCACTGGGGTAGGCAAACTGCAGCTTACATGCCTTATGCTGTTCTTCAATATGGTACATGTGGCTCTGAAGGAATATTGGACACTTTTAAAGAAAATGTGATTCAGTTGATGGTGATTTTATTGGTTTGTTGATGACACTGTAATAATTTTTACATTGTTGTGAGGGAAATGATTGGATCTTTCATCTCAAAAGGTTGCCCACCCCTGATCTAGTAAAGTAGATTTATTTTCCTGATTTGTACATGCTAAACAAATGAACTCCTTCTTCACTCTTTAGCTGTCCTCTAGTGCTCTCCATAACAAAGACCAAAGGGCATATTAGTAAATAGCACCATCTACTATGGAAAACAATTTTTTCATAGTAAAAACCAAACTTTTTTCAAACTCCCTTAACGTTAACTGTTTATGTTACAGGTCTCTCTAGTTCTAAAATAGGGAAAATCTATTCCAACCAAAGACCAGAAAAATTATGATTTATTTAAGTAATTTTCTACTTCAGAAAAAAAGTTTATCTTTATAGCCAACATAGTGGAAATGAGTTACAAGATTTTGTGATTGAAATAGCTAATCTGGTTGGCATTGATTAAAACTAGTCTTTTAAGACTTTATGCGATCTATTACAAGTCTATTGCTTACAAAGTGATAAAGGCAACCAATGAATGCCTTTCTTCTGGCCTTATGTCTCCGTTGATTCTCTATACTCTAGACACCTCTTCCTTCCCTCATAGTTTGTTAGTTCCTTTCTTCAATCTTTTCTTCTTGCTATCTTAGAATTCAGGATCCTCATAGACCCCAAATAGTTTTGGAAATGGCTTGTTTTCCATGTGATACTAGATTTATTTTCTTGAGATTATCTGAACCATCTGCCAAAGTGTGAATGAAAACTTTGGTTGTTGATAGTGAAAGCAAGCAATTAAAGGTATTCTTAGGTAAGAAAAAAAATGTCACCACAGAATTGTAGAAAGCTTAAATAATCATTAATATAAGCAAGTGTTTTCATTTCTGTAGCTTTTTCAAGAAGAACCTTGTAGCCTTTGATTTTGATCAAGTAAAAAAGTTAGTGTGGACATCCTAGGGGAAGGAAAAGGGGCAAAAAACCTGATTTCTGTTAAATTTATTCTAAGAGACTATAGGGCACAGTAGAATTGCTCTTTAAGGTTTCTATGATGGTAAATCTTTATGGGAGCAAGCAATGTGATCTCTTTCCCACAGACTTCTGGTGAATTTGACCAGTGGACTTTACAATTAACAACACAATGCTTAACCCAGTGTTCCACCAGGGTTTCTCTTCTGCATCCTAGAATGACTCAGAGCTCTGGTGGACCAGTGGTGTCAGTGTTCTACGAATCACAAAATTGGCTTTTCCAACCACCATGCTTTTAAAGGGTAAAAATGAGACTCTCCGCTCAGTAAAGATTCACAATCTGAACACCCTAAAGAAAACCCTACTCTATCTTACAGAGTCACCGTAAGTCT
>NW_022111372.1:42576133-42577812 GCF_000313985.2 Echinops telfairi | reverse complement strand
TTTTCTAAATTCTACCAAAATCTTTTAATCACAGAAAATAAAAACACCCTGCAATATCCTAATTAAAGCCTCTCCTTTTACCTCTACTCTCTTACAGTCGGAGGCATCATAGATTTTATTTTGTTTCTGAAGAAAGTGTTTGCTTTTTGAGTTCACCTTCCTCTCATACACATGATGTAGCTCAGTATTTCCCTCCATGCCCTTCCTCGTTTTTGAGAACCAAACACTTTCTGACTCTGTCTTTCTATGACGAACAATCACTGCTTTAGATCGTCCGTTCCTTCTATCTAAGCCTTCACAGCCTTCACAGTGAACAGTTCAAAATGCACAGTAGACTTGCGTCTTTCAGACATTCAAAAAGAGACAAAAATAAAGATTTGCCTTGCAGAATATTAAAAAGTATTAACATCTTATACCATAGAACTCAAGGACACTCAAAAAGCAGCAAACTTTGAGAATGTCAACTCAACTATCCACATTACTCAATGCAAACTTCCTACCTTACTGACCATGAACTAATTTGAAATATTAAAAGAAATTTTTTTAAGAAGATGTAAATTTTAGTATAGCAAATGCAATAGTTCCGTACTCCCCCTTTAAAGGTTAAAAATGTTATCAAAAGAACAGAAAATAGAAACAATCCAAGCAGAGACAGTTCTAAATCTATGGAATTCTCATAAATCCACAGAACAGATTTCACATACTGTGGGCCTGCCTCATGCACTGAAATCTAGTCAAGGGAAGTGGACACATAAAGCAAACCCCTCATCTCTATCACCATTATACACACCACTAGCCTTAGAGAAACAAGGTATTGAGTATAGCAGGCTAGAAGAAATATAAAATGTTACCAGGAGTATAGTTCCATATAGAATATTGTTCTATAACTTGAAAAGTCAGCTAATTGATTAGTGATATGGTTGAATGACAAGGGGAGCTAGATATAGCTGCAGAATGTAAATTTAATCTATTGGGGTGGGCGTGATGGTTGGAAAGTTTTACCTGCATAAGCATTTCACACATGCATCTACAGAAAAGGGGATTATTATAGCAAAAACTAAAACATCACAGAACCTAATGGAAGCACGGATTTTACACACAGTACAAATTTGGCTTATTATTTTTCTAATCTGCTGTAAAACAAATATCAACAACAAAATTCTAGAAACAAATGGAGGTCAAGAGTAGATTGCACCATTAAATAAAATATTAATATCAAAAAAGAAATATTCTGACATATATACTTTGCAAATGATGGGGGTCTAATTGGAGACCCAAAGCCCATCTGTAGACAATTGGACACTCCCTTACAGAAAGGTCACAAGGAAAGAACGAGACAGGCAGGATGCAGCCTAGCACAGATGGAACACACAACTTTCCTCTACTTTTTTAATGTTTTCCTCCCCTACCTCTCCACCATCATGACCCCAGTTCTACCTTACAAATCTGGCTAGACCGGAGCATGTACACTGGTAGAGATAAGAGCTCTTGACAAATGGAATCCAGGACAGATAAACCCCTCAGGAACAGTAATGGGAGTAGTGATACTATGAGAGTAGAGGAAAGGTGAAGGAGAAGGGGAGAAAATGGGAACCAACTCAATGAACAGCGTATAATTCCCTGCCCGGGGGGACAAACAACAGAAACATGGGCAAAGGGAGACAACAGACAGTGTAAGA
>NW_022111372.1:42573303-42575479 GCF_000313985.2 Echinops telfairi | reverse complement strand
ATTCGACAAAGATAAATTTTTCTAAACTTATCAACATATGCATTTACTGAAAACACTCAGATTATCTCATGTGATCTAATAGCTCCTTCAGCATTACATAAAGTGCTCTTCCAAGATCCAAGCAAATTACTCCCTAATCCTCCCCAAATGATAAATATGCCTCCTATACCTCTTTTTTCTTTTTTCTCCAGAACCTGTTCTAAACCATCACAAATATACCTAAACAAATGGTGTGAAGTAAACTTTTGAACTTCACAGCAAAAAGTAGCTTGTAATGTGGATACATTTTGTAGCTTTTCCCAGAACTACTGCACCGTGACCCTGAGCATCCCATAGACTGAGATGTTTTGGCTTTTGAAGATACTAATTTCTATGCCCTTACAGTTGCCAGCCATTTTAAAGACCATTGATGATTTATATCCCCCTCAAAAAACTAGGTTCTCATGATGAAAATTGACTTATGTGTACCTCCAGGATAAGCATAGACTTGAAGTGCACCTTCTAGATGTTTTCATGTCAAAATGTGTCCTACTAGGTTACAGTTGAGCATTTCAGATCTAGCTATGTGCTTATTCTGAACACCTCACTTGTGCCTCCTCACGTTCACCTGGTGTTCTTTTGTTCTCTCTTGAATATGTCTACACCATGTCTACTATCCAGATCATAACTACACCATATCATAACTCTCCAGCTCTTGCGTCCATGCCTCACTTCGTTCATCTTTGTTATGTCTATTACAAAGACTGCATGAGTTGGCAAAGGATGGACATCCTTGAACTGATTTTTTTTCACTTTGAAGATAATACAGCCTCGATCATTTTATTGTTTAACAGAAGGATATGCTCTGGGATTTTGTTGCGATTTTAGAGAACTCAAACAGTACTCTAATTTTAAAAATACACTTTATTAAACAAATAACTGTGTTCCTATAGACCACTGTAGTATTTCTATTATATTCTGGTGAGTTATGTATTTTTCTTTTGTAAAAGCCAACAGTAAAACAAAAATAAAAGTTAATTTTAATAAATCCTAAATACAACTTTCACACCTAAACATAATAGAGAAAACCCTAGACCAATGGGTTTTCAGTTATCCAGCTGTGCTTCTAGGAAAAAGAAAACAAATATGGTATCTAAAACACTTTTTAATAGAAAGACTAAAAGCATTTTCAACAGGCTAGAAAGTATGGGATGTAGAATTAGAAGAGGAAGGATAGTGATATGGAAAGAGAAAGGTACATTTTTCATGGGAGTAATCTTGGTTACAGAGTAGAGTAGTAGATTGAAACAACAGTTCAATACTAGCATAGAGAATAAATACGGATAAATATAGATGCATGCCATGTGCTTATTTTCTAGTGAAGTAAATTTCTAAGAATTTATTCATAGTTACTAACTATGAGCAAGCTTTGAGCTGACAATATCTATCTTGGTTTAATGACCTTTTCTAATCTCTGGCAATATGCTTCATGAGTATGAGTCAGAGAAAAATATTAGAATGAGGAATTTTCCCCCCTGAATAATATAGTAAATTCTTGTGTAAAATAACACATTACAACTTAGTCAATTCTGATTCATTTTGACCCTCTAGAAAGTTTAGGAATGATTAATTTGAACCCCTTCTTTACTGACATTCAACAGGTTGATTCTGGGAACCAAGTTAATACTCACTAGTATTTTAGGAAGTCAATAATCTGTACATACTCTGAGACAACCTGAAAGAATTGATCTGAAAATCAGAGATACCTTCTTTGTCTTTATTTACTTAAATTTTATGGTTTTCTCTATGTGAAACCAACACACAGTCTGTTACTGTGCAAGTGATCACACCTGTCCACACACCTAGTAGAGGCCAGGAAAGTGCACGCTGGCATGTGTGCACTCACAGCATCCTCTGCTGGCTGTGTCCTGAGAGGAAACATATAATGGTTTAAACGTCAAATTCCCAGTCAAGAGAGTTGTTGCATTTACTAGAAGAAAATATATAACCAGCAGCAAGGCGAGCAGTTGGATGAATTGAGTCCTATGATTGACTTACCATAGAAACTAGAAGTCAGTATGCTCAGGAAGCTCATTAAAAAATCTCTTTCCTCTAGGTGGAAGATGCTAAAATCACGTTGTTCAAACTTGGTGCACAGGTAAAATTTGGCATTCAGTTATGAGGAAATCATCATACT
>NW_022111372.1:42560935-42572818 GCF_000313985.2 Echinops telfairi | reverse complement strand
TGTTCTTTCTACACAAAAATTCCCCCTTTTCAATTTTTAACACGTCTTAAAATTTTTATTCTTATGCCTGTATTTTGTACTTACAGTACCTAAATTATTCCCTCAAAGTTTCATAGTTATTTTAATATAGGGTACCAAATGCTTCTTGATTACTTAGTTATCTAGTCATTATTATCAACAACTTCCAAACTCTACTAATAAATATTATCACCCAATAAATGCTTTGTCCTTTCCCATATATATTGTGTAGATCATTGAGTGTAATTATCTTGAATGTCAGAAACACTGTGCATTACTCAACACAGCTGAAAGAATTATGTCTTAAGTCATGCCCTGCTGTGATGTGTGTACTTGCCCTCTGAGCCTCTAGATTTCAAAAATGTTATGTCTTCTATGACTTAGAAGACTACTTTGCTTCCGCTACAAGCTGTATCCACTTTAAATTACACATGTGTATTATGTACCTTTTCATTTATGCATTAAGATATTTATAAATTTTATATGTAAAGTCTCCTACTTTTTCAAGATGAAGCAACATGAGGTAATGTTGCTTTGCAAGTATATCAATTTGATACTCAAGAATGATTTTTTAAATATAAAATTTACCTTGTGGTTTTACCAAGAAATTTGTTTAACATTTAATTTTTGGAAAATGAAGATTTTTCCCCATAAATTTAACTTATACTTTTGGAAATAAAAATGATCATACAGTGACAATCTTCCAATAAACATAGATTAATGGGTGATTATCACATAAACTTAATAAAAATATAGATATGGCTTGTTCACATCTGTGTCGCAAGATTTTGATAATTGGAGTAGGACACTGGAGTTGATGATGAGTGGATTGAACTGTTGAATACAGTGGTGATTGTATGAAATATAAACCTTTCAAAATAATTGACAATTTAAAAATTATTTTTAAATAAATAAATAAAATTCAAAAGTTGGTAGTCAGGATGTAATATCCAAATGTAAAGCACACAGGATTGTGGTTAGCTGTAGTAATTGTCAGGTGCCATTGACTGAATCTCTACTCATAGCCAATCTCAAGTGCATCAACAGACTGATGTCCTTAGATTCATTCAGCTAACCTTGGATTCATTAAACTCTATCTACCAGCCTGTGGTCCTTCTGCTTTATCATCCTGGCTCCTGTTCAGTACCTTCTGCACTCAGTGACCTTGTGTATAGCAGAATGAAACACTGACCCATCCTGAAACAATCCTCATAATTGTTAGGATTGTTGAAGTCACTGTGCCTATCTACCTGGTTAATAGCCCTCTTTTTTTCTGCCCTACCACGTTAGCAAGCATTACGTGTTTTCCCCTGCTTGGTCTCTCTTGATAGCATGTCCAAATTACTGGAGGCCAGGTTTACCATAGCTTCCTAGTAAGCTCATCTGTAAAATAACACATTGCTACAGCATCCTTCAAGTCAGCTCAGGGTTAATTAATTTTAATCCACTTTTCACTGACATTCAGCAGAGTTAATAGTGGGTAGTAAATCGATTATCCAATGCTATTATGAAAAAAAAGCTTTTAAAATAATGTGAAAATTCTGAAAACACTTTTCTGAAATCCACAGATTTTTCAATTCTGCATATTTGTTTTAATTTGGTAGTTGTCACTATATGCTACTAATACACAATCATTATTGTATAAATTATTGCTCCTGTTTACACACCTATGATAGGGCAGGAAAATGTATTCTATCTCTGTATATTCACAGCATCCTCTGCTGTCTGTGTCCTGAGAGGAAATATAGATAATACTCTTAAAGTGAAAATTCAAAATTATAAAAATACTTATAAAGTCAAGGACATCATCTGAGAAAGTAAAAACTAGAGCAAATGTAAGGTCTTTGAACAGCAAGTAGATGGATCATTTTAGAATTCTGTCACTGACTTGCCATATAAACTAGAAGTCATGATTCTCAGAAAGTTCATAAGTAACTTTCCTCCTCTACTTGGATGATGTTAAAGTCATCTTGTGATTCTGCTTCACGGCAACCCCACAGAACAGAATAAAAGCGCCCCAAGTGGGTTTCTGAGACTGCAAATCTTTACAGGAGTTGAAAGTCTCATATTTCTCCCTCAGAGCAGCTGATGATAAAGATCCACAATCAATGCTCATGGGAACAGTAGTCAAGCCCATCTGTCGGCAACGGGACACCCCCTTACAGAAGGGTGGGGGAAGGAGATGAGCCAGTCAGGGTGCAGGGTAGCACTATGAAATATGCAACTTTCCTCTAGTTCCTAAATGCTTCCTCCCCCTCCCAATTCTATCTTACAAATCCAGCTGAACCAGAGGGTGTACACTGGTACAGATAGGAACTGGAAACACGGGGAATTCAGGGCAGATTATTCCTTCCAGACCAGTGCTGAGAGTGGTGATACCAAGAGGGTGGAGGGAAGGTGGGGTAGAAAGGGGGAACCAATTACAAGGATCTACATATAACCTCCTCTTTGGGGGGGATGGACAACAGAAAAGTGGATGAAGGGAGACATAGGACAGTGTAAGATATGACAAAATAAAAATAATTTGTAAATTATCAAGGGTTCATGAGGGAGGGGGGAGCAGGGAGGAAGGGGGAAAATGAGGAGCTGATATCAAGGGCTCAAGTAGAAAGCAAACATTTTGAGAATGATGATGGCAACAAATGCACAAATGTGCTTGACACAATGGATATATGTATGGACTGTAATAAGAGTTGTATGAGCCTCCAATAAAATGATTAAAAAAAAGAAATCAAACAATGCAATGCATTGAGTAACTCTGCTGCAGAAGACCTCTTTAAAGTGTTAAAAAGGAGGATGACTTTGAGGACAAAGTTGGGCTGAGCTGAGCCATGGTATTTTAAGTTGCTTCATGTGAATGTGAAAGCTGGACACAGCATAGGGAAAACCAAAGAAGAATCGATGCATTTGAATGATGAAGTTTTGAAGAATATTGAAGGTACCTGGACCTCCAAAATAAGGGACAAATCTGTCTTGGAAGAAGAGCAACCAGAATGCTCCTTGGAGGCAAGGAGGTGCGACTTAATCTCGCCTACTTCAGACGTGTTATCAGGAGAGACTTTCCCTGGAGAAGGTCCTCATGTTTGGTAAAGGAGAGGGGCAGTGAGAAGACGAAGGACTTCGACACTATGGCTTGATGTAATAGCTGCAATAATGGGCTCGGACATCAGAACAATTCTGAAATGGCACAGGCGGAGCAGTGTTTTGCTCTGTTACAGGGTCACTATAATGTCTAACAACAACATGACACTTTTTTTGAGTACTAAAATTATGCCATAAATAAAAGTTATTTGCTGTTTCACAATAATTTAAACTAGGGTGTAATTTTCCCTTGATTACCTAATTATCCAACACCCTTATCAAAAATTTCCTCACTTTACACCTTGCCTAATAGTTTTCCTATTTATTTTGTCTGGATCATTGAGTATGATTTTACTTAGGCATTACAGATGTGCATACTTTATTTAGTAAACAGGAAAAATTCTATTTCCATCTCTCTTTTTTTTGCTGTATTTTGTGTCTATATCCTATACCCCTCCTGGAAAATTCAAGAAAATATCCTCCATCAGTTAACAGACTACTTGGTTTCTGTTTCAAACTATCATTTCCTTTGCTGTTCTTTCCTTTCTTATGCATGCCTTAATCTATTCATGATGTAGCAATGTAAATTCTTCTCATTTTTTTCAAAGTAATCCATCACTGTTTCAATCACATTTTCCATGTGATCCATCACTGTTGATGTAATTTTGCTTCATAAACATGTCAATACTCAAGTCCAGTTTTTTAAAAAAACCTATAGCATTACTGAGAAATTTTTAAAAATTAAGTAGTTTATTGAAATTGAGAATCATATCCTGCACCATTGCGTCAACTTTTTGATAACAGTTATGAGGATATTGGACCATATGCTCTTTTGTTTCTGCCTGGGAGAAATTTGTTTTATTTAAAAACAAATCTTTCCCTTATTTATTGTTTTTCACATATTACACAAGGTAATCATTCAATTATATTAAGAAGAGTTGTGCAATCACACCACAACCAATTCCAGGATATTTTCCTCTCATATTTATTGCTAATGGCTTCCCATCCTCCCTAACCTCACCTGCCATGCCCCCAGATTATTATTAATCCAGTTACTATTGCTATAGTTTTAGCTATCCTGGATTCCATATACATAAAATCATTAAAACATAGCAAGCAATAAAACCCCCAGTTACAAAGAAAAACAGAGAAAAACCCCAATCAAAAAGTGGGCTGAAAATATCAAAAAGTGAAACAACTTTAAACTGAGTCAAAAAGGAGACCAAAAAATGTTACATTTTAACCGAACTACACCTGCCGTAATTGACTTGACAATGCTTCCTGTCTGATAGCAAGACTATTCACATCTCTGGACTGTGGTCAGATAGGACTGATCAAACCAGTAAATTTTAAACACAATAAGAACATGGATATTGTTTGATCCACATCTATATCCTCAACACCTTGATAACTATATAAAAAATTAACTAGTTTTTTTTTAAAAAGGTAATAATGCAAGTACAACTTCAATGACATATTGAAGCTTTAGGAATCTTAAAGACTTGCATTCAAACAAGCATCCACCTAAGTGGGGCATCAACTAAGTCCACATGGATGAAAGATACCAAGCTGTGTGAACCAAAAATAACAATATCAAAATCAAAATATGATGAAAGGGGAAATATCAGAGGTTAAATTGTGAGCACCCAATTTGTAGAAGGCTATGGTGGATAGTGGGAGCCCAAAATTCAACCCAGTTCTGGGTAGGCACTTTTAAATAAGTTTCTACCCAACCCAAGGCAAACCATGCCATGGACTAAGCACTAGTGAGATAGTTAACATTTATTGTGCTAGCATGGCCAATGAACACGTGGATTAATTGAAGGGCAGAGAGATAAATGGCTCGGCGAGCCTCGCCTTTCTTTTCTCTTTCTCTTTGATTATGGGACCAGTGTGTGGCTGCCTTGCTTGTTCTGTGCCTCAATTTGCAAGCTACGCTACCTGTGGGACACCTAACCCATGGATTGTGTCGCTGTAATTTGAAGTTCCTTCAAGACATGTTTCGCCACACTATTGGAATTTACATCTCTTGAGCTGGGGACTGTCAGACCCTGTCATCTGGCTGACTGTTGGTGACCTGCCTTACTGTTTGCTGCCTGTGCCCAGATAGTCTGAATTGCTCTAAAAGACTTGGAGGACTGCAAGTATCTCACAACTATCTCTTAGCAGTGAGTTGCAATCAGTCATTTGTACTGCTTTATAATTTAATTAACTGTTTATTTCCTATGTTATGTATCTATTTATCTGTATAAATATATATAAAATTATTAGCATTCTGGTTTTGTTTCTCTAGAGAACCCTGTCTAGCACAACTAGGATGACCTGACACTGGCCCTTAAGGGAATAAGGCATTCCCTAAGGCCCACACCAGGAGTACTTGTTGTGGAAGCCAGACAGAAGGAACTTGGTCATATCTCAAAACTACCTGTAGCACTTGGATTTAGGATTGAAATTCCCTGATGGGATAGGAAGCAAATGATGGCCATCCCAAAACTGTGGAAATGGCAGTTGTTGGACCTTGGTTGGAATCTCTGGCTTAGTGGATGTCGGATGAAATGGGGGCCCAGAACCACCATTTATTTATTATGTCAAAGCTCTCCCTGCATTAATATGACAGGCCAGGATCTTCCCTTGTAAGGAATGTTACCAGAAATTTTGGCCTAGCACCAACCTCTATGTTCAATGTAAACAGAGCTCAATCATTGGAGAATTCAATCTTCTCAAAGCAACAACCCATGGATTGCAGTTTGCAGCTGAACTATCCTCACATAAACTCCTCTTTTCAATTATACCTTTAATTTTATGTCATTAGATAAATTATTGATATTATGAATGCCCAGGAGGATGATCGACAATCTTTTATTCTTTTTTGTTTTGTTGAGGATGATTGACCATCTTTTATTCTTTTCTGTTGTTTTTTCAAGGTTTGTTGTTCTTGTTTGTTTTTGTTTTGCAATAAGATGACAATATGACCACTAAAGTAAACCAGGATCTTTTATAACTCATGGACAAGCAGTTGGATTCTGGGGTCCCATTTCATTCTAGCCCCAATCCAATAACAATTAGTTCTTATTACATGACTTTGATCAATACTCACCTTCATGAAGAGATCACTGAAGATAAGGTTGCTACAACAAACTGTGGTGAAGAAAGCAGATGGTGCCTGCCTATCATTAGAATAGTATCTGGGGTCTTAAAGGCTTGTATTCAAATAATCAGCCATCAAAGTGAGCTGACAACTAAGTCCATATTGAATTAGCACACCAGCCTGTTTGATCTAATGATGACAATAACAGAATCCAGATATGATGAAAGAAAAAGTAACAGAGTTTAAATTGTGAACACCAATTTGTAGAAGGCTATGGAGGACAGTGGGAGTCCAAAATCAATCTACAGAATATCTACTCAGAATAAGCCACTGGCAGATCCCTTTGAATCACAGTTGAGAGACACGAATAGTTTTGCTATCACACAGAGATAATTCTAACCTTGATTATGGTGGATGGAATCAAGGTATAATAGGGCACTTGCTCATTTGACCTCCCTCTTGAGCCAACCTAAATTTGCTCTAGGTTTAACATTTTCTAACTTGTTCCACTGTAGAAATTTCCTCTCTAGTTTATTGTAATATTGATGGTGGTCATTTATTTCTGACTCTTTATTTTTGTTTTTCTTTCTTCCTTTTTAAAAATAATTGCATTGGGGGCTCGTACAACTCCTACCACAATCCATACACACATCCATTGTGTCAAGCACATTTGTATATTTGTTGCCTTCATCATTCCCAAAACATTTGCTTTCTACTTGAGCCCTTGGTATCAGCTCCTCATTTTTCTTCTCCCTACCCAATCCCTTCTCTCATGAACCCTTGATAATTAAAAATTATTATTATTTTGTCATGTCTTACATTGTCTGACATCTCCCTTCACCCACTTTTCTGTTGTCCACCCCCCAGGGAGGGTATTATATGTAGCTCCTTGTGATCAGTTCCCCCTTTCTATTCCACCTTCCCTTCACCCTCCTGGTATCACCACTCTCACCACTGGTCCTGCAAGTATCATCTGTCCTGGATTCCCTGTGTTTCCAGTTCCTATCTGTACCAGTGTACATCCTCTGGTCTAGCCAGATTTTTAAGGTAGAATTGGGATCATGATAGTGGGGGTGGGTGGAGGAAACATTTAAGAACTAGAGGAAAGTTCTATGTTTCATCGTTGCTGCACTGACTGGCTCATCTCCTCATCTCCTCCCTACAACCCTTCTGTAAGGTGATCTCCAGTTGCCTACAGATGGGATTTAGGTCTCCACTCTGCACTCCCCCTCATTCAAAATGATTTTTTGTTCTTTGATGCCTGATACCTGATCCCTTCGACACCTCATGATCACACAGGCTGGTGTGCTTCTTCCATGTGGGCTTTGTTGCTTCTGAGCTAGATGGCCGCTTATTTTCCTTCAAGCCTTTAAAACCCCAGATATTATATCTTTTGATAGCCGGGCACCATCAGCTTTCTTCATCACATTTGCTAATGAGCCCACTTTATCTTCAGTGATTTACTTGAAAGGACACCATGAAGCTGCAGCTCAGGGAGAGGGACATGTCTAAGAGAATACATGAGCAAATGAAGGGGAGGAAGAGAGAGTGGAGCACATGTTGGCGCACCAAGCCTTGAGGACGATATCCCCACTCAGAGTAGCCAATGCACAGAGAGGACCATATGGCCGGCCCCACTATTAGACAGGACATCCCTCACTGACCTATATCCCTACAGGGGACAACACTGCAGACAAAGTGTGGTAATTGCACCCAATCTGACCCCACCACACCGAGACAAAACACTAATGGTGTGCAGCAGAACAGCAAGGGGAGCAGAGCAAGGAAGTCCCGAAGGAGTACCAAAAACAGATTTGGGGTCCAGGGCATGGCACTCCATCAAACTCGATTGGAAAACACTCCTAAAGGTCAACAAACAGACTTTGAACTATTTACAGGCTTTTCTCTTTTTTGGTCATTTTGTTGTTGTTGTTCGGGTTTTTGTTGTTGTTGCTTTATTTTGCTCTGTCTTGTTTTTGTGCATAACATTATCTCTGCAAGTCTATCTAGATAAACAAGTCTATCTGGATAAACATTCTGGAGGAGAAAACAATGGGACGGACTGTTCTGGGGGACATGGGAGAGGGGAAAGTGGGGGAAAGGACATGGTGTAAACAAACTCAGGGACAAGGGAACAAATGACCCAAAAGGATGGTGTAAGTGACCTGGTTGGGCCTGATCAAGGGCAATGTAACTGAGAGGAATTATTGAAACTCAAATGAAGGCTGAACATGACAAGAGTAAAGGAAAAGGAAATAGAGGAGAGAACTAGGAGGAAAAGGGCATTTATAGAGGTCTAAATACAGGCATGTACGTATGTAAATATATTTATATATGATAATGGGGAAATAGACCTATGTTTTTCTTTATATCATCATTTCTTACCATTTCATTTTGGTTTTGTTCTTTGTTGTTTCTGTTTACCAGTTTAGGAAGTATAGATGGAGTAAATACAACAATAACGGGTACAATGGTTTATCAGGGATGGGGGTGTGCAGGGTTATGGGAATGTGAGAGCAAATTACGACTGCAGGAGGATGGAGGGAGCACTAGTATTAATTGTGGTGATACATACATACAACTTCTTTAAAGTGACTTAACTATGGAAGTGTATAATGTATGAATTTTATATCAGTAAAAGTGTTACCTAAAGCACGCTACAGTAATTAATGGGACACTGATCTGATCAAAAGATTCAAAAAACTGATGCAATGCTAGATGTTCTCACTAGTCTACACCAAGAAATTTAGAAGACACTTACATGGCCACCTGACTGGGAAAGTTTATATTTGTGCATATTTCAAGGAAAAGTAACTCAATCAAATACATAAAATATCAAGCAATACCATTAACATCATATGCCTGTAAAATTTCTCAAGATAATTTAAAATGGTTACATCAGTACAGTAAATATAGATTCAGAAAAAGACTTTAAATAAGGATTATCATTGCATGATGTCACATGCATCTTGAATAAAACAGAAAGAACCAGAAAAGTGTTTAGTTGTATTTTATTGACTTTTTAATGGCATTTCACTGTGTAGAGCATAACATACTATGATATGGCAAAGACTGAAAATTTTCCTCTGAATTGTGCTCAAGTAAATCTGTGCATCGACCAAGAGGCAGTTGTTCAAGAGGAACAAGGAAATACTACATAGTTTAAAATCAGGAACGATGTCTATCAGGGTAGTATATTTACACTATACTTATTCAATCTGTATACTGAGCAAGTAGTCTGAGGAGCTGGATTATATGAAAAGAACGTGGCATCAATATTGGAGGAAACTTATTAACAATCTGTAGTATGTAGATAATTGAACTTTGTTGCTTAGACTTAGAGTAAAGATGATTTTGTGCCCTTGCTGATGAAGATCAAGGACTGAGCCTTCAATATGGATTTTAAATCAATAATTATTCAGAAAAAGCCTGACAACTTGGCCAGTCAACAACATTATGATAATTAAAGAAAATTAAAAGTGTCAAGAATTTAATCTTGCTTGAATGCCCAATCAATACTCAGGGGAGCAGCAATTAAGAAATCAAAGGCTAGCTTGCATTTGGCAAATCTGCTGCACAAGACCTCTTTGGATTGTTGAAAAGCAAGGACATCATTTTGAGGACTAACATGTACCTCACCACAGCCATTGTTCTTTAATTGTTTTATATCAGCGGTGGGATTCAAGTAATTTAACAACTGGTACCCTGCCTTAATGATCATTTTAAGTATAAAAAAGTGATATATGAAAAGGCAGTCTATTATTCCATACAATTAATACTTAAATAAGAACAATAAAAGAAGTATAAAACTAGATTATCATATTAGAAAGAATTTTACAATATTAGTGAAAAAATGATAACTAATGCCTGACAAAAATAAAACTATTAACATATTTCTATGTTGCTTCCTTGTTGGCATCCACACTTGTAAATCTCCACTTTCATCTAAACATCACTGGCTGTGTGATTTAGCCTTACACATCTTTATGCCATAGGAGTAAGGTCCCATTCCTTTGGAGGTAGGCAGTTAGACAATAGTCCTTCTATTTGATAGATTAGAAAGAGTTACATTACTTCTCTTTGAACATATTATGTTCAACATTAAAAACCCCGCTTCTGCTTCTGCTGACTTACAGCAACTGTTGTCACAATATTTTTAGCTCTTTGAACACATTCATGAATTCCCTAATTCACTGAAAATATCTCGTGGGATTTCAGAGCATAACACACAGATGAAATGAATGACGGTGTGTCACCTTCTGGTTGTTTGGCACTCTTTCTCTTTGTGTTCTATATTTACTTGCTGAAGTTACAAACTCAAGGAAATAAGAGTAGTATTTCATCAAAAGTATAACAAGGTTTAATAAAGAAATATTACAAGCATAGTTCTGTCTAATTGTACGCCTATGGACAGAATGAACATCATTACAGGTATTTAGAGTATGCGTTGTGCAGATGAACGTTAAAAAGAAGTAAGGCATAAAAATGTATGATCTCCACATTGGGAATCTGCCTGGGTGCCCACCTTAGAGAGAACCCTGATTGCAAGTTCCATTTTAACAGTAGGTTTGCCTAAGTCAACAAAAAGTAAGTATTGGTTCTGCTCATCCACTGCTAAACAGCTGATTCCCACCACTGGCTCATATGCCTGTGAAAGTTAGACAGTGAATAAAGAAAACCCAGGACAATTGATGCATTTGAATTATGATATCAGGGGAGAATATTAAAATTACTGTGGGCTGTCAGAAGTAAAAACACAAAAATCTATCTTGGACAAAGTGTAGCCAGAATACTCCATAAACACGTGAGATTGCATCTCATTTAATTTGGACATTTTATCAGGAAACATCAGTCCCTGGGAAAAAACATTGTTTGGTAGAGGATCAGAGAAAAGCAGGAAGAACCTCAAGAGAGAAGTTGACAAAATGGTGCAGGACTGGGCAGCACTTTAGTCCATTGTTCTTAGGGTCTATGTAAGTCAGAGCCTACGTGATAGTATTGCCAGTAACAACAGGTTTAATGTGTGGCAACCCATTCACCTCTACACTGACTCTACATTGAAGATGCAAAAAAAGCTCACATAATCTTTTTTTTTTTTCTGAGCAGCATTTCATTGTTTTTTTAATTTTCTAACAGTTTTATTGGCATGTAATTCACATACCATACAATCCAATCGTTCAATCAGAAGTTACTACTTTTAAAAAAGTATGCTAAAAAAAAATTTTTAAAGGGGGAAAAAAGCTTTATTTGTTATTGTAGAGATCTCTTCATTCACTCCACCTAGAAATCATTTCACCCACTGCTCTGTTTGGTAGCCAGTCTCTTGTCTCTCTCTTTAGCAATGGTGAGGCAGATCCCTTTCCCTCGGGGAAGAGAAATCCATGGTTTGTTGCCTTTTCCAATAACAAAAATGTTGGAAAGCCAGGTGGCAAAACTATTGCCATTGGCATCTTTCACTTGAACCACATCAAAAGAGCCAGCATGTTTCTCTCTATTAGTGATCACACCAATTCTTCCCAGGTTAGCACCTCCGGTCACCATACACATGTTGCCTGTGTCGAACTTGATGAAATAAACCTCTGAAACTATTTTCTGCCTTTGCCCTTTTCCTTTCTTTCTGTCTCCAAAGTTACCTTACAGAACCATAACAGGACAGTGTTTTGTTCTTTTGTACATAGGGATGCTATAATTTGAAA
>NW_022111372.1:42553296-42560835 GCF_000313985.2 Echinops telfairi | reverse complement strand
CCCTTTTCCTTTCTTTCTGTCTCCAAAGTTACCTTACAGAACCATAACAGGACAGTGTTTTGTTCTTTTGTACATAGGGATGCTATAATTTGAAATCAACTTAATGAAATATTACAATATAGATTTATCAATTCTGTGAGGCAATCTCAGAAGCAGCTCAGTAGCTAGTTCCTCACAAACCATTGACCTTTTCATTCTTCAATGTGCTAATTCAAACAGAAGAATTCCAGTAAATATATTTACAAATTATCATTCCATATTAGGTAATATCCTCTAAACTTTTATAAAACATTGGCACTAGGACACCATACACTATTTGTAGACCACCTCCTGTATAAAAGCAAAACCTTCGTGTTAGGTAGAGACTCTCGTCTTCTGCTGATGCCTAGTGAAAAGTCACTTTTATCATAAAAATTTTCAGTTTTTTCAAGTTTTGAGGCTTGGTACAATCATCTTCATGAACCATAGGATTCTAGAAAGAACGCAGGAAATTCTCATTTGTATTAAGGTGGCCAAAGAGGTGCATCCTAAAAGCTATAGCTTTTGATCCCTGAATCCATAATTTTCATTCTCTCAGGTACTTTTATAATGTATATTTTTATACTAACTTGGTAAATGCTTCTGAACTATTTAATATGTGTATATTTATCCACCCATCCTTCCAAGTATTCATCTATTCTTTAATCCATCTTCCTACCTAAGTCCTTCACTCAAATACCCTTAAAAGTTTCATATTATATTTGAACAAAAGCTACAGCTTTTAGCACCAACTACAAGACCCAGAATGATCTCTCCCTGCTTTCTCCAGTCTTACTCTTTTGTCAGTTTTTCTGTTTTTAATTTTTGTATCACTTTTTCGATTCTCCCCATTTTGATCTTCACTTTCCCCATGCTTGAATGTATTTCTCACACCACATGCTGTTTTCATATCTTATGAAACCTTGAACAAAGTGCTAATATGAATCATGTTCCTCTATCATTCCCTTTATTTTACATCCTACCACCTAAAAAATTTAATTACATTTTTTTTAAATCCATAGGTCCCACTCTACACTCTGAAACTGATGGTGGAAGGGAGAGTAGCTAATACAAAGAAATTGCTCAATATATACTGATAAAGAGAATCACTGAATCTCCAAATCTACACTCACATTCTTAAGATAGGAAATTATGTCACATTTGTAAAGCTTTTATATGAACCTATATAAAACTTAGTAATGGCACATGCCATTTTATTATTTGTGTAAATATGCTTCCTTAATAGTAGACAATCAACTGGAAGTAGAGATTGTGTCTCAGTACTTTTACTGAGTAAAACATCAATAGACATATACTGAATTAAATGAAATAGTAAATGTGTAAAGTTTATACAGTAATTTTTAAAGTTTCTTTCTATTCTTTTCTCAAATGATTATCTTCTTCTAGAAAATAGAGATATTTCAAATGCCAGTAGAAGAAAATGAAAGTTATTGCAAGAGGCAAACTGAGGTCATCTAACATCATTATTTCAAGATAAATGATTATATTTTAATATAGAGTTTGAAACGGAAAAAAGTTATCTAAAGAAAGAGTGTTTGATCTTTTGAGACATAAGCATGAATTAGCCAGCAATTTGAAGAAATAAAGTTTAGAAATATTCTAACAGAAAATTAAAGGAATGTACAAAAGTCTCAGAAAGAAAAATAAAATAAAGTATCTACAGAAATACCAAGAGAGTGGAACATATAGAAGACATGGTGTGATAATGAGATATCAATGCCAAAACATAGAGACAATTAAGATATGATGGAATTTTACATAATAGCATTTTATTTCTTTTCATCCTATAGGAGAGAAGCCCACTACATAACTGAAAGTTAAGTGGCATTATTATCATAGACAGATAGATACTGGGTTACAAAGAGAGGTGCCTCTGTATCTTTAGGAATTTGTTGATCACTTGGAAGAAATGCATGTGATTTGTATAGCATTACTTTAGTCCAACAAAAGGCTCAAAAGCTTTCCAGTGATTTAAAAGCTGCACGTGCATCCAATGAGGATGGTTGTAAGAAAAAAACTTTTAAAAAACTAAAAAATAAAATGTACATCAGTCTAAATGTATATAAATATTTCAAAATGAATGATAAGCATAAATTTGAGAAGAAAACTCTAAAGTTACTAAAATTAATATTGGAATTCGACACCAAATTTTGTTACCTTTTGTTTGTTTTGTTTTCTTAAACAAGATATTCCCTAACAACTAAGAAATATGTTCAGAAATGTGATGGCAAAACAATGAAAATCATTTATTTGTTGAAAGATTATAAAGAAGGTTAAAGAGAAGGGAAATGATTGCTGTGATTAACTGTTGTCTATTCTGCTTCAACTCACAGAAAACTAATGTATGACAAAGTGAAATGTTGCCTAGTCCTGTATCGTTTGCACAAATATTGGCAAGCTTGAGCCCATTGTTGCAATTACAGTATCAACTGATATTAGAGAGGCCCATTCCCTAATTTAGTGACATTCTATCAAAAACAATGCCTTTCTTCAGCAACTGTGCCCTCTGATAATATATCCAAAGTAAGAAAGACAATAACTTTCTAAGAAACATTCTGACAATCCTTCCTCCGAGTCTGATTAGAATTGATTAGAAAACATTTCTGCACCATATGTAAGTGACCATAGTATTTTTATCTAGCATATACATTCACCTCCTAGAATCCAATAAAAATAGATAATCCAATAGAAAAATTATGCTAAATAATTGAGTAAATGCTACATTAATCATCATTAAAGAAAAGTGATTCAAGGTGATGTAAATTATAGCGAAAACATAATACCATTCCATAAGCAAAAGAAACCACTGCCTGTCCTGCGGCATCCTCACAGTTGTTCTTGTTTGATCCCATTGCTGCAGCCACTGTGTCAGTCCATTTGGTTGAGGTCTTCCTCTTCTTTCCCCCTCTATTTTATTAAGCACGGTATCTTTTTTCAGAGACTGCTATCTCCTGACAACATGGCCAACGTGCATGAGACAAAGTCTCTTCCTCTTTCTAAGGAGCATTATGGCTGTATTTCTTCCAAGACAGATTTGTTGTGTTATTTTGGCAAAACAATAGATAATTCTTTTTAAGAAAGGATGAGGAAATGTCGAAGATGAAGCCTTCTATGGCGGACCATCCTCATCAATATGTGAGAAAACTAATATTGTCTATGATCTCATTGATGAGAGTAAGATGAGACTCTACTCTCAGAGAGAGTTACAGTCTTGGAAGCCCACATGAGTAGGACTACTCTGCTTTATAGGGTCGCTATGATGATGACAACAGGGAATGTGAGTGTGTCTGTTATTTTCTGATGACATAGTTAAAGAGAACCAACAAGTAATGGCAGAAACAACAACCAGCACCTTGATTGATTCAGTGTGTACAATTCTGACTAAAGATTAAAGCTGAGAAAATTCTGTCTTCAATGGGTGCTAAACCTGTTGTGCCAAGATCAGTTTCAGACAAGAGCACAACTTTCAATGGAATTTTTGAATAAGTGGGATCAAGACTTTGAAACGTTTCTCAGAAGAGTTGTAATGGGAGATAAAACTGGGCTTTACCAGTATGATCCTGAAGTCAAAGTGTCATCAAAGCTTGGCGACCAAGATGTTCAAGTGTCGGGTCAAAGTAAAGTGGATTTGTCATCAAGAGTAAGAGTCATGGCAACGGTTTCTAAGATACTGAAAGAATTTTGTTTGTTGAATTTATTGAGAGCCAAGGAACACTTGCTAATAGTTGTCCAGTCAATTACTACTCATCGTGACCCATGCACAATAGAAAGAAACACTGGCTGGTCCAGGCCATCCTCACAATTTTTCTTATTCTTAAATACATGGCTGCAGCCAGCCATTGTATAAATCATCATACTATAGGTTTCCTTTATTTCACTGCCCCTATATTCCACCAAACAGGATAACATATGCTTAGTTTGAGAGTGTTTGAGAATGTTAGCTGAAGCTTTAGCAGAAAAATTGCAGGGCAAGATTTACCAAAGAATCCTTCTATAACATGACAATGCCCTTCCTCATTCATCTCATCAAATAAGGGCAATTGTACAAGAATTTTTATGGGAAATAAATAGGCATCCACGTCACAGACCTGATTTGGATAGTTTGGACATATTTTTGCTTCTTAACTGAAAATACCATGACTTGGGTCAGGTGTACCTTAATGTACAAAGTGACATCTTTGATTTTAAAACTTTTAGGGGGTATTTTGCAGAAAATTTTTCCATAGCAATACATCATTTGACTTTAAAAAATTTTTAATTTCCCCTTTTACTGTTTATTTTGTTGTTGTTGAGAATATACATAGAAAAACAGATATCAATTTAAATTTCTATGTGTACAATTTGGTAATATTGGTTAACGGGGTAACCATTGTCACCTTCCTTTTTGGGGTTGTTTTCTCTCATTAATATAAACTAACTACCCCCTGGGTCTCCTATCTAATCTTTCTCATTGCTAGTGCCAAATTTGTCCCCATTATATTTTCATTCCATTTCTCCATCAACTTTTTAAAACCCGTTCATATAGAGATCTTAGACGAGCACCATGTTCAAAGAAGACATGTCTTACTAGTTAAGCTAAGCAAACGTTTAGTTATAAGAGGACTTTAGGGGAAATTTTTGGTTTACAATTTTTAAATTATCTTAGATTTATAGCTTCAAGGGTTCATTCAGCCTCCATGGCTCCAAAAAATCTACAATTCATGAAAATTTGACATTCTTTTCTGTACTCCCCCCTTTTGATCATGATTCTTCTAAAGTCAAAATGTTGAATGATGGTCGTCATGCACAATCCTGTTTCTCTGCTCTTAAAACAAAGGAAACAATTGTCCATGGAGGGAATGAGACACACATTATGTTTTCTCTTCCCTTTTCTGACTCTCCTCCCTCTGTCTCTCTAGGCAAATGAAGACCTAACTTTGTGCTTTGGATGGCTCCTTCTGTACATGAAATCCAGGATAAGTAAATCTATAGAGATAGTAACTGGATTAATAAATACATAGCAGCAAGACAGGAGAGGTAAAGGGGAATGGGGAGCTAACAACAACAAGTACAAGAAGAAAATGTTCTGAAATTGATGGTTGCAGAACTCTTTTTTATATGACTGAACGATTGAATTACATATGTAAAGAGAGAGAGAAGAGAAAAGGAAAATATATAGAGGAAAAATTGATTCATAGTCACTAGGGCTTGGAGGAAGTACCAAACAGAATGATATTACTCATGGAGTACTGAGTTTCAGTTTATGGTGATAAGAATATTACATTGATTAAAGGTAGAGTGATTGACGTAATTTCTGTCAATAAGTTTTACATCTGTAAAAAGTAGAATTAGTTAAAGTTATATAATATATATTTATAAAAACAATAACACCAACAAAAAGAGTAGCTATTAAAACTGCTTCTCTTATAAACCTGTATATTATTTGGATGAAAATTTAGCTATGCGGAATTCTATCCCAGACTTGAAGCATAATTTTGGGTCAGACTCAGGCATTGCACCAGTCTTTTTCCAACTATAAGCAGAATTTCCTTTATTATTTTGAGTGTACTTACATATTTTTCTCCTATTCTAGCCAGGATCTGCTAAAGCAATCCCTTTTGGAGCATTGGTAGAAGTAGCTGGACACCAGGTCATGGAGACTGATATTCCCCGATTCATTAATCCAGCATGACATGTGTGAGAGCAGTTGTCTCCCTGCAGGACATGCCAGGGAGCCCTCCACACTTTCCAACTCCCTTTGCTTCTTGAACATTTTTTCTTTCCCTTGTCCTTTCTTGACAAAGGATAGTAACAAATATTACTCTCTGAGTAATTTCTAAAAGGATGCCTTGTTATTGCTTCTTTATACCTGAATTCTTGTATCGGCCAGCTCCTACTTCATATGAGTAGGACTCCTAGTGGCATCACTGAGCCACAATACCAGCCCTGGATTCGTCCTCCAAAACACTTGTTACTTAAGAAACAATATTTACTTGACCTAGTCTCATTCTATCATCTTTCAGGATTTAGGCTACATTTAAAATCGTCCAGAAATAAGTAATTTCTCACCAGTGTCAGTTAATACATTGCCTTATTAAAATATCCTTCCTATCTCACATGACAACTTTTCTATTCCTGCTGGATTTTTTTGATTTTCAGAAATAGATTGTTATCTTCTTCAATGCATAGTACTATAGTGTTCTTCAGAGATTAAAAGTTGCATTACCAGAAAAGTGCTTGTCAAAAGGATTTATGAGCATCGATGGACTCAAAATTAATAGAAAAAAATTTACTGCCTAAATTCAATCTCAAAATCATGATTAAATTGGACTTATTCCATTTTTGCAAAGATGACTCAATAGCAATAATAGGAAAATACAATGATTCAAAATAATGACCTAAAAGAAAACACCACCTAATTTTTAAAATAAGCAGAGTAATCATTATATGTAATTCAGCATTTTTTGCAGAAATTCAATAAACTTTTTATCTGATAAGAACAGTATGCTAAAAGCCTATTCTCACTCAAAAACTCATTGCCCCTGATAATACCTAGTAAATGGAAAATCTTGGTCATATATCCCTTACAACATAAGGGCTTTATATCATCACTAATACTACTAGGTATAATTTGGTGGCCCAGGTCAATATTATCAGATAATGAAAAAATAATGGCCCATGCAATATTGTATTCATGGTGAATTAATTAGACAGATAATAATTGTTGGTTTTATTTGGAGAGAGAAAAAGCAAGTATAAGATATGATATACATTTCTGAGTGTAACAACATATTAGACCACAAGGATTCCAGTATTTATATATTTATTAATTATTCTTGATTTATTATAAAATTTTCAGCAACACAATATAGTAATGTCCATCCTAATATGTGACTATTGGTGGTAGAACAATAAATATACCTCCATGAGTAATGTACACACTACTGACCTAAGACTGGTACTAAAGGAGTTAATCCTGTGCTGTGGAAATATAATTCATGGCCTGTTCCCATGTAATAGTATGGCCATTTTCCTTTCTGTATTGTTAGGAAATTCAGAAAGAAGAAATTCCCTATTTTAAATCAGGTTGGCTTTTAGCAAAAATATTCATGGAATTTTAAAGTTCAACTTAGCAACTTAATCAAACAAGCTGGGAAAACACAAGCAACCCTTTTGGAATGATTTGGCACCATATTACATAATAAATATATTAAAAGATTATTTACTAGTTTGCAGAAGTTGGGAATTATAGTTTCTTTCACATATGAAAAGTGTCTTAAACAAAAGAGTGTCAAATTGAGTGTTGTCTGTCCCTCAGTACCAAAACCTCAAATTAACAAAGAGGGGAAAAAAGGCAAGTTAAATAGAATCCAAGATAAAATGGTACAATAACCATACACATTCGAATATAAACTATTGATCTTGAGAAAACTTAACTCATCTCTATACAAATGTTCTAACAAACCCAGATTACTACTATACAAACGTAATGTAATTCTCACTTTCTATGCTGGATTTGGG
>NW_022111372.1:42551411-42553196 GCF_000313985.2 Echinops telfairi | reverse complement strand
GAAAACTTAACTCATCTCTATACAAATGTTCTAACAAACCCAGATTACTACTATACAAACGTAATGTAATTCTCACTTTCTATGCTGGATTTGGGTTCAAATTTCACTCAATAGACCCCAGGTGCAGCTACAACCTTTATGTCAGTGACGAGTTGGATGTTATTATGATTCTCAAAAGATCTAAGCAAATCTTCCAGACTAAAATGGATTAGGAAGAAAAACTTTATGATCTATCAAAAATTACATCAATGAAAACCCTATGGACCACAAGGGTCCATCACCAACAAATCGTGGGAATAATGCAAAACTGGGAAGCATTTTCTTCTGTTATGAAGTGTCCATGAACCAGGGATCAACCAGGTAGAAACCAACAACCATTAAAAATGTTTTATGAGAATTAATAAGAGAGAATACCCCCCCTAAAGATGCTCATTTGTTTTGTTTGTTTGTTTCTGATGTGAAGGGGATAGTACATTTGGAGTTTATTATACCAGGTCAGACTGTTAATCAAGCTTTCTATTCAGAGGTTCTGAAAAGATTGCATAATAGTGTGTGACAAGAAAGGCCTGATTTGTAGCACACGGGGAACTGGTTTTGCCACCACAACAATACATCAGTTCACACAGTCATCTCAGTGCGCCAGTTTTGGGCAGAAAGCAGCATGCCTCTCTTGCCCCACACACCTTACTCACCTGAGCTCGCTCTGAGTGGCTTCGTTTTGTTTCCATGAATGATGTAGGACATGGAAGAGTGACAATTTGATGATGTAGAAGAGGTGAAGAAAAAGCAAGGGAGGTGATGTCAGCCATCCAAACAGATAAATTTGAAAAATGTTTCCAAGAACGGAATCACAGTTTTGACAAATACTTTGAAAGTTATGAGGTTGTTTACAAAATAAATTAAATACATAGCTTTGAAAAAAATCCTGGGTTTTTTTAGTTACCCCCTCATATATGAGGAAAAGTAAGGAAGTATGGCTTCGAGGGTTCAAATTCATACAAGCACAGATTGATGCCAAACAAGATGTGCTTAAACATGTCTTTGCAATAAGTGAATGCTTTCAGACAAGTTCTATCAGTAATTCAATTGTGATTTTATTAGAGTGTCATCAAAATAAAACAGTTCTGATCAAAAGATTGGCTTCTGAGAGAATGTGCTGAGCCACTTAAATTTAATGCAAAGAGTACAGCTTTGAAGGTTACGACAATTGTTACTTGGGTGCTGAAGGGGTAATCCTGATAAATTTTCTTGAAATACGGACGATGATCATTGGGACTTATTATGAAGAAGGTCTAAGAAAATTTTAAATTGTTTCGGTGAGAAGAAAGCCAGGAAATCTGAGTCAAGGAATTCCCCCTCCACACACACCCCACCCCTCGATCATGTCAACGCAACTCAAGGGAAGCAAGGGATGCCTTATACATTTTGGGGGGTGAAACTTCATCCATCCCAACTTACATTCAGGATCTAGCTCCGGCAGACTTCTTTCTGTTCCCCAAACACAAAGAGTATTTAAAAGGAATATAGCATAAGCCCCTTAAAGATGCCCAAACTGCCACTGTGATGTGGTGTCAATTGAAGAGCACAGAATTCTTCAAAGAAAGTTTGAAAGACATAATGCCCACCTTCAGAAGGTTACAGACTTCGATGGAGACTCAACAGCTTCACGTTTTACTGTTTTTGTTAAAAAAAAAATATTTCTATGGTTTCACAGCAATTGTTTTTTTACCTCATATAGGTTAAGATAAGCATTATATGAATACTCATATGAATGTAGAGTGTACA
>NW_022111372.1:42544389-42549854 GCF_000313985.2 Echinops telfairi | reverse complement strand
AGTTGCATTGATTGAATATTTTAGTAATAGTCATGAAAGAAAATAAATTAGTTACCCAAAGTCATAAAACTAGTCATAGACAGAGTCAAGATAGTTATTCTTAGTTTACCTTAGTTATCCAACCCTTGAAGGTTTGACATAAAGTAACATATACATGTTCATATATCAATGTGTAGTACGTAGGACGGGGATTCAAGAAGTTTGTATAAATGGAATAGAAAGATAATGGAATTTTTCTATGAACTTTTTGAAGCTGTATACAAATGTCTGTGTGTTTGTGTGTTCTGAAATGAGTGAGATGCTTAGGAATAAAACAGACATTACCATTTTCAGATTTAAAAGTATCTCATGGTAGTTTGTGGTCTTTTGCCTTCTTCCTTCATTAAACCTGTCTCCAGTTGCCTTTTCTTTACTCTTTCCCCATCATCTTTCTCAGGGCTCCTTTCATATCTTTATTTCGTAAAGTGTAGATGAAAGGATTTAGAGTTGGCGTGACAACTCCATAGAATAAGGCCATGAACTTGTCCTGGTCCTGGGAGGTGGTAGAATGAGGCTTCAGATACATAGCAATAGCAGTGCCGTAGAAAAGGAATACCACAACTAAGTGGGAAGAGCAAGTCCCCAGAGCTTTTTGGCGTCCTTCAGATGCCCTGATCTTGCACACCGCTTGTGCAATGAAGCCATAGGAAATAAGAATAAGAGAGAGGGGTACCAGGAGTAAAACTGCACTAACCAAGAAAAGCTCCATCTGATTGGCAGTTGTATCCACACAGGAGAGTTTGAGGAGAACTGGCACTTCACAGAAGACATGGTCTATGATGTTCCGTCCACACAAGGGTACCTGAATGATAAGCACAGTTTGCACCAATGAACTGACCAAACCAGTCAGCCAAGTCATGGCCACCAGTTGCAAACAAAAGCGCGGATGCATGATAATGGCATAGTGCAGAGGCCGGCACACAGCAGCATAGCGGTCAACAGCCATAACTGCAAGAAGGATGCACTCCGTAGAGCCCATTGACAAGGCTACATAGAGTTGCCCAACACAACCACCATAAGTGATCTTCTTCTCTGGGCCCCTCAAGTTAAACAACAGCTGGGGCACTGTACTTGTAGTGTAGCAGAGGTCCATGAAAGACAAGTGACTAAGGAAAAAGTACATAGGGGTGTGGAGTCTGGAATCCAGACAAGCCAAAATAATTATGGTCATATTGCCAAGCAGGGTCAGCAAGTAGAAAATCACAATGATCACAAAAAGGGTCATCTCCAGTAAAGGATGACCAGAGAAGCCAAGCAGAAAAAATCCACTGAAAAAGCTGATATTTAGGTTTACCATTATTTTTCATTGCATTTCTGCCAAGAGAGAAACATATTGTCACAAATGGATTCTTGAGATGAACAGAAATGTATACTTTCAACATTTTTCATTTTTTTCATACTAAAGAGATAATAAGAACATATTTCTGAGATTTTTTTAAATTCTTGAAGTGTAAATAATTGTTAACAAATTTACATTCTCACCCTGCTTTCATGACCCACCAGCACTATATTCTACTGCTTTCCTCAGTGTTTTTCTTTCACTCATCTTTTACATCCACAGTATATATAACTGCCACATCTCTATTTCTTTACCTCTGCTTCCAAACATCCATATGTCTTCCCTATGTGATAATTAACAATGCCCTTAGATTTCATTTGGCCCTGTTCTTTTCTGTACTTCCTGTTCACCCATTCTAAATGAGGCTGTAAAGTTATATAAGTTCCAAGGAGCACTCTGTGCTTTTAACCAAAGTCATGGTATTTTCAATAGTTCATGTGCATGTGAAAGTTGGGCATTGAATCAAGAAGCACAAAGAAGAATCAATGCATTTGAATCTGGTGCTGGTGAAGAATATTGAAAATACCATGGACTGCCAAAAGAACCAAAAGTTCTGTGAAGGAAGAAGTACAAATAAATGCTCCTTAGAAGCAAGGATGATGGGACATCATCTCATGTCCTTTGGACATGTAGTTGGAGATAACATAATGCTTGGAAAGTAGAAGGACAATGAAAATGAGGAAGACTAGACTAGATGGATTTGCATAGTGGCTGCAACAATGAGCTTAAATATAACAACAATTGTGCGGATCATGTCAGACCAACCAGTAGTGTTCAATTCAGTTGCCCATAGGGTCACTATGAGTTGGAACTGACATGACAGCACCTATCCACTACATACAATCTGAAGGGTACAGTGGTACATTTTTCCATCAGTCCATTTTTGTTCATTATCTATGTAGACGAATTTTCATTTTGAGCCATATTCTAAATGTGATTTCTATTCACTTGATCTCCTGAAACAGAACTCATAAAACTGACAAGGATCTCTGCACAATAAATCCAGTAAACTGGTCTCACTATCAGTATGTTTCATGACTGTTAGCAATAAATTAGGCTAGATACTGTTATTCTTTAAACTCTATCCATTATGAAATTCTAAGCACTTTTGTTATCCCTCTACTGCGGTATCTTTCACATATCAAATTTCACACTCCTTCTTCCTTCCCCTTGGAATAATATTTCAGTTTTTGATATTCTATTCTTTTTAGCAATACTGATGAACTTTCTCATCAGTCACATCTTCTATTAACTATTTGCTGATAACACCACATCTTCATCTCTAGCTGTACCAATTTTGACACTGTGAATATGTTTCTAGTATGTGTCTGTGTAAATATGTGCATTCAACAGTGAGTATACAAGCTGTGGTGATGAACTCTTACCATAATAATACCTTCTTTTTTTTTTTTCAGGAACCTTGGTTGAAAATGGAACATCATATTCAACTTCATTCTTTACCTCCTCTATCTCTAATTGTCCTGTCTCACTACCATCACTTTCATGTAGATCCTAGTAATACTTCAAAATGTCAGTTGATTAGCATTTTCTCCGTTGATAAAATGTTTAGGTAAAAGTGGGTTTCAGCATGCCTTGCTCTGAAAGTTTCTGTGTTGTAATGTGTGTTTAAGTCTGTAAAAAGCAACTTATATTTGTCACACACTAACTTCTATATTAAATATTTACATACATTCCTGTTAGCTGTGCCAAACATAATACAAGCATCTTTAAGAAAGGAGAAACTAATGAATTTTCAGACTCCTTAGCGGATTTTATACTTGAGTATAAGATAGAAATTTGACTGAGGTATGTATTAGTTGCATAATTAAATCTTCCCAAACTAAATGCCTTTGTCCATTATTTCCTCTCTCACTTCTCTGCTTTTCTTTTTCTAAAAGCTCTTTCTTGCAACTCACTTTTGCACAGTAGCCTCTCTTATCATCTCTAATTAGACAAATCAATCCCACACACACACTTCATATTTGACATCCATTCTCACATTTTCCCTATTATTAGTTAATTCTAAAAATTAAATTAAAAATGATATCATTTGTTTTTCAAAATTTCAAAATAAAAGTTACACTAACTAGACCTAAGGAAATCTGCTGGGTGTTGTTTCAGCTTAAAAGTGGCAGGACTCTCAGAAGGTTGACAGTACCCTCCACGATCTGGTCTCCCACGTGCCCACAGAGCTGCTCGGTGGGTGGAACAACATAAAGACTGTTGTCTTCACATTTTTCTGACTGCACTGTGTGAAACTAGATATCAGGAAAGACATTTACCTTAAGATTATTTTGCTTCTGAATTTTCCCAAATGCTTTCATTTCCAAGCTTCTTATTGGCAAGAGAAATGTATACAACAGCACGATGTAGACTCCAATAAATAGATAGTGTTTGGCTACTGTAAAAATTAGTTATGCTAATCAATGAACATCAGGCTTATTATCGTTTTTGAATAATGTTTTCAATAAATTGATTAATGGTTCCCAAATTTTAATCTTATTATAAATTAGATGCATAGTTTTGTTTTTCTATAATTCATATTCATTGTTTAAGAGGAGAGAATTGCAATGTTGATATTTTGTCCAAATAGCATTGTTTCAAGATAGTATTTCTTCCATGCAATTTACTAAAGAGATTGGTAATTTTGCCTCATTAGATGAATAATTAACTTAATCAATTTTAAGAAATGAAATATGTATGTATCTGCCAGAAAACTAAACAGATAAACAGAAATTTTATTCATCTTTGACTAATGGATTAATAGTAGAATGGTTTAATGCTTTATTTATTTATCATATAAGTGTTTGAGTCTCTCCTCATGAGATTTACGGACATTACACATGGAGAGAAAATATGGTCACTGTGGAGAGAAGAACTAATGTCCTTTACCTGAGGTTCAAAAGCAGACACCAGGAAAGGGCAAATGCTTATGCTTCTAAAAAGAAGAGAGTCTTGTTTTTGACATAAAATAATGAGAGAGTCACAAAGAGACATCTATGTTATGTTTACTTGGCTGAGGTCACAAGGGCAAAGAATCCCAAGGAAGTAATTACTACCTGTGTTCACCAGTGTGCAGTTAGCTAGGAATTACTTAGGGAATATGAATTATGGTTACTTAAAATAGTATTTAATTTTATTTTAGAAATTTAACAATGGACTGAAACAATAAGAGGTGGCACAGATGCTACAAACAGCAGATAAGTATTTTGATGGGTTGGTAATGACATTTTAATTTATACAATTCAAGAAAACCAACTGAAAATCTATTACAAATATTCACACTCTTCAGTAAAGTGGTTAACCAGGAAATAAATATATAAAATCTAATAGTGAATGCTTAATTAAAAAATTTAAATTTAAACAATCCAGACAATCAATAATAAACTATATGAAGAAAGTACAAAACTAAACAACACAAGTGTAATATATTAAACAATTAAAACATAATTTGATAATTTTTACTAGAATGTGAATGTAAAGTATAAGAATTTTTGATATTGATTGCTTCTAAATGAATTTACAAATCATGTAATATACCATAAAGATCCTTAGTTACCTCACAGCTTATGATGATTTCTAAAAAATAATTTTGAAGTTCATTACAGCACAGTTTATACAAAAGAATTTTTATAATCTAATATTATTAAAAATTATTTTGATATTGTTACAATGTTTTAAAAGTTATGTTAGACAAAAAAGAAAACTCTTTCTAATTACCACATAGAACACCAAACAGACACAAATGATTTCATTCTTAAGGCATGGAGCAATGACTTACTTGATATGCCACTTACATCCACAGTTTTTCCAACTCTCACCAAATGATGGATAGCACCATGCAAGCAGAGTGCATAAAAAAACAAGGTGGAATATTCACAGTTTTGCCATTCAACTGGGCTTAAATTAACCCACCTCAAAGAAAAGTAGAGGATTTCACTACCATTGAGAATGAAAAGCCAAACTTTTGACCTAGTTTCTTTTTTCCTTATTTTTAAAAATTATTTTATTGGGGGCTTGGACAACTCTTACCATAATCAATATATATATCCGTTTTTTCCAGCACATTTGTACATTTGCTGTCATC
>NW_022111372.1:42530779-42543198 GCF_000313985.2 Echinops telfairi | reverse complement strand
TATAGACCACTGTGACATTTCTTCTTTCATGGTGCACAAAATATTTTATAAGCCAGACCAGAAATATCTGATTTTGAAACCTCACTAAACAAATTTTACTTTATCTTAAGCATACCTGTAGCAGATTAAAGGAATTTAAATACTCCCTTGAACTTATGACTGAAATGCCATGGTGTGAGAAAAAGCCGAAGATCCTCTCCCGGAATTATGGATTTGGAAGTCATTCGACTTTGATTACAATCTCTTGCTTGGAGGATGTCCGATTACTGGTAACTCCAGAGTACCAGAATTTTTTTTAATTTTCATACTATCTTTGCTATTTATAGCATGTCTTCGTCTAGCAGACATAGTTCTGCCCTTGTAAATGAGCATTATTAAAAGTTTTCCCTATCTCCAACCATCATTGTTTACATAGTGTCCAATCACTTAAGTTTTAAATTTCTACTAGTCAGAAAGCCATGTATTTTAATCTTTAAAAAACGGTTCTTATATGTATACTTTCCTTTTGTTAACAATATTTTTAATTCTATATCACTAGCTAAATTAATTATAGCATTATACGGTTGCTATATGTCAGAACTGACTCAACATAGATAACAATAGGAGCAATAGATGTAGATAATCCATGTGATTTATGATGTTCCTCAAAAAATAATAATAATGTCTAGATATAAGTATGGATTTTTAATTCACACTTAATTATAGCCCTAATCCATTAACAACTCGTTCATATGACATGACCTACTCCATACTTGCTCTCATGAAGAGATCACTGAAGATATGCAGGCTATTGCTAAGAGTGGTGAAGAAATCAGATGGTGCCTGGCTATCAGAAAGTAAACCTTCATCTTATAATAAGGAACCATCCAAGTGACATGACAGCTATTCCACATGAATAAAGCACACCAGCCTGTGTGATCCAAGGATTGTAAGTAATAAAATTCAAGACCAGAGGAGGTAATGATGTTAGAGCTTAAATTCTGAGCACCCAGTTTGCAGAAAGCTATGGACCACAGTGATAGCCCAAAATTCAATAGCAGGATCTGGTCTTGGATTAAGCTTCTAGCAAATTCCCTCTGACCATTGACCAGAGATATTAATATCTCAGCTTGCAGACTGAGTGCATTGGAAAGTGGATTAATGCACATTGGCCTGTTTTTAGTTTGCTCTAGTTTTTATTTTCTGATTTCCTTTAAATTGAAGTTTTTCTCTGTTTAATTTTGTTACTGTTGACTTTTGTTTTTCTTTATATAAAATCCAGGATAAGTAAATCTGTAAAGACCGTAACTGTATTAATAGTTTCTTAGGATTATGGAAAGAAAGGAGCAATGTAGATGTGACAAAAAACTCTGAAACTTGTACTTGAACATAAAGTAGATACAGTGAATGGGGAAAATGATGAAGTAAAATAATTGATCAGAAATTTTCAAAAAGTAGCTTAATATGGCACAGGAAAATTTTATGATAAAATGTGCAAAGATTAGAGTTAGAAAGAAAATACTCAGCATCTCTATAGTTGAAAGAACTGAAGAGAAATAAATCAAGCCTTGAGTTGCAATATTGGAGCATTCTATGAGCAAAATATTGAATGATATAGAAAGCATTAAAAGAAAATAGAATAAATGCACAGAATCACGGCACCAAACAGATCTAGTCAATATTCAACCATTTTGAGAAGTAGCACGTGATCAAGAACCAATGGCACTGCAGAAAGAAGTCCAAATTACAATGAAGGTATTAATAAAAAACAAGGCTCAAGCAATTGATAAAATACTGATTGAATTATTTTCAAAACTGCTCCTGCACTGAAAACAGTCGCTTGTGTGGAAGATAGCTACCTGTCCAGCAACTGGAAGAAATCCATGTTGTACCCATTCCAAACAAAGGTAGCACAAGGTAAAATGGGGGGAAATATTGCATAATATCATAAGTAGCATGCACAAGTAAAATTTTGCTTAATATAATTTAAAAGCTATCGAAGAAGCATATTAACATGGAACTGCCAGAAATTCAAGCCAGGTTCAGAAGGTTGTCATTGTTGACATCAGTTGGATCTTGGATGAAAGTAAAGAAAGCAAGAAATGTATTGTCTTTTGTTTTATTGACAATGCAATGATATTTGACTGTGTGGATTAAAAAAAATGATGGGTAAAATTAAAAAGAATGATAATTCCAGAATATTTCTTCGTGCTCCCTTGGAATCTGTACCTAGACTAAGAGGCAGTCATTTGACTAGGACAAAGAAATGCCACGTGGTTAAAAATCAAGCAAGGTGTGCATCAGGGTTGT
Organism: Echinops telfairi; assembly: GCF_000313985.2. NCBI lineage: Eukaryota > Metazoa > Chordata > Mammalia > Afrosoricida > Tenrecidae > Echinops > Echinops telfairi. The sequence goes on along the minus strand of NW_022111372.1, from coordinate 42,540,909 downwards.
ATTGTTTCACCATACTTATTTAATCTGTACTCTTTGAAAAATAATATGCCATTAGAATTGGGGGGGAGTTTCTTAATTACTTCCCATATGCAGGTAACACAACCGTGCTTGCTGATAGTTCACTTGCCTATGAAGATCAAGGATTAGAATCTACAGCATGGATTACAACTCAATGTAAATGAAAAACAATAGGTAATATCATGATAAACTGAGAAAAGATTAAAGATGTCAAAGTCTTCATCTTGCTTGGGATAATAACCAATGCTCGTGAAAGCAGTACTCAAAAATCAAGTGATATAGTGCATCAGACAAATCCATAAAAACTCTTTCAAAGTGATGAAGAACAAGGATATCACTTTGAAGACTTAGATGTGCCTGACTCAAGCCGTGGTTTTTCATTTACCTATTACGCATGTGAAAATTGAACAATGAATAAGGAAGACCACAGAAGAATTTATGCATTTGAATTATGGCACTGGTGAAGAATATTGAAATTACTATGAATTTCCAGAGGAACAAACACATCTGCCTTGGAAGAAGTGAAGCCAGAATGTTCCTTAGAAGTGAGAATGGGATGAATTTGTCTCATGGACTCTGGACATGTGATTAGGAAAGACCAGTTATTGGAGAAAGACATCATGCTTGGTAACGTAGAAAGTGACTTAAAAAAGGAAGACCTTTCACAAGATGAATCACATTGAGTGCAACAATGGGCTTAAGCATAAGAACAATTGTCAGAACGGTGCAGGATTTATCAGTGTTTCATTCTGTCACACATAGGTCACTAAGTTGGAATCAATTGGATGGCACCTAACACCAACAACATATGCCTAATATTCATGTACATTGAAATTAAAATGATAACGACACTTTACCATTACACACCTGTTGTTACTTTTGTTAAATAACTAAGCTTAGTGAAGGACCGCTAATGGTCTAGTGGGTTATGTACTGGACTGCTAACCAAAAGGTCAGTCGTTCAAAACCACTAGCTGCTTCAAGAGAGAAAAATGAGGCTTTCTATTCCATAAAGATTTACAGTTTTAAAAACTCACAGGGGCAGTTCTATTCCGTCCTATAAGTTTGCTGTGAGTCTGAGTCAAGTCAATGACAGTGAGAAGTTTAGTGATGACGCTGTTGATGAAGATGTGGAACAACTCAATGTTTCACATTGATGGAAGGCTTATAAAAAGGCACACCCACTTGGGAGCATAGTTTGTCACTTTCATATAAGTTAGGTTTATATTTCTACAACACAGGACAGTAAATTAAATAGACTTATGGAGAAGTGATTCAATTTGACACAGTGTTGATGAAGAATATAACATGGGCTGCCCGATGAACAGTCAGAAATGAGGAACATATACCCAAAATACTCCTTCGAAGCAAGTAATTTGTCACTTTTGACATGTTATAAGGAGGACATGTTATAATGTTGGAAGACAGGCACAAATCCCTGAAGAAGGACATTGTGCCTGGTAAAGTAGAGGGTCAGAAAATAAGAGGAAAAAAATCAGAGATGGACTGACAGTGGCTGAAACAATGGGCTCTCACACAGCAAAGCTTGTGGTACGGTGAGGGATTGGACAATATTTTTATAATCATTTTATTGGGGCTCATACAATTCATCACAATACACACATCAATTGTGTAAAGCACACTTACACATTTGTTGACCTCATCACTCTCAAAATTCGCTTTCCTCTTGGGTTCCTGGAATTAGCTCATTTTCCTTTTTCCCCCTCCCCCTCCCTCCACTCCTCCCTCCCTCATGAACCCATAATAATTTATAAATTATTATTATATCTTATCTTACACTGCCCGGCGTCTCCCTTCACCCACCCTTCTGTTGCCCACCCCCCAGAGAGGAGGTTATATGTACATCCTTTTGATCGATTCCCCCTTTACACCACCCCCTTCCCTCCTGGTATCGCCACTGTCACTGCTGGTCCTGCGGGGTTCATCTGTCCTAGATTCCCCGTGTTTCCAGTTCCCATCTGTACCGCTGTGCATCCTCTGGTCTAACCAGGTTTGCAAGGTAGAATTGGGGTTATGGTAGTTGTGGGAAGGAAGCGTTTAAGAACTAGAGGAAGATTGTGGGCTTCATTATTGCTATACTGAACCCTAAGTGACTCATCTCCATCCCCACTACCCCTCTGCAAGGTATGTCCAGTTGTCTACAGATGGGCATTGGGTCCCCATCATGCACCACCCTCATTCACGATGATATGATTTTTTTTCTTCCCCTGACTTTGGTGCTTGTAGCCTGGTCCCTTTGGCCCTTCATGATCACACATGTTGGTGTGCTGCTTCCATGTGGGCTTTGTTGCTTCTGGGCTAGATGGCCACTTGTTTACTTTCAAGCCTTTAAGTCCCCAGACGCTATAGGTCTTGATAGCCAGATTGGACAATATTTTATCTTGTATATCGTGTTCCTATCCATAAGAACCAGTAGGTGACATCTAGCACAACAGCAAAATAACACAGGTTATACAAGAATATTCAGAGCAGTTTTATTTATAATATCAAAAAGTAAATACCCCACCTGCCCATTACTGAGGAATTAGATAAACACTTCTTATAAAGCTATACAAAAGTATGCTATTCAAAAAATAAAGGTATAAATACTGATACAACATCAAACAGATGAATTTCAAAAACAAGATGCTGATTAAAAGAAACCTTATCCCAGAAATTATAAACTGAATGAGAAAGAAAATCTTTGCATGGACTCCAAAAAATGTTCACTGCCATCTACCAGTTGATGTGGATTCATAATAACTCTATAAGACCGGGTAAAACTGCCCCTGTGGGTGTCTGAGACTAACTCTTATGGGAGTAGAAAGCCCTGCCTTCTGCAGGGCAGCTTCAAATTGTTGTCAGTTTTAAATTGCTGACTTTGCAATTAGCAGCCCAAGTTATAACCACTAAGCCACAAGGGATCCTGATTTGAGTGGATTATGCCTCCTTAAAAGGATAAATAGGAATAAAGATGATATTTTGGAAATCGAGAGGGCAGAAATGGGAATAGAAGGTCTGGAAACATATAAGGGGACTTCATAAAGTTTGTGGCAAAAAAAAAAATGGAGTGAACATATCATGACATTTTCCATGAGTCTTTTGAAACCCCTTGAAGTATCTGTAGATGCTTCTTGTCCTAGGAAGGTTTTTTATGACATCAAATCATAATCAAAAAGTACATACAATATTCTATGTCATAGAGATAATTTATATAGTTTATATAGTTTGGCCTATATGACAAAGAAGTCATGGTTGAGTTTCCCAAGTGTATACTGTAAAATTATATAATTTCTCACTTCTCACTGGAAATATATATTAGAGGAACTGCTTAGAGACAAAGGCTCCCCTAGAGTCCCTCATTTTGTATGACCTGGAAAATGATAAGGTTTCTAATAAGGCAGAACAAGTTCATAATCAGGTTCATGGGTGCAAGAAGGTCTAGCAGCTACAGTTGTCCTGAGAAGGGCATATTCTGTTTCTGACCCATCTCTAAATTGTTTCACTCTCTTCGTGTGGGAATCAATGTTTTCATAAGCATCATCATTGGAGTTCCTGGAGGATCTTCTATAGTGAGCATGATTAACGATGGTGTAGCAAATGTCTTCAGAACCATTGTCATCCTCAAGTATGAAAATAAAAAGAGAAAAGAAATCAACAATAAGAATCATCCATTCATTAATGTTGAACTCAGTGCCCAACCCTTCCTTTTTTGTATGTTCATAAATGGAATTCTTGCATAGTCCCTGTCCATAGTCTTGCATATTCTTGGAGACATCATTTTAGCACCAGAATCCACACGCCAAGCTACCACCCACTATGCCAAAACAGCAAAAGAAGAAATTATGGCACTTCCTGATTATATAGAAAAAGTAGTGATAAACTTTATGCCATGCATATTGATAAGCAATGTGATCAGCTAAAATATTGCTAATAAAATTTAGAGTTTAACCAGTTTTAAATCTGTAGGTAACCAAAGAGAGTTAAGTGAAAACATTAAGCTATTATATATTATTTGAATAATTTAAATGATTCTAATGTAGTGTTAAAGAGAATCCTTTTTTCACATTACTGACTTCAACCATGTTTATATAAATATGATTACCCACCTGTGTATACATAAGTTGAAAAAGAACAGAAAGAGTCTATGTTTGACAGTGCTGGAATTATGAGTGGAAAAGCATTTAATTTAACTTATTATATTAACTTTGAATTCCAAAATATGACTTCAGACTTCTGGCAAGATGACAAACAAGGTAGACATGCTAACCAGAAATTCTATAACAAAGGAATGAAAGACCAAATGAAATAAACATGAATGGTAATTGTAAAACTCGGTCCTTCTGAAGAAAGCATTAGTGCAGGAAACTAAGGACCTGGACGAAGGTGTACATGGTCTACTCCCAGCACACCAGCCCTAGAGGAGAGGCATGCCTCCGTGGCCCATGAAGCATGTTTATCCACAGCAATCTGTTCCCCATAAATGCTTTGATTAAGTTGTTTTCCAACAGACACTTAAAGAACATTTACTGTTATGCTTTGAATTCCCTTTCAATGCTTGGAATACCAATATTAGTACATTGTCCTTTGGTGGGGGTAAACGATTTATGAGAGGCTTACGTGCCTCAAGAGGTATAAAAGCCCATTGTTGAATAAACTCAGAACTCTTTTCCTGAGACTGGAGTTGGGTCCCCTGTGCCCACTTTTCTCTTTGTCTTCTTTAATTATTCATCATTCCTAGGTCCCTTCAATTGCAGTTTGGATCCCATAGATAAGGAAGTGGGTTAAAGAGGAACGGGGAGAAGAAGATGAGCAGAAAAGTGGAAAAGGGCACAGAAAGAACAGGTGCATTGTCAGTGGGCCTGACATAGTGTGACTCTTTTGAACTTTTCAAGCATAATCCAATAGGGACAAGGGTATGATAGGTGGCTGGAGAATAAAGTTGATATCCTCCTCTTTGTCTCCCACAACCTTCTGATGACCAGACATATGAACAGGCCCCAACTTCATCCACTTAGCAGCCACTGACACCCTGAAGCCGGCACAGCCCCTGCTCTACCTGCCACAAGAGCCAAGCCCTTGTGGATTGAATTCTAGATGCACCACCCCAGCATCTGGAAGCACTTGAACTCTGTCTCAAGAGATCAGCAGTTGAGAGACCTGTGTCTGCCCACAATAGGGAGAGCAAGAACTCCATTTATAACCAGTCACCCTGACCCCAACTGCCTCTGGGCCCCAAATAGTTCTTTCTGGGAACTACTTTTGGATCATATGCCTTGATCCCAGACAGAATCGAAGCCAGCCACACATAACCCCTCCCCACAGTCCATGAGCACACAGGCTGGCACAGGCACTGACCAGTATTGGGTGTTTGGCTTCCCACAGTTTTCACCTTTCCGGGTCATTTTTCTCCTTGGTTTTCTTCTCCCTTGCATTCCTTTTAATGCTTTCTTTCTCTGCTACACCCCCCCCCGCCCCCATATTATCATCTCTTTTCTTCCATCATACAGCTTCCCAAACTTATTTGGCCTGCTGCCCCTCTCTGAAAAAATATTACTCAGCCTCTCCCTGGCCAGTGAACACTTTTGTCCTGAAGCCTATAATCTGGCATAAAGTGCAATTATCTGCTTTTTCAGTACCCTTGGATAATTTCAGTGCCCTCTGGGAGGGACAATCTCACCCACTTCGGTAAACTCTGATCTACCTCCTCTTTTTCTTTCTCTTATTTTCTAGTAGTTTTTTCTTTTCCTGTTCCATTACACCTCACCTAGCATCATTTACTGTACTTTCTTCTTTCCTTTAGTCTTACTGGTATTATTATTTCCTTTTATTTGATGAATTCTTTTATCTTGCCATAGTTGGCCTGCTTTCGCCCACTTGTTTTATTTTCTTTATTATTTTCTTTGTGTGTTGTTTTTTATTTTGTTTTGCTAGCTTGTCTCACTATCAGGAGACAGTAACTCTAACTATATCACAACTCAGACACACTCATAACTCTGGCAACCCCACTTAATGAGTGAGAGTTACTTGCTCCTTTATGAACTAAATTTTAAAAAAAATAGACAGCAGCCAACACCAGTCAAATATACTCTAAATTGCATTGCACAAACAAAATAAATAGTGCACACACACTCACATTTCCTATTACAATAACCAGAAGACATGTCACCTAAAAATACACCAATATGTAATCATCAATTAAATATCACTACAATGTCTCAGAGATAACAGGCTATTTCCGGTCACATGAAGAACAAGAGAGACTGAAACAAACAACAGAGCAAAACACAGAGCAGAAAACTTTTCTGAGGACGGAATGGCACTGGAACTACCTGATAAAAACTTTAAAATATTGCTTAAGAACTTACAACAGTATAAGAGAAATATTGAAAAAACCTGCAGATAAAATCAAGGAAAGTGTGCAGAAAACTTTAGAAAAATTCAGTGAAATACTGAAAAAGCAAACTAACGATACAAATGAAAAATTGGAAAGCATACAAAAACTGCAGCGATCAAGAAGATTAGCAGATTCTAAAAATAGATAATATATTAAGAAGGGAAATGTGTATAATTGAATCAGTGGAAGTCAAAATTAGTTCACTTGAAAACAAATCTATCAATATCACTATACCTAGGGAACTGAAGAAAAATAAAAACAAGGAAACAAATGAAGAAAGCCTAAGCATTATATAGGTCATCATCAAGAACCATAAATCAGCTCTGAATGAAATACTAGAACATACAGACAAAAAAAAAACACAGAGAAAACTGTGAAAGAGTTATTGGAGAAAAAAGATGAATTATATGATGAGTAATTAGAATATATTCATTCGAAAGCTGAAAAAGTCAAAACAATAATCCCAAAAGAAAGACACTTCAAAATCAAACTTTACAAAGACACAGGTAAGGAAAGAATACTGATATCAGATCAGACAAACTAAAAGTTACAAAGAAGAACCAATAAGATTCATATAAAATGTCAGCAGAAACCATGCAGGAAAGAAGGCAATATGATCCCATATTAAAAATGTATATGTATATATTTAAAGGAAAAAATATATATATATATATGCATATCTGTATCAACAAAGAATTATATCCAGCAAAATTGCCCCTCATCTACAAGGGTAAAGTTAGGACAATTCCACATAAACAGAAATTAAATAGATTTATAAAATCCAGCCAAAATCCACTTTTAAACAGTTCTTCAGATAGAAAATTTTTTAAAAGACAGACAACACAGTAATATTATTATACATGATAACATCACCCACAAGTCAATGTAGAAATGGAAGTATTCAAAATAAAACAAACCTAAAGATTGAAAATGAGGAGCAATGGTTATTAAATTGTAAATGAAGACAATTATAAAGTAAACAGAAGAAATATAAAACTTCCAAATGGAGAGTAAATAACATGAATTATAAGAAAGAACAAACTGGTTATTTTAAACTTTGAAAGCTATTAAGGAATTACACTATTATCCTAAAGAAAATTAATAAACTTTTTCATAAAAATAATAAAGACAAAAATAATGAAGACTTAATAAACACTAAAATAATGCTATGAAGAAAATTACAAGAAAATTCATAAATAAAATGTTATCAGCACAAACAATTGTATGAAATAAACTGTGCATCACCCCAAAACACAAACACAGTAAAATAACAAGAAATATGTATTTATTGCAATGAATATAAATGTACTAAATGACCAGTCAAAAGACAAAGGATAGCAGAAACAGAAAGTAAAGAGAGTCCATCCATATGCTTTCTAGAAGAGAAATACCACAGGTACAACAATTTAAAATAGACTAAAATTGAGACTCTAGAAAAAAAAAGTCAAATTAATTGCAATCAGAAAAGAAAAAGTAGCAAGATTAATTTCTGAGAAGAAACTATTTTTAGGCAAAATCATACATAAGACACATGAAGAATATTATATAATAAGGTTTAGTCAATTGAGCAAGAGGACATACCCATAATAAATATTAGTCAATGAAAGAGCATCAAAATACATTAATGAAAATCTTACCTGAATTGAAGAGAGAAATAGACAACAATACAATAATAATGGGAGATTTTAATACACCACTTTCACTGTAGGACAAACTTATTAGAGTGAAACAACAAATACATAGAAGAAAACACACACACACACACCACACTCTACACAAAAAATAAACAATATACATTCTTTTTCAGTATATTTAGAACATTCTCCAGAATAGACCATATATTAGATCAGAAGGCAAATCTCTTTAAATTTAAAAACATTAGAACACCAGATAGTATCTTCTCAGATCTACAGTGCTATAGAATTCTAAATTAAAAAATAGGAAGATCAAGGGGGAAACCAAATACATAAAAATTAACAATAAAAGCACCAGGTAATAGAAGAAATAAAACATGAAAAAAAATTTATCATGGAATCAAATAAGGATGAATCTCATCATACAAAAACCTCTCAGAGTCAATCAACGCAGACCAATTTATAGCAGTAAACAAAAATATCAGAAATGAGACTTAAAATCAACACATTCATGCTAACATCTCTGAGAACTAGAAAAAGCGCACCAAACAAGCCTAACTCACTAGGAGAAAAGAAATAATAAAGCTTGAAGAAAAAATAAATGAAATAGGAAAAAAAACAGTAGTTGGTTCTTTGAAATGAGTAATAAAATTGAGAAACCACTGGCAAGGAGCATCTACTTAGCAAAGGAGAAGTAGATGATGAAAGCAACATAGACAGAAAGAAATAGGTAAAGTCACAACAGAACCAAAAGAAATATGAATTATAATAACAGAATAAATGGAGGACCGTACTCTAGTACATTTTCAATAAATAGAAGAAATAAATAAATTTTCAGAAACACACTATTATCTATAAAAACATGAACTAAAGTAGAAATTTTGAACAGACCTATAATAAAGTTATAAGGTAATTAAAAGACTGCTTATACCTTCAACAACAACAAAAATATAAAGCCAGTGCCCAGACATTTCCATTGAAGAACTCTACCAAGAATTCACAGAAAAGTTGCCACCAATTCATTCAAATTATTCCAGAGTGTGGAAAAAATAAAGTAATATTTATTTCATTTTATGACGCAAATAACATCAATAAAGGCAAAAGTATCACTAAAAAAAAGAAAATTATAGACAAATATCCTTTATGGACACACTTGCAAAGATTTTCAACAAAACCATTATCAATAGAATCCAACATTTAAGAAATAATAGATCATGGCAAAGTAGGACAAAGTATGATTCATACCAAGTACGTAAATGTGATGGTTAGGGATTATGTCAACTAGATACACGTGTTAAGGGTAAGCCCAATTTAGCAATCAGGTTGCAACCTGATGACATCTCCTTCGGTGTGTGACCTTTTGTATAAGAGAGAGACTCAACAGAGTTGAATCCTCTTTGGCCCTTCACCTTCTGCTGGAGTTGAATCTTATTCCTCCATCTCCTCTCCTGTTGCATCACCTGCCAATCCGCAGACTACTCATTCAGATGTTTACGTCTGCATCCACCAGACTGTGCCTTCTGCTGCCTCTGCTTTTTCATCCTGCTACCTGTTTGCCAGCTTCCATGAGTAAGGAGAACCCTGACTTGATAGGATTGGATTTACTTACTTCTACAACTGTGTAAGCCATTTCTTGTTATAAATCTCTTTCTATATTCAAATACATAACATACATTACTGGTTTTTCATCCCTAGAGAACCCAACCTAAAACAGTAAGCTTTGTTCAACATTAGAAAAACAACCAGGGAAAGGGCAGTGATAGGAAGCACAAGATTAGAGGGCAGACAGGTGTTAACTAGGTGAAAGAGAATGTAATATTCTATAAAAGGGAGAAGAGGTAAAAGGGATGAAGGCATGGGCAAGTTACTGGTATGTTTGATAACCTGTTTAAATTGTGGAATACAAAAGTAATTATCTGAAATGTAAATACTCACATAATTCACAATAAAAAGTAAGAAAAAGAAAAGAACAGCAACCAACCACATGATAAACCGATTACGTGGAACTGTGTGTGACCTCCTCCCTGGGGGGCAGACAACCGAAAAGTGGATGAAGGGAGACGTCGGACAGGGCAAGATAT
>NW_022111372.1:42527819-42530208 GCF_000313985.2 Echinops telfairi | reverse complement strand
CATCATTTTCAAAACATTTTCTTTCTACTTGAGCCCTTGGTATCAGCTCCTCATTTTCCCCCTCCCCAACCCACCCTCCCTCAACCCTTGATAATTTATTTTTAAAATCTCCCCTCATGTCTTACACTGACCACTGTCTCTCTTCGCCCACTTTTCTGTTGTCCATCGCCCTAGTAAGGGGTTATATGTAAATCATTGTGATGGGTTACCCCAACCTCCCACCACCTTCCCCTTAACCTCCTGGTATCTTTATTCTCGTTATTGGTCCTGAGGGGTTTATCTGTCCTAGAATCCTTGTATTGTGAGCTCTTATCTGTACCAGTGTACATGCTATGGTCTAGTCAGATTTATAAGGTAGAATTGAAGTCATGAATGTGAGGCTGAGAGCAGGAAGCATTGAAGAACTAGAGGAAAGCTGTATGCTTCATCAGTGCTATACTGCACCCTGACTGACTCATCTCTTCCTTGTGACCCTTCTGTAAAGGAATGTCCAATTGTTTACAGATGACTTTTGGGTCTCCACTCTGTGCACCAAGCCCCTCCTCATTCACGTTGATATGATATTTTGTTCTGGGTCTTTGAAAGGCATTCAACTTTACCAAGAAGAAAAGCTCTCCAATTTTATCTCCAATTTTATACTATACATTAAAGATCTCAAAGACTACACTAGAAAATAATAGGAACTAATTCAAATACCATGGTGACCTGTGTCCAGTAGTCTGTAGGAGTGTAGCTTTCTGGATCTTCATTTGCTGATGCGGCAAGACTCAAGCTAAGGATAAACAACTACAAAAATCTTCCATTGACAGAAATTGGGAATGTGTGAAGTATGAATTTAGAAAAATTGGAAGTGTTCAAAAATGAAATGGAATGCACAAAGATCAATATCCTAGGCATTGGTGAGCTAAAATGGCCGAGTGTTGGACATTTTGAATCAGAAATTTATGTCATTTACTATACTGAGGATAACACAACCAAGAAGAATGGCGTGACCTTCATTGTCAGAAGATCCATCATTTCAGTGGGATCTTGTTCAATCTATCAGAAAGTACAATGTTAGCTATGAGAAGATTCTATCTGCCTTTAAGGGACTGGAAATTGAACAGGAGATTGAATTGGATATAATGAAATCAAATCAACACAATTATTATTCACATTTATGCACAAAAGCAAGTGATGAAAAAATTTAAGAATTCCGCCAACAATTTCAGTTGGATGTAAATCAAATCTGTAATCACAATGCTTTGATAGCTATTGCTGCTTGGAATGCCAAAGTTGGAAAGTAAGAAGAAGGGACAGTTAGTGGAAAATATGGACTTGGTAATAAAAACAAAGATCTAGAGATGTCATAGTAGAATTTTGCAAAACCAAAAACTTGTCCATAGAAAATATCTTTTTTCATCACACAAAAGGGAACTACAGATGAACTTCCCTAAGTGGAATTCACAGATATCAAATTAGAGAAGCTCAATATCAGCAGCTAACCCCAGATTATCAAACAATCACTTGCTCACATGTAAGTTCAGGATAAAGCTGAAGAAAATTAAAACGAGTCCACAGGAGACAAAATAGGACCTTGACTCTATCCCACCTAAATTTGAGAATATCTCAAGAAAATGTTTAATATATTGAACAGCATTTCATACATTGATAAGCTGGGGAGGAACATCAAGACCTTTTTTCATGAAGAAAGTAAAAGGTTATTGGAAAGACAAGAAAAAAAGAAAGGATCAATGTAGATGTCAGAAGAAACTCTGAAACTTGCTATTAAACACAGAGGAGCTAAAGCAAATGGTAGAAAAGGTGAAGTCAGGCACTGGACAGAAAATTTGAACGGGCAACCTGAGAAGAAAAGAGCCAACTGTTTTAATGAAATGTGCGAGTACCTAGAATTAGAAAAACAAAAGGGAAGAGCATGCTCAACACATGTGAAACTGAAAGAATTACAAAAAAAGAAAGAATTCAAGGCTTACATTGCAATTTTGAAAGATTCTATAGGCAAAATACTGAATGACGAAGGAGGTGTCAAGAGAAGAATACACAGAGCCACTGTACAAAAAAGAACTAGTCAATATCCCACAGTTCAGGAGGTAGGTGGGATAGCATATAAGCAAGAACCAATGATACTGAAGGAAGAAGTTGAAACTGCACTGACTGCATTAGCCAAAATCAAGGCTCCAGTTACTGACATAATATCCATCACAATCTTTCAGAAGCTAAAGAAGCACTGGAAGCACCCACTTGTCTATGCCCAGAGATTTGCAAGAGAGCTACTTGGCCAAGTGACTGCAAGAGAGCCATATTTGAGCCCCTTGCAAACAAAGGTGACCAGACCGAATGATCAAACCATGGAATGATATCACTTATATCACAAATAAGTAAATGTTTG
>NW_022111372.1:42506385-42527719 GCF_000313985.2 Echinops telfairi | reverse complement strand
CCAGACCGAATGATCAAACCATGGAATGATATCACTTATATCACAAATAAGTAAATGTTTGCTTACAATCATCCAACAATGGTTATACCAGCACGTTGACAAGGAGTTGTCAAAAGTTCAGACAGGATTCAGAAGAGGACATGGAACAAGGGATAGCTTTGCTGATGTCAGATGGATCTTGGGTCAAAACAGAGAATACCAGAATCATGTTTAATTGTGTTTCATTGAATATACAGAGACATTTGACTGTGTGTACATTAATAAGCTGTGGATAACCTTGAGACGAATGGGAATTGCGGAATCCTTCATTGTGCTCATGCAGAACTTATACATGGTTCAAGAGGAAGTTGTGTGTGTGAACAAGAAAAGAGAATACTGTATGTTTTAAAACCAGGAAAGGTGTGCATCAACATTGTATCCTCTCACCATACTTGTTCAATCTATATCCTGAGCAAATAATGGAGAAGATAGATTATATGAAGAAGAGTATGACATCAGAATTGGAGAAAGGATTATTAAGGACCTGCGGTATGCAGATGATACAACCTTGCTTGCTATAAATGAGGAGCAATTGAATCAAGTGCTGATGCAGTTCAAGAATTGTAGCCTTCAGTGTGGATTACAGCTCAATATAAGAAAGAACAAAATCCTCCCCACTGAACCAATAGGTAACATTATGATAAATGAAGAAAATGTTGAAGCTGTCAAGGATTTTACCTACCAACCAATGCTCATGGAAGAAGCAGTAAAGAGATCAAAAGACATACAGTATTGGTTTTTGTTCATATGCTTACGGTTGAATGTCAACTAGTTCTTTTTGGCACAGAGACTGTATTTTTGCCATCTTCTTTTGATGCCTCCTGCATCATTCAATATTTTGCCACAAAATCTTTCAATATTGCCACTAAAGTTTTGAATTTTGTCTTGAGTTTTTTCAGTTTAAGACATGCTGAGCATGTTCCTTTTGGTTTTCTATGGCCTTGGCACATTTCGTCATACTGTTTTATTTTGCTTTCTCGAGCTTCCCTTTGAAATTTTCTGGTATTCTCTTTTAGCTTCATTTCTTCCATTTGCTTTATTACTCTTTGATTAAAAGCAAGCTTCAGTCTTTTATGACATCTACTTTGATCTTTCTTTCCTGTCATCTTAATGATTGTCTGTTTTTTCCATGAATGATATTCTCAATGTTATCCCACAGTTCACCAGTATTTAATGTATCAAACCTGCTCTTGAAATGTTCTCAGCCTTCAGGTGAAATGCACGCAAAGTGGCGTTTCAGTTCTTGTGGCTTTGTTTTCAGTCTCTTCGGCTTCAATCTGATATGTAGGAGCAATCGATAGTCTGTTCCCGTTAGCCTCTAGCCCGGTTTTCCGTGCTTGCATTGAGATTCTCGATTATCCGTTCTCACAGATGTAGTCAATTTTATTTCTCCAGAGCACATCTGGAGAAGTTCACATGTATAGTCATCATCTGTGTTTGTTGAAAAAAAAAAACCTTATGAAGAAGTCATTGGTCATGCAAACTTCCATCATACGATCTCAAGCTTTGTTTCTTTCAGCAAGACCACGTTGTCCAACTACTGTTCCTTGCTCTTTGCTTCCAACGTTTTCATTCCAATCACCAATAATTATGAATGTATCTTTACTGCGTGTTTGATCAATTTCAGACTGAAGAAGCTGGTAGATTTATTCAATTTCTTTATTACTAGCTTTAGAGGTTGGTGCACAAATTTGAATATTTTTATTGTTGTATTGACTGGATTTCTTTATATTGAGGTGCAGGTTCAGTTAATGCAACTATAAAAATATTCACTATTGCAGATAGCATTGTACTTCAAGAAAGACCTTGAAATGTCCTTTCTGATGATCAATGTGATGCTATACGTCTTGAATCTGTCATTTCCAGCATAGTAAAGTATATAATTTTCTAACAGTCAATACCAGGCCATTTCAGCTCACTAATGCCCAGAATATAGATTTTATGTGTTCCATTTTATTTTCAAGAACTTTCAATTTTCCTATATTCATACTTCATATATTCCAGATTCTGCTTTTTAACTAATGTTTGCAGCTGTTTCTTTTCATTTTGAGAGGAGTGCCAGAATTAAAGGTAACAGAGGTAACATGCTGTTATACGTACTATTCTATCATCATGGCAGGCAGTGATTTCTGAATAGGTATATGGATAGACATGCAGGCTGAGCAGTTGTGGGAAAGAGAGTGGGATAATAGATATATGTGTTGTTTTCATTAGATGTTGTCAAGTCAGTTCTGACTCATAGCTACACTACATACAACATAATGAAACACCGGCCTGTCCTGCGCGATCTTTACAATTGTTCTTATGTTTGAGGTCACATTGCAGCCCCTGGGTCAACCCATCCTGTTCACGGTCTTCCTCTTTTTCGCTGTCTCTCTGCTTTATCAAGGAAGACCTTTCTCCAGGGACAGATCTCTCCTGACATCAGGTCGAAAGCACATGAGAAGATGTCTTGCCATCCTTGCTCTAAGGGGCCTTCATGAACACACACACACATTTGAAAGGGGATATTTCTACTCATAGGGTTGCTCTGAGACAGCATCAACCAAGTACCATTGAGTTTGAAGGGTTTGGGGGTTTTGAAAAAATTTATACATGCATATTTGACTTTTCTGAAAATGTATTCATGAATGTGGTGGTGTATATGGGGGGGGGATTATGAAAACATCTCAGACATAATCAAACACCTTTAGAGAATGAATCTCTGAGGCTGAGGTTTCAGAAACATAGTTTTAGGGGACATCATGCTTGGTAAAATAAAAGGTCAATGAAAAAGAGGAAGAATGTTTATACAAAAGCTGAAACAGTGGTCTCAAACTTAGAATGATTGTGAGGATGGGGTAGCACCAGGCACTCTTTCATTCCCCTGTGTGTAGGGGTGTTATGAACCAGAACTAACTTGAAAGCATCTAACGACAGCAATCCACAGAGACCATCTTCTACATCTTCCTTTGATGAACAACAACTGAAACTGTAAAAGCTCATGAGCAGCCATCGAAGATGCAACTATTGGTCTCTCTTTGCTTGGAGGAAAGAAGAACTAGAAAGCCAAAGATGAATAGAAACAATTAATCCGACGGACTAAATGAATTCCAAAATATCAGCTTCCTCAACTCTGAGACAAAAGAACAACCAGTACCACTATCAAGTGCTCTGAAAGGGACTGCATTAAAAAGTCTAAAAAAGTGGGAGAAAATGAGAAACAATGCTCAAAATCATAAAATAAGACAAAGCTTACACGTCAGATCGAAATTGGTGGAATCTCCATGAGTATGGTCACCTTTGAGCTCTGAAAATGAACTCATACTAATGGCCGAATTTTAAGACAAAAAGTAGACATGTCCCCTTATAGGGAAATGAAAATACTGGTCAGGAATGAGGACCTTAGAATAATCCACCTCTTGATATCAAAAGGTCAGCATTTATCCAAGGACAGAGTTCAGAAGGTTTGCAAAACAAAGTATGGAAACAAGATACATAAAGAGAAAATGACGTAAGTATTATTTCACTGTGGGAACTGCACTCAATGAGGAGAAACAAATGTGTGTGAATTATGGAAAACATCTACTTTATAAGCCTTCTCTGAATTTACAATAAAAAGTTAACTAGCTAAATTAAAAAATTTAGTATATTGAGAACTTAACAGCTAAATATATTTTAATTCCTGATTTTAATCTATTTTTATAAAAATTATTGAGAAAATTATTTAAAATATGAAATAATTGCATAAATGTATTCAGGAGCCTAAAATAAAACAAAACAAAAAGACCTAGAGCTTCTCTTAAAGAAAATTTTCTATATTTTTGCTTTTATCAGAAAAATATAATGAAATATTTTATTACCTGATTAGAAGTGGATGAAGCTTTGCCACCTAGAGAATACAAAGAGAGGAGAGCAATCTAAGATGTTTGGATGAAACAGATTGGGGGAAAGGTGGAAAATATTGCATGCAAAGGTAAAACTATAAACAGGCCCATCACCTGAGCTTCTGCCTCCCTGGTAGTATTTCAACTTTATTAGATGTATTATATACATGAACATACATGAAATCAGCTAAACAAAGCGATTTGGGGAATTAGGAAATACAATTTTGTCCACAAGCATGGAAGGTCAATAAGGTATGCTAGTGTGATTATAGCTAGATATTTTAGGAGCATTTTTAATAAAAAAAATCAGAGGAAAACCACTTAATACTCATACTTCCAGATGTAAAATTAATATGAAGGTACTGCAGAAATGAAATTACTCATTGTTTTAAAATTAAAGACAGATATGCAAAGTCAGGTGTATGGATACTGAAGCAACATTATTGCTCCTGTTGTCAACTGTCATTGTTAGTTGCAGCGTTGGATACAGCAGTTTGCAATTAAGCCATCTTCTCTTGCTGCTGCACAGATTGCTCAAACCAGTCCAAGAATACCAAATTCTGATTTCTGATGCTACACCTTTCTGAAGCCAAATTTTAGGGTGGATAACATACCCCATTCCACATGGATGGTTTGAAAACAGGCTTCCATCCCCCGGCCAGTTCAGGGTCCAGCTGCCCATTCAGTTCTTAAAGCTCATCCCAGGCTGTTTAGGAGTAGGTGAAAGGGTACAAGCTCTGAGCAAAGGGGTCCACATGACTCCAGATCAGCTATCCCCAAACTTCAAGGCTTTCCTCTATCTCCCCAGGATCCTACTCTTAATAAGGGAGTTCACTTGTTTCTCTTCAGTTTACACTAGCAAGTGCCATTCCTTCCTTTAGGTTGGAAAATTCACTGGAATGGATTTCAGAATTTATAGAGATAAAATATTTACACAAATATCAGTAGCGATTATAACTATATATATATATATACATTTATAAATATGTGTAAATATGTATAAACATGTAAATAGAAATGCATAGCTGTGGTCCAGGGGAAGTCCCTGAATGGAGCTTCAATATTTCAAGTAGACCTGCTTACCATGATGAGGACAGATATTTATTCTTAAAAGCTAGGAAAACTTTCAGGTAGAAACTGATTCGTAATGTCACTTGATAAGCTCTGCCGTCAGCAGCTCCAGTTTCTTCTAAACTGGCTCCAGTTGCTCTAGGCCCCAGGCCTAGGCCAGCATCACAACAGCTGTTGATACAAAATTGTCTCAAGAGTACCCTCAGCACTGAGAAAATCCCTTGCTAAAAGAAGTCCCTGTTCTGAGGGTGATCTTCTCCTGGGAGTTTCCCCAATTTATCATTCTTGACCTAGATTCCACCTTTCCACACTTGTGTCACAGTGCTGGTCCACGCATTGTCTTCACCTTTGCTAGTTCTATAGCAGCCACTTCCTCCATCGCTATGGCATGCTAAGCATATTACAGCTCTTTGACTCAATGTCACTCAGGACACCCAAGCCCATAAAATGCTGTACCCTTATAACTATCACAGATCAGAAGGATTTCATTAAACCTAGATGTTACAACATCATATCAGTCAACAGGTGGGGCCCTCAACCAATCTGAACAAATATCAACTACAGATTGCACCTACCAGCCAATGTGCCTGGGGATCTGATGAGGTTCCCCAACCAAACGGGGCAAAAGTGAAATAACTCCCAGTGCTCTCAGGAACCAGGACAAAATGACATGTTTACGTTTTGTTTCATTGATTCCACATTAAGATGGTTCCAATCCATGACAACTCTATGTACACTTATTGCATCAATTAGACTCATAGAGACACTATAAGACAGAATCGTTTCCAAGGCTGTGAATCTTTATAGAAGTCAACTGCCACAACTTTCTTCCACAGAACAACAGGACATTTCAAAATGCTCACTTTCGATTAGCCACCAAGCGCTTAACTACTGTATCATGAGGGATCTTTCAAATGTATGTTCAACACAATGAAATGTTGCTTAGTCCTCATGATCATTGGTATGGTGGAGTGCATGTTATAGCACTGGCATCGGTGAGACAGAATCGACGTGATTGCAAGGAGGTCTTATTGTTGGCTTCCTCTGTTTGCATTGACCCACTGCTTCCCAAGCATGATGGCTTTCTAGCTAAACCTGTGTTAATATAAGTCATTATTGTGAATCTCAGAAAGATTACAGAATTCTAAACATAGCTAATATACCTATTAAAACATAAGTTTTTACTGATTCTGAAATCAACAACTTAGTAAACTTGGTGATTCATAACAAAATCTTGGAATATATTGTTTAAATTAAACAGAATATATACGAAGAAGGCAAGTTAAGACTTTCTCATAGTTAACTATTACTGAAAAATAAAATCATGTGCAAAGCACTTATTTCAAATATGAGATGATATGTATATCATATCACATATGCATTATTTTATAAAGTTATTTATCATTATTCAACTATTTGATTCAACAAATTTAATTTTAACACTTTTAATATTAAACTTAGAGAATTCTGTAGTCTGAATAGAATGCTGTAATTGGTGATGATGCTTTAGCAAACATAAAGTAAATGAACAATAACAATGGGTGCAGTGGTTGTACTTTTTAATGCTGAATATGTTAAAATATTTGTGAACAATCAGATTAAGCCTCAGATTTAAAACATGGACTATGTCTACTGTTTACTGTTCCACTTGTGAGAGTTTGGGTTTTCTTCACACTGAGTTGTAACACATACGGATAGCTACAATTATTCACCAGCAAATGCTCCAAGGCCTCATTTTCAGTAAGCAGTGCTATCTCATCTGCATATCTAAAGTTGTTCATCCTTCCTCCAATTCTGACACAGTTGTTGTTCATAGGGCCCAGACTCTTCTTGACAGAGTTGTGTTTCTCAGATATTTGCTCAGAATACCGACAGACAAAAAGGTGAGGATTTCTATCCCCAGAAAGATTCCCAGTCTCAGAAACTCAAAGAGGCAGTTCTTCTTGGTCCTATCTGGTATCCATGGGTCAGAATCACTGGGTGGCAGTGAGTATTTTGGCTTTTTGAGTTTTAGTGGTTAGTGAGTAAATTTAAATAATAGTTGTATAAACTGGACATATAGATATTGTCCTATCACAGACAGCACTGTATTTCAAAATAGATCTTGAAATATTCATTTTGTTAATGAATGGTATGCTATTTCTATTGAATTTATTATTCCTGGTATAGTAAATTATGTTTGTACAATTCAAAATGGCCCATACCAGTTCATTTCAGCTCACTAATTGCTAGGATATTGATCCTCATGCTTTCCATTTCATTTCTGATGACTTCCAATTTTCCTAGATTCAGCATACTCTCGTGTTAGATGAGGCCCTGGATAAGGAGGATCTCACTTCTTTGTTTGCAAAGTCAAGATGAAAGGCCATCTAGAAAAGGAAACCCAGCTACTTTCCAAATTAGGGAAGAATCTGTTTCATTACATTTATTACATTCAGATGGAAAAGACACTAAAATCCAAATACACCCTCAAGATAGAATAATGTAAAAACAGAACAATTTGACAAAATCCAGCACACAGAACTGTAAATTCACCGAGAGCATTGTTATTGAATTAATCCTATGGGACCTATTCTGTGGAGGGAAACATATTTTGTAAGGTTGAATATATTGACAATGGTGAATGTACAAGAGAGTCTCCACTCAAGGCACCAACACACAAAGTTGAGAGTGCTTCTAATTATTAATTTGAGTGGTGATTTGGAAACCAGTCTCAATTGTGGACCATGTTCAATAGTATTAACATTTTTCCTTTTGGTATGTACTATAAGGTGTCCAGTTTGCTAAGCAATGGATTGCCATTCCAAAGATCAGCAATTTGAGGCAGTCTGCTTCCATGAAGAATTACAGCTTCAGAAGATATAATTAAAGCAGTCTTACACTGACCTATAGAGTTTCTATGAGTCCCAATGAACCCTATGGCAGTGGGGTTATTTTGTTTTTATTACTGATATAATAAATCAACACCTAAATCTTACACTGACCTATAGAGTCTCTATGAGTCCCAATGAACCCTATGGCAGTGGGGTTATTTTGTTTTTATTACTGATATAATAAATCAACACCTAAATCAAACTAGGTGGCTTAATTCTTTTAAAGAATTATTGTCATGCAGTTATGGATATGAAAGCTCTGAAATGAGTAACAATGGGCTAAAACTGAAGTGTTAGAAGTGCTCTTCCCCTACAGACTTTAGGGGAAATTTTGTTTCCTTGCCTTTTCCATCTTCTGATGCTCCTCACAGTGTTTGGCTCCCGGACTCCTTCCATCTTCAAAGACAGCAATGGTCATTCAAGCTTTGTCTTGCTTTCACCTTTGATTCTTTGTGATTTCCTTGTGCTTACTTGGGCTATTCAAGATAATCACTTCACCCTCGATGTAATCACATCTGAAAAGTTCCTCTTTTCACAAAAAGTCTTGGATTCACAGTCTCCAGAGATTTGGACTTGCATATCTTTGGATGCCATAATTCTCCCTGTCACACAGGCATTCCATGGTATAACATAGACTTAAAAATTAAAATATTTAGGAATGAAAAAAGTCAATTAAACTAGCATTCAAGAGCCCATAACTAGATTCCTTACATTGCTGACAAAATAAGTCCACCCAGAGTTTTTAAGATATGCATTGTTGAACAGCACTCTGAGAACATGGAGAAGTCGAGAAGAATCTATGTCAATAAAAATGTAAAATTCCTACTATTTCAGGCTTTAGTATGTGTTATGGAGAAAATATCAAAAATGGAAAAGATATAGAAGAAGTTTGAAGAGGACAATTAAAATAAAATTATCAGTAAAGAAGTCCATCAGAAGGTAGTATTTTATCCATGAACAAAGTCATGTAGAAAAATCAGATATCTAGATAGAAAAATGTCTAAAGTAGAGGTCCCTGGGTGACATATGTTATCTATGCTCAAACACTAACCTCAAGGTTGTCAGTCTAAACCTACTACGTTGCACTGCAGAGAAAGTTCTGGTGATCACTTCCATACAGATTACAGCAAAAAAACAAAACCCATTATGAACTGTTTCTACTTGTTTCACCTTGATGTCCTTCTCCAGGGACAAGTCTTGCCTGACAATATATCCAAAGTATGTAAAAGGAAATCTTGTTATCCTTGCCTCTAAGGAACACTCTGGCCTTATTTCTTCTAAGGCAGATCTATTTGTCCTTTTAGCAGGACACGGTACTTACAATATTCTTCTCCAGCACCACAATTCAAATGCATCAATCCTTCTATGGTCTTCCTTCTTCAATGTCCAACTTGCACATGCTTATGATGAAATGGAGAATACCATTGTTTGGGTCAGATGCACCCTTAGTCCTGAAAGTAACATCCTTGTTCTTCAATACTTTAAAGAGGTCTTGTGAAGCAAATTTACTTAAAGCAATACTTCTTGATTGCTGCTTCCATGAGCATTAATTGTGTAACCAAGTAAGGCAAAATCCTTGACAACTTCAACAGATTCTACATTTATCATAATGTTACCTATTAGTTCAGTTGTGAGGATTTTTTATTTTCTTTCCATTAAAATGTAATCCATACTGAAGGTGACAATCCTTGATCTTCCTCCACACTTTCAGCAAACAAAGTTTTGTCATATGCACACTGCAGTTTGCTAATAAGCTGTCTTCCACTCCTGATACCATACTCTTCTTCATATAATCCAGATTCTCTGATGAATAGCTGGCAGTTAGATTGAACAAGTCTGGTGAGAAGGATATAGCCCTGATGCACACCTTTACTGGTGTTAAATTATGCAGTATGCCCTTGCTCTGTTCCCATAACTGCCTCTTGAGCATGTGCACGTTCTGAATAAGCACAGTGAAGAGTTCTGGGTTTCCCATTCTTCTCAAGATTATCCACAGTTCATTGTGGTCAGAGCCAACTTGATAGCACCTAACAACAACAACATATGGCACAGTGGTTGTGCATTTGGCTGCAATCCACATGGTCAGCAGTTTGGAACTCTGTGGGAGAAAGAAAAGGCTTTCTATTCCCATAAAACGTTATAAGCTCAAAAGTGACACTTTGACTCTGTCCTATAGGGTCTCTATGAGTCAGCATCAACTCGATGGCAGTGAATTTGTTTTGTTTTGGTATCTGAGCTAGAGAAAGGATAAATGAACTTTTCTAACTACTTGAAGATTTTGAGATACTGAACCACTGGAAAATTCTTGTGAAAATGGATATAGAGATTTGAAGTATGTCTACAAGCCAAATGATGCCAGGGATGGCCAGCTACCACTAGATGTTCATAATGGAGTGTCATCGAGTGAATTATTCCTAAGAGTTTGTGGAAGGACCCACCACTGAAGACATCATGGATTTGGATCTTCAGCCTCCAGACATATCGGACAGTACATTTCTATTGTTTAAAGCCCTCTCATTTGTAACAACATAATGCAATGGTCCTATGAAACTAGATCAATTAGCAATGAAGGAGTAGCTGGAAGGATAGACAATGGATTCTGAGACTGTCCCATTAAAAATAAGGCAATGGCAGATTTCCATCAATTCTAATGATTAGTTTGGGAGAATGGCCTTGACAATGAATTATTTGCTAAGTGTGAAGGCAAACATATGAATATATAGTGAGCAGGGATATATTTTGAAATTCTCAGTGAAAAAAACATACTTTGAAGAAATGAGTGAATAGGATCTGAAATCGTCAAGAATTTATGCACAATGGCTTAGATATAAGTAGAAGAAGATAAACAGGAAACCTTTCACATAAGTTTGCCGGAAAAAGAAAAAAAGTTTTGTGTGTGCGTGTGTACACATGCAGCTGAATTTTATTTCAGATCAATAACACAATGGCATGAAGGTAAGGATTATAATAATTTACCATAAGAAGTGAAATAGCACATAAAAATGGAAAAGCACAATACGGTGTTACTGAAAACCATTGTAGTAAAAATGTATGCTAGGCAATGTTTCATCATTTTTCTGTCAAGTGTGTCAAACATTTCAGGGCCCTGAAAGCATCAAAAGAAGATGAAAGGAGTATAAAGAGCCACTGTGCCATGAAGAATTTGTCAAAGTTCACACACTGAGAAAGGTAGCCTATGATCCAAAGCTGATGACCGGAAGGAAGAAATCCACGCTGAACTGATGACATCAGTGAGAGAAAATGGTTTCAGGAATTTATGGATTACCAATGAAAATGTTTTAAAACACTGGTGCAGTGCAGGAAGTACTCCCTTGTCTATGCCAAGAAATTTGGAAGACAGCTATTTGACCAACCCACTGGAAGAGAATCATACCCATGTTCATCCCAAGTCAAGGTGACTCAACAAAGTGTGGAAGTTATTCACCAATACCACTACCATCAAATTCAAGTAAAATTACAGCAATGCACCAGAAGGGAGCTGCCAGAAATTAAAGCCATATAATGCAGAGAATCTGAAATGAGGTTAATCATAGCTAATGGATCTTCACTGGAAACAGAGAATACAAGAAAGATGTCTACATACATTTCATTGTCTATCCAAGGCTTTTGACTATGTGGATCATACAAGCTATGGAAAATATTTCAAAGGATTGGTATTCAAGAACATTTCATTGTGCACATTCATTACCTGTTCATCGATGAAGAGACAGTCATTTGAACAGAACAAAGGGATACTACCTTAAATAAAATCAAGAAATGTGTGAGTCAAGGTTGTATCCTTTACCATAATTATTCAACTGTATGTAGGCAAATTATTTGAGAAGCTGAAGTATTTAAACATGAATGTGGCATCAGGATTGAGAAAAGGATTATTAGCAACCTACAGCATGCAGATGAGAGCATGTTGCATCCTGAAACCTGAGAGAACTTGAAACACCGACTGATGAAGAGCAGAGAGAGCGCCCTTCATTATGGACATGAGTCAAGGTAAAGTAAGCCCAAATCCTCACCACTGGACTAATAGGAAACATCATAAGGAACTAAGACAAGATTGAAGTTGTCTAAGATTCAATGTTGCTTGGATCCACAAAATGTTCATGGAAGCAGTATCCAAGAAACTAAAGGATGTAATTCATTTGGGTGAATATGTTTCGTGTGACAAATTCAAAGTATTGAAAGTACCACAGACTGCCAGAACAAGTAGAGAAAGCTGTCTAGGAAGAATAGTCAGAATGCCTTAGAAGTGAGGATGGCAAGACATTGTCTCACGTACTTTGCCTATGTTATCAGGAGTGATCAGTCTATGGAAAATGATACCATGCTTTATAAAATATTCATTAAAAAATGACAATTAGATGGATTGACACATGGCTACAATAATAGGATAAAATATAACAACAATTGTGAGGATGGCAAAGAACTGGTTCTGTTTCCATCTGTTGTATATAGAGTAAATATGAGTCAGAAGTGATTCAACAGCACCAAACAACAACAAACATTTTACGGCTCCTGTGATAGCTGGGTATTTGTCAACTTCGTGGGCCACCTATCTCAGTGATTTCATAGCTATGACCTAGTAATCCCCCAGGATGATTCAAAACGCAACGTAATCTACTCCATAATGGGATCTGCTTTAAGCAAACAATCTTGCTTGTTGAAAGTAAGGAGGATTTGAAGCACTTGCTGATGAAAATCAATAATTATAGCATGCAGTATGAACTGTGCCTCAATGTAAAGAAGACCAAAATCCTCACATCCAGACCAATAGACAACATCATGATAAATGGAGAAAAGGTTAAAGTTGTCAAGGATTTTTTTTGGCTTGGCTCCACAGTCAATGCTCAGAGAAGTAGTAGTCAAAAGATCAAAAGATATGTTTCACTGGGTAAATCTGCTGCACAAGAACTCTTTAGAGTATTGAAAAGCAAGTACATTGCTTTGAGGACTGATGGACACCTGACCCAAGCAGTGGGATTTGCCATTGTCTCATATGCATCTGAAAGTTGGAGATCGACTAAGGAAGACTGAAAAGAATTGATGAATTTTAGTTGTGGTGCTGGAGAAGAACATTGAAAGTACCATGGACTGATGAAAGGAAAAACAGATCTGTATTAGAAGAAGTAAGGCCAGAGTGCTCCTTAGAGGCAAGGACGGCAAGAATTCATCTTACATACTTTGGACTTACTGCCAGGAGAGACCAGTCTCAGGAGAAGGACATCATTTTTGATAAAATGGAGGGGCAGAGAAAAAGAGGAAAGCCCTCAAGGACATGGATTGACATATTGCCTTTAACAAGGAGCCTGGGTATGGGACATTGTGAGGATGGTGCAGGACGATGTGTATTTCATTCTGCTGTGCATACGGTTGCTATGGGTTGGAACTGACTCAATAGGCCCTAACAAAAACAATGAGCAGCCAATCAGTTGTAAGAATATCAAGTGCCTTACTCAGGTCACAGCTCTGATCAAATTAAAAGGAAGTTTACTCATGGCTGTGGATTTGAGTCACAACCCATCATATTGCCTGTTTACTATGGGAGACATCAGTGACCTGCCATCTGACTTGCTAATATTGGACTCACTGGACACTGAAGCCACAAGCCTGACCTGCTGACCTTGACTTCATCCACCTGTGTATCCAACAGCCTGTGGTCTTCCTAATGCTTGCTTTGTCAGTCCCCACAGCTACCTGAGTCAGGAGACACCTGCAGCTTAACATCTGACTCGAACAGATTTCACTTACCCACTTCTACAACTGTATGAGACATTATCTTGATATAAAATTTCTCTCCTCTCGCTCACCCATTCTAACACAGCTGCCAAATTGACAAGTCACTCACTATGATGACTAATTTAACTGTCATCTTTGGCAGATCATAATTCTCAGTTGTTTGGTATACATCTTTCATTTTGTGATCTGATATGAGAAGCCAATCAGTTGGAAGCAAAGTTCCCTTGGGGGTGGATAAGCGGATGTTCCTGCAAAGCTTGCTTCCTTTCTTTCTCAATCCTGAATAATGTCCTCCTCCCACCTCCAGTTCACGCACCTGGAGCGAGCAGCCTGCTATCTGACTTGTAGAGCTTGGATTCTACATCACTTGCCAACTCATGAATCAGTCACCTCCCTAATAACCTGTAGGATTTGTGCTTGTCAGTCTCTGCAACCTTATAAGTCAAAAGGTGCCTCCAGACTGTGTGGAGGCTTTCCAGCTTCACACAAGTAGGTGTTTTATTTCCTTTAAATATATCTCCATCTGTAATGACTTGGCTCCTGTATAAAACCATGCCTAAGAAATCAAGCAAGAGGAAGGGGCCTGCACCTCAGGGAAATTTCATAGGGGGTTCAGCCTTTATTATATCATAAAATATTTTATCCTAACCCAAATTAATTTCATCTCTAGCCCATATAAAAGCTGCAAAATATTCAGTAAGCCTCTTAAAATTTGAGTAATGTTTACATCAGTTGGAGTTGAGCCAAGAACAAGAGATTTCTTCCAGTAACGGAAGATTAATAAAAAGGCAAATGTTGCTATTTTTAAAAGTAATAAATAAATTAACTCTAGAACAATCGATCAATATGTGAATAGAAGGAAAACAGACACACCCATGGCAGGAAAGCACAAGAAGACCTCGCAATAGATGCAGCAAACCTGAACTAAGGGATGTGATCGATGAGTTCACGCTTAGAACTTTACAAGAAAAAACTCAATGAGAAATAGAATTTGAAAAGGTGACAGAATGAAACAGAAAATGTGAATAGTCTATAACTGTAAAATATTTTTCATCTATAAGTTTAAAAAAAACTCTTCACACCAACAGTCATTCCCTTAGAAGCTTAAAGCTTGGCAAAAAATAAATAAGATCAATAATACATAAACCCTAAAACAAACTGGAAAAACACCAAAAATGCATCACTGAGGAACATCGCTGAGGAACTAAGCCCGTATTTTTAGGGAGTAGTTGAGGGAGGCCAATGACTGAAGGTCAAATCACGAGAGTGCAATGTCAAATGACAAAGACACACTCCGGAAGGAGATGTTAAGCAACACTTTTAAGCTGTAGAAAGGGGGCATTACCATATTTTTACATAAATCATACACATATTATATTGCTTTGTTTTTACAAACCACACATTCCCCTCACAAGTTAGTTTCCTATGCATGTTATTGCATTACATGCATGTAAGTGTTATTTATGTGGGCATGTTATATGCAGAAAATAGAGTACTAATAAATTGAAACCTGTCCTCTAGAATCAGAAGAAAATTAATTACCTTAGGCTAAGGCACTCACCTTTTTTTTTTTACCATGGTTCACATTTAAAAATATATTTTACTTCATGGTTTAATCCACTAACATACATATATACTCAAGTAAAATCACAGTTTAACATAACAACTTTGTAGGTGATGCACTCTAATGCTTTACAAATATATTATTCTATTTATTATCATGAAGATATGTGATGAATTAAATTTATTTCACAACCCACAGAATACCTTTAGTGTAGTGGCGGACATAGAAGTAGAATACGGTGAAGATACATTTAATTGGAAAATGAAAATTGTCAAATAGAGACCATATATTTTTTACAAGAATATTAACTGTAAAATGAGAAGAGAGTTAAAGTTAAAGCAAGAAAAAATAGGGATTTTTAAAAATATTTCTATCCTCAGATACTGACAATGCTTATTCCTAGTTATCCATTTTGAGTAATTAAATGATGATTATTTCAGTTGCCATATGAAGTAGAACAAAAGAATATCTCTCTTATCACCAGATACAATTGGAAGTATGTCTACTTTGAAACATAAATATATAAATTAAATCAGCAGAATTGTAGTTAATTACCTCCCATAAGAGTTTATTAAATATTGATGTAGGTAATCTTTATGCAAAAATTGCCTTATTACAAAATATAATGTGATCAAATTTATTGCACAAATTAATAAATAAGACAGCCTCAGTAAAAAACACTAAACAGCTTCTCCTCCAATCAATTGCAATTAATGTTAAGAGAATTTCAGCTAATTTGGACAATTAAGTTTACATATTTCCTAACATGAAAAATATTGTGAAACAGTTACTTACTTTTCTTATCTTGACCTTGATTTTGTCTCTCAAATGCTGTAATTTCCTTCCTGTAAAGGAAAGAGATAATAGCATGATGCACTTGGGGTTATCTGAAACAAAAATTGTGCTACAAAAAGGCATTCCACACTTTTAGTCTAAAAGCTTAGCTATAGTTATGATGCAAATGTTAATTAAAATTTTAAAAGCGAACTTACTATACCCTTTGTGAAAAACCAACACAAACTAGGAAAATAATAAAAAGTGGAGTCTAAAACTACCTATCTGATGAAACTAAATATGCAATGCACGCTAAGTCGTGTATACACATGTGGAAACTACCTGTACAAGATAGTGAAATTTGGTGAATTACCAAAGAAAAACATGAACAGCTAATCCACAGAGCTTCTGTTCCTTAAAAGGATATAAGTATACTTAAAGGTAAATAAGAGGGTCCTTTAACTATGAGCTATAAACTTAAAATGAAAGAATGAAATACAGGTTACTACTACAAAACTAATTCCACACCACAGAAAATTGAGGGATCAAATGAGGATAAGGTTGTGTTCTTCAGATAATTTGGAATAAAGACTTCCTTACCTTTGGATATTTTAACATTCACACTCTATAAATATTGCTCTAACAAAATTGAGTAATGTATAGTTAGATTTCATTTCAGAAGTGGTTAAACATTGTCCTGGTTCAAATATTCTGAAGGTATACACAACTGATTAGTGGCAGCCCGACAGGAATATCAATTCAGTGGCATCTTCATATTGGTTATCTTGTCTCCTGCAACAATTTTTTAAGTGGAAGGGGATGGCAAAGGGTCACAGGACGCAACAAAGCCGCTCTTCTGTGCCTAAAGGTTCACATACCAGATGCGATCTTTCCTTTGCGCCTAAGAACATCCTTTTACATCATCATCAAACACGAGATCCATCTGTTCAGTCCCCGAAGCTTTCGTGCAGTATAAAACAACAGGCCACCTCAGAGATAAAAACCCGGATCTTGACATGAAATGTCTTGAAAAAAGACTGAGTGCAAAGATATGAGCTTCTGTAAATCTGGGGCTGGGCAAGAGATCAGTTGTGCAATAACCAGTTGACTTTATTCACACCATTTTTCCCACTGAGTAATTTGTAAATGTTGGGCAACATATATGTGCTAAAAAGACAGAGTAAATCAGAAGGTAAATTGAAAGGCAATGCTACTATCGTTCCCGTTCACAAATGCACGGGCTTAATCATGTCTCTGTAATCGCTGGTTGGCAGCAAACCAGTTCTCCCTGTGCGGTATTTGCCCTACTCTCACCTTGAAAACAAAAGAGCCAATACAAACAGTGGCTTCTCCTTGGATCTGTGGAACCAGTTAAAGCCCAGGCAGAAAAGTCAACTCCAAAAGTGACAGGAGCCATGTTGGTGGAATTCACAAATGTTCTGGAGGGGCATGCGACCACCACAGTGGTAGCACAACAACGTTTAAAGAAAGGGAAAGTGGTGAGGAAAAGCCAGGAAAGTGGCACCAAACACATGGTCCCACCTTGACAAGGCATCCACACAGTATTCAAGGGTAGCAGGGGCTCTGTATGAACATTTGTCTTTGGGAAATCTTACCTCATCCACCTTAAAACCGCAATTTTGTCCCTTCGGACTTTTCGTGTTCCCCAAACTCAAAAGCACACTTGAATGAAACACAATTGGAGTTTCTGGAGAATGCCCACACTGCCATTTTGATACAGTGTAAATCTAAGAGCGCAAAATTCATCAGGTTAGGATGAGAGAGCTGACAGCACTGCTTTCGGAAACATTTAGAGCCGGATGAAAGTATATAAAGAACGACTTCAAGCGATGATATTTTTGTTTAACCTGTACTTTAACAGGTTAATTTAACATGTAAAATTTTGAAAGTTTTCACTTCTGTGTTTAGAGGAGGAGCCCTGACAACGTAGTGGTTGCGTGCTGGGCTGGTAACTACAAGGTCAGTAATTCTAAACCACAAGAGACTCCACGGGGGAAAGAAGATGGTTTCCACTCCCCCAAAGAGTCTGTCTCACCGTTTGGACATAACCCCACAGAGGCGTTACAAGGAAGGGACGATTCAACCAGGGTGCAGTATAGCACCAACAAAACACACACCTTTCCTCTACTTCCTGAATGCTTCCTCCTCCGGCCAGACCAGAGTACACACATTGGTACAGACAAGAGCTCTGGCAGATGGAAATCAGGACAGATAAAACCCTCAGGAACAATAATGGGAGTAGTGATACCATGAGGGTAGGGGGATGGTCTGGGTGCCAGGGCAGGGTGGTGGTGGTGGTGTAAGGTTGGATAAATAGCCGCCCCACCAGGGGGAGGAATAACATAGAGGTGGGTGAAGAGAGACAACAGATAGTGTAAGACACGAAATAACAATAATAATAATATATATTGATCAAGGATTCATGAAGGTGAGAGGGTGGTGGATGGGGGGGCGGGGAATAATATAGGGACTATGTATTACCAAGGGCTCAAGTAGAAAAAAAATTGTTTTGGAAATATTGATGGCAACATATTTGCAAGTTTGCTTAATACTATGGAATTATGGATTGTAATAAGATTGGTAAGAGCCCCCCAATAAAATGATTAATTTAAATTTTTTTTAAAAGAGGTGCAGTTCTATCTTGTCCTGTAGGGTTGTTATGATTAGGAATTGACTGCATGCCAGTCAATTGGGAAAGTTTGTAGAGATCAAACTATATAAGATAGATTCTGCTGGAGAATTTGAAATTTTTTCTGACTGTGATGCAAACCCATTGAAAGTCCTGAAATAAAGAAATGATATGACTATAATTATATTTTCAAAATATGCTGCTCATGTGTGAAGAATAGATGGAAAGGGTGGCCACTGTGAATAGCCAACTAAACCTACATACACATCTATTATACAGGCTACACGTTTATACTCTTGCTTTGTATAATCATTAAGAAACAAATATGTGCACTAATATCTGTACCTTCTCTTTATTATTTATTTAGAGTCAACTAGGCTAATTGGTTTTAGTAGGTCAGAGATTATTCTGGAAGCAAATATTGGAGAAATATTTTTCAGTGAATGCAGTTCTTACCGTCGTCTCTTTACCACGTCTGATGGTACTTTCCTGGCCCTCTTTGGATTCTTTCCCAGACAGCTAGATAAAAACACAAGAACAAATGAAATCATTACTACCCTCCAAAGTGTTTCCCCCTCTTTCATTGCTCACCCAACCACTGAAATTGAGCTTGTATTTTATTTTTAACCAGACATCGCTGTCTCAGCAATGATATTCCATCACGGTACAGAAAGCATTACAGAAATGAGCACAAAATAGAACTCAGAGACCAGGCTTACGATAGATAAAAATTTCTAAATTCAGATGTTTGATTTTCTTGTAATTTTATAATCAGTAAAATCCGGGGTAGACATCTCTTGTGATTAGACTAGCACATTTCTTCTTTTTTTTTGTTTTTTGCGAAGGACTCTATTTTTTATTAAATCATTTTATTGGGAGCTCATACAACTTTTACCACAATCCACACATACATCCATTGTGTCAAACACTCCTGTACATATTTTTCCCTCATCATTCTCAAAACATTTGCTTTCTACTTGAGGCCCTGGTGTCCACTCCTCATGTTTCCCCTCCC
The DNA here is from genome assembly GCF_000313985.2 of Echinops telfairi. Classification (NCBI taxonomy): domain Eukaryota; kingdom Metazoa; phylum Chordata; class Mammalia; order Afrosoricida; family Tenrecidae; genus Echinops; species Echinops telfairi. Next base: position 42,508,116 of record NW_022111372.1, on the reverse strand, counting down.
TCATGAACCCTTGATAATTTATAAATTATTATTATTTTGTCATCTCTTACACCGTGGAACACCCCCTTTCACCCACTTTTCTGTTGTCCATCCCCCAGGGAGGAGGTTATATGTAGATCCTTGTAATTGGTTTCCCCATTCTCCCTCACCTTCCCTCTACCCTCCTGGGATCACCACTCTCACCACTGGTCCTGAGGGGTTCATCTGTCTTGGATTCCCTGTGTTTCCAGGTCCTATCATTAACAGTGTACATCCTCTGATCCAGAGGATTTGTAAGGTAGAATTGGGATCATGATAGTGGGAGGGCGAGGAGGGGTGACGAACCATTTAGGAACTAGAGGAAAGTTGTATGTTTCATCTTTGCTACACTGCACCCTGACTGTCCCATCTCCTCCTGGCGACCCCTCCAGTTGCCTACAGATGGGCTTTGGGACCCCACTCTGCCCTCCCTTGAATCTTCAGAAGAGGTAGGAGGGACCAAGAAGTTATAAAGACTTTAAGAACACAAAGAACAAGCTTCGCCAAAGACTCCAAGCAGCAGGTCACTCTCAGGAATATGAAGATTGTTTATATTGGCTTCTCTGTATATTACCTTGCATACACAGATAAGGTATTATAATCTGTACCTAATTTCAGAAAATTTTTATCTGCTCCATATTACTCTGAGGTGTTTTTTCATTAATTATCATCATACACATGATAACCAAGAATGCACTATATAATGGCACTGAAGCCAGAGAAATCAATCAGTTGACTTGTCATGGTTACACATGGCTAACGACAGTCCAAAGCCTCAAACTCAATTATTCAAATTCCCTCGTACATTCATTTTCTGTTAAACACAGTATTTCTTTGAAAACTCGTTCTTCGTTTCTCCATTATCACAGAACCAACACTAATCTACGCTTCTGCTTTCAGGGAGGGCTGTATGTAAAATATATCAAGTTATGAATATCACTCTTGCTTACAAGCAAAATTGAGGCAAAACACTTCTTCAGCGTTACAGTAAAAAATGTTCACAAGTTAGTTTTTGATCATTTAGAAAAGGCTAGAATTTTTCAGTGTGGAAGCAAATAACACTTGCAGAGTTGTGTCTTCATGAGAAAATTTCTGTTCTAGACAAATGTTCATAATATACAGAAATTTTCCTCTCTATACCTCCTGTCTTCTTTCCTTTTTCAATTTTCCTAAAATCTGATTTTCTTATGACCTCATCTTCTTAAATGGGTCAGTGAAGAAATATTAAAAATAATTTATTTCTGAGGTTAATTGTGATTCACTATTTTGATTTTCAAGAGATGTTTGAATTTTAATTAATTAAGGAAAGAAAGGTACTTAACACGAGTGGGGACCAAATTGAAATTCCAAGTCCTTGATATTTCTGAAAACAACTAGATACTTAATTATATCTTATAAAGTAAATATCCTTAAAAATCCAGAAAAATTTACAAAATACTTCATTGTAGATGATATAGAAAGATTTGCTGAATGATATGAATGGATTGACTAATACTTTTTCATTTATATACGTAGGTAATAACATTTTTCCAAAAACCTTTTGAAACACACATAGTGATTAAAGAAAAACAATTACAAGAAAATGAAAATTTTCCAGTAATCTTAGGTGTTGTCTGTATTATAACCAATACATAAAATCATGATAAATGGAGAAAACATTCAAGTTGCCAAATTTTTCATTTTACTTTGATACAAAATCAATGCTCATGAAAA
>NW_022111372.1:42499253-42505528 GCF_000313985.2 Echinops telfairi | reverse complement strand
TTAAAGTATACATGGCTAGACTGCTCTTCAGAAGCAAGAATGGTGAGAGGCTCTGGAAAAAGGCATTATGCTTGGTAAAGCAGAGGACATGTGAAAAAGAGGAAGACCCTTGACAAGACGAATTATTATAGTGGCTGAAGCACAGACTCATCATACATGTGTATGTGTGTGTGAAAGTTTCAAAAATATGTATAACTAATGAGATTCCCCACACTTTCTACTATTTCTTCTCTTTTATTTTTAGTGTTCCAAATAGTTGACTATTTAAGGTGAGTGGAAAATTACTGTTACAAAATAATAGACTGTCATTAAACAGACACTATCAAAATGTGAATGTCTCGTTTCTTGACATGTCCTTCATCTAGGTCTATACTCTTCTGCAGGTGGTATTTCCATCTCTCTAGTCTTTCCCTGAAGAATTCTGTGCTCTTCTATTTATACTGTGTCAAGTGGTAATTTCTGCATCCTCAAGAGACTCAGATTGTGCCCCTTTTAAAAGTTCTTTGAGTTTGGGGTGGGGTGGGGAATAAGTCTAGAGGGACACAATCAGGGCTGTAGGGTGAATGAGATAAGGTTCCCCAGTGAAATGATCTTGCTATCCTTAAAGAATTTTCAGGTGCATTGTTGTGGAGAAAAAAATATATATTCCTCTGCGAACTTTTCTGCTTTTTTCCTAACCAATACAGTTTTCAGCTTTCTTAAAAATTCTTCAGTCTCATTAATTTTTCTATGTCCTTAAAGAAAACCTATCAAGATAACCCCTTTAGAATTACAAACAAACAATATCATAACCACCTGAGCTGCCTTACAAATCTGTCTTGAATTTAACTGGCCCAGCAGATCCCCTCAGAAACCACTGTGTGGATAGATCTTTTCACGAAAGCACCAAAACAAGACTAACACAGTTGTACTCCTGACAGAACTTGTCTATAGACGTACACTGGTTACACAGACATAGTTAAACATATTTTATTTGGAATAACATATGCATAGATGAACTGAAAGTGAGTAGCAATACTTTTTTCCTTAAGATTTCTTAATACTTTAGCTTAAGATTTCATACCAAGTGGCAATTTTTTTCAAATCAATAGTTTTAAACTATATTCCTTACTCCAACTTAGTAAACTAAAAACCAATAACAAAAAAGAGAAAACTAGGAAAACACATGTCTGGAACCACGTATTACATTAAATTATAAATATGTTAAAGAATCAAAGAAATTTTCTGAAAATATTTGTGGAATTTTATAATGAAAACTACGCAGGACAATAGTGGTAAAATGTAAATCAAATTAAATGTGAGGGGAAAATGTGTTGATTTTATATATCCATTTTAAAAACTGAATAAATCCAATATTTTCACTTTGAGAACTATTTATTTCAAGAAATTTAGAAAAGATAAAATAACAGTTTTATCTTTAAAATAACAGTTCATAGCATAACAGTTATGAACAAAATTAAACATATAGTAGTTAAACAATATAAAATATTAATATTCACAACATGCACAAATCTTGCAAGACTACTTAAGAAAAAGGAACAAAATCAGAAAATAAAATGGAATATTCAAAATAAGCACTGCATAGACAAAAAATTATTGATAATCTAAATCTATCTTAAGATTTCATCCAAGAGAGATGTGCAAATGTCCAAAAAAGTAACTTAATACTATTTGTCATAATATTTTTATTCTTGATAGCCTCAAGCAAGAATATCAAAAGATATATGAATAAACACACTGGCATATCTGTACTTTGAATGTATGATGAAATACCAGTCAGCAATTAAAAACAAACTTGTGAAAGATCCAACAGCATGGATTAACCTCAGAAACATGCTGTATAAAAGGAGCCAGACAGTGAAGTGTATAGTATGGTATCATTTGTATGAAATTCAGAACTAGCAAAACTACTCTGTGTTGATAGAAATCTTTTAAGTGCAGTGTGAGTGCTTACTGATTGCAGAAGGATACAAAGGAACTTTGAGATTCATGAAATGGCCTGTCTTTAGGGAAAGAGATTATGTAAGCATATACATTTGTCAGTATTCACCAAACTGTTCATTTAAAATAAATGTTTTGCACATAAGTTATATCTTAATAAAGCTAATTTTTTAAATGAAATGAATAAATTATTTTTTAAAGATGGATTGTGTCTGGCAAAGTAAAAAGCAAGGGTTAGCACATGAAAACCCTCCATATCTCAGAAAACTTCGGCTGACATGGTTCATTACATAATTTTACAAATTTCAAGTGATATATTATTTTTAACAAAATATTCCTTAATGTAGAAAAATATAAAATGATACTTAGTCTGTTTAATAAATTAAGTACATCTTTCATTTGAAAATTAATTAAAAAGCAGAAAAAACACATAGACCTTTGTGCCATTAAAAAATAGATGCAATATGTTTAAGAAAAATAAGTTAACTAAATTTATAGGTATAAGAAAAACAATGTACACAACAATCAAGTAGATTTTGCACCAGAAATCAAGGACGGTATAAAATCTGTGGAAATAATGCATAACCTTAGAACCTTAAAAGGAAAATACTAAGGTTATATGAATACTTTCTAAAGGTGGATTTGATATTAATTATCACTAAGTAAAATAAAAATTATCATAAAACTTGCTGTAAAATGGAGCTCTCTAATTTCAATAAAGCAAAATAATAAAATCATACAACAAAATTAATGAATAGAAACAATTGATATAAAAGAACACAAGGATGCAATATTACTAAGCATACTATTAGAAATCCTGTCTAATGCTATGGGAAAGAAAAAATCATGAGCTGTAAGGAATAAAATAGGAGAGAAAAAAATTATTTTACCAATTATATCAATCACATGGAAACATCATTTAGATTAGCAAACTATCAAAAGAGAAAGTTAACAATTTTGACAGATATAAAATGATTTCACCAAAATTAGTAGCATTCCAAGAATAACAGGCCAGAAAGTAATAAAATCAATGGATTTTATTGTTATTTCAAATGGGAACTAGCAAATAGAGGAATACAGTCGTTTGTTCTCAAGTAATTCTATATGTCACCATGCTATGGTGACTTGTGGGTTTCTGTGATGATAGAAACATGGTATTTTCTGTGATGACAGAAACATGATAGATGCCATTGATATTTCTAATAGCAGCAGGGTCACTCTCTCACGGTATAATGTTTAACAGAGCTTCCATACCAAAATAGATGTAAAAGGACACATATCATAGGATCTCACTTATACAAAATAAGCAAATATATAGAAATCAGACTAAACAGACTATGAAGAAAGGCCTGGAGAGCTACTTACAAAAATTGGCCACAGAAACCCTGACAGATCACAACAGAGCACCGTGTGACTCACTGCTTGGCCCTCTCATCAGAAAGATCAATCTCTGGGAAAGAAAATCATGTTTATTCAAGTACAGCGTCAATGGGGGTATAGGAGACTTTCTGCGCGACGGGTGATAATGGTAACTATAAAAATGTGCTTGCAACTTCCGGACATTGTGAGGGCACCATGGGACCTGGGAGGATCTTGTTTGTTGTCCATGTTGTCCCCATAAGACAGAGTTGCCTAGAGGGCACATAACAACAACAGCACAAAGAAAGACATTTTGAAAAATAGTATGTTCCTAGGAAGGGGACAGAATCAATAGCTTGATAAAAACGAATGGAGTACAAAGATGTTGTGAGGTGCGACCAAGTCAGCCCCACCTCCAACCCATAGAGACCCTCTGCACAACCACGCGAAATTCAGCATCGTCCTGCACCATCCTCACAATCGTGCCTGTGCCTGAGCTTGGAGATACAGCCATTGTGCCAACCTATCTTGTCCAGGGCCTTCCCCTTTGACACCACCCTCCACTTTATGAAATATGATGTCCTTCTCTAGGGACTGGCCTTTCCTGGCAATATGTCCAAAGTATGTAAGACAAAGTCCTGCCATCCTTCCCTCTAAGGAGCACTCTGACCTGACATCTTCCAATACAGATCTGTTTGTCCCTTGAGCAATCCATGGTGCTTCTCCAACAGCACAATTAAATCCCTAGCCTACTTTCTTGGCACAGTGGTTAATGCTCACCTGCTATCAAATGGTGAGCAGTTCAAGCCTCAGCTTCTCTGTGGTGCTCTCCTTCTGAAGAGAGCAAAATACAAAGCACAACCAAACCCCAGACCATTGAATGGGTGCCAACTCATAATGACCCTGAGCACAACAGAAGGACACTCGGCTTCGGTCGTTCACCATCTTCACAATTATTGCTGTGTTCGTGGCTGTTGTTGTAGCCTCTGTGTCAGTCTATCTCACTGAGGGTCTTCCTCTTTCTCAGGGACTCTACCTCGCCAAGTTCGGTGTTCTCTAGGGTCTGATCTGTCTTGTTAACATGTATAAAGTATAGGTTATTGGTCATGCAATATCACCATCCGTACTTCTAAAGAGCAGTTTAGCTATCCTTCTTGAAAAATGGATTTGTTCATTCTTCTGGAAAAATTAGAGACACGACGATGTGTGCCCACCAAAACATAAATGAAATTCACAACTAATATTTCTATCATATCAAATCCAGTAGTCACTTGCAAGAGACCCTTTCTAGTTGAATGTCCCTTTTTTAACAAGGTTTAATGGGGAAAATTGATAATTATCATTCTTGAAATTCACATTCTTTATGGACCAAAAGAATATAGGAAGAAAATTTGTTAGTTTTTATTTCCAGTAAATAAATATTTTTACCAAAAAATGGTAATAATTTACTGGTCTTAAATCAATAAATTCCTGATTTCTGAACAGGAAAAGGACTCCGTCAGGAATTTTCTAAAGCCTTGTAAATAAAGACCACTTTTTACTCACTTGTAGTATTGGCCCTTCACAGGAAAGAATTTATTTATTCAAAATGTCATTTATGTGGTGCCTAAAGGTGTTCAGAAGAAGCCCATATTGCTTATTGCCTGCTTAATGTTCCCCCATCCACCCAGAAATAGAAACAGACAGAAGGGTGCACTTCATCTCTGCATCCCTTTGCTGTGAAATATGGGTGCCATTCCCTCCAGGGTCCCAGAGGTCCTGGAACAGGACCTGCCCACAGGACGGGCATCCCTGTCTATAGAATATAGAATGTGTTTAGAAGGTATCCACAAATAATCAGGCCTTACAACTTGATGTGTGACTGATAAAGTTAAACAGCCTCTTCTCATTTTGAGATTGAACCCCTCTTCCATAACCTGTCAAACGAGAATACTGATGCTTCCTCCATATTTCTGTTATCCTCAGTTTCCATCCAATTCACCTTCATAATAAGCTTGGCATATCTTTTAAGTAATTTAATTGGGGGCTCGTACAACTCTTATCCCAATCCATACATCCATCCACTGTGTCAAGCACTTTTGTACATTTGTTGCCATCATCATTCTCAAAACATTTGCTTCCTACTGGAGCCCTTGGTATCAGCTCCTCATTTTCCCCTCCCTCCCCACTCTGTCCTCCCTCATGAGGGAGGAACCCTTAATAATTTATAAATTATTATTATTTTGTCATATCTTACACTGTCCAACGTCTCCTTCACCCACTTTTCTGTTGTCCATCACCAGGGAGGGGATTATATATAGATCCTTGTAATTGGTTCCCCCTTTCCACCCCACCCTCCCTTCACCCTCCCCATATCACCACTGTCACCACTGGTCCTGAAGGGATCATCTGTTCTGGATTCCCTGTGTTTCCAGCTCCTATCTGTACCAGTATACATCCTCTGGTCTAGCCAGGTTTGTAAGGTAGAATTAGGATCATGAGAGTGGGGGTGGGGGGTGGAGAAGAAGCATTTAAGAATTAGAGGAAAGTTGTATGTTTCATCGTTGCTGCACTGCACTCTGACTGGCTCATCTAAGCTTGGCATATTTTAAATGTGCAGCTGTTTTGTTGATGCCAACTCATGGTGACCTCAAGTATAACAGAGCAGAACTGTAATTGTGTGTTCCCTAAGATTTTCTGATATTTCAGAACAAGATTAACCTTTCTTCAAAGATTCTTCTGAGTGAACTCAAACCTCCAGGCTTAGCAGCCAAGAGAAATAACCATTTACACCTCCCAAGAACGGGCATAATTTAGATAAATGTCATATCTTTTCAACACCCTTTGACCAGAATGATTGTTAGTAAAATCTGGAAAACAAGGCACAAGTTTTGTGACTGCTGTTTTTGGCAAATGAGTTATTTATTGTGCCAACCTGGCTGATAAACACATGTGCGATTAATTGAAGGGCGGAGAGATAAATGGCTCAGTGAGCC
>NW_022111372.1:42477363-42498321 GCF_000313985.2 Echinops telfairi | reverse complement strand
CATTTGTACATTCATTGCCCTCATCATTCTCAAAACATTTCCTCTCCACTTAAGATAGTACCTTTTTAATAAGAATAGAAAATCTCATCTTTCTTCCAAGAACTGGCTAGTGGTATCAAACTGCTTACCTTGTGGTTCACAGCTGAACACATAACCCACTACACCACCAGAGCTCCTGATATACTTAATTAAAAGCAGTAATTTTAACATTCTGTAACACATTTCTGATCTAAATTACTGACAAATATCAAAATGAAACATTTAAGACCTGCCTACTTTGCTTACTTTTGCATAAGGAAGCAATTAGTCCAAGGCACTAATTGGTCACACAAACACCCATCTCCACAATCCTGAGACCAGAAGAACTACATGGTGCCCAATGAACACTTCCAACACCTTGACAAAGGCTCGCATTAGAAGACCTTGAATATAGTGAAAGAAAAATGTGAAACAAAACTCAAAATCATAAAAGAAACCAGGCTTACTGGTCAGAGGGAGACAGATGGGACCCCCATCAGGTTGGGAACTAGCCCCGTTGTTGTGATATAGTCAACCATTTAAGCTAGGCGGGGCAGCATTTGTTCAAGGGCAAAATTCTAGAAAAGTCTGAGGAGCAGAAGCAGGAGACAGAGAGGATTACAATGGATGATTTGAAGCAAAGTGTATATGAGTTGTTGAATGAAAAATGGTTGTTCTACTCTATAAACCTTCACCGGTTTCAAAATGAAGAATTTAAAAGAAGAAATCTACTGATTTTCCTGAACCTCTTTTTCACTTTAGTTGTCTCTCCTGTTTTCAGCTTTTCATCACACTTCCTTGTGATATTTTAAGAGCTCCTTCACTATATTTTTCCGCCATTGCACCTTACATGCTGAAGATAAGTATTTGTCTCTAAAATTTAGGTTTATCGATCATTCTTGAGATCATAAAAGAATACCGTTTTAACATTTCCTCTGTGCCTTCATTATCAAATCCCAAGCCTTGTTTTCAACTTCACCTTTCACTTGGAAGTCATACAATCAGAAAAAGGGAATTGAATATTTTCTGATCATTAATTTTCTGATCATTAATTCAGACAAAAATGATGAAATCAGATTAGTCATCTGGAGTCTATAAACGGCAACACTCTTACTATCTTTCTTGCATCAGTTTATCATTTTTATTTTTGGTTTATTAATTTACATATATGTTCATGTGTATCTCCCAGCATGATTAATCTGTCTGTAAATGTTAGAGTTGGTGCCTACAGCACATAGAACAGTTATGCGTGGTACAGTTGATATCCATTGCCTGGCTAGTGGCCTGGCTTCCTTGAGGCTCCTTCACATGCCTTGCAGTTCTGCTCCCAGGACACAGCTGGGCATACATTGAGAGAGTTCTGCTTCCTAAACTTACTGTCTCTATGTAGTAAGTTGAGTTTTGTTCTTCAGTACACACAAGCTTTCTCTTGCTGGGCTGCAACATTCTTAAGGCCAAGTGTACCTAGATTTTGTCGTCGTTTCATTCTTAGTCATCACACTAAATCCGAAGAGAAAACCAGTGATACAATTGCTGCCCAGAGTAATGGGTAAGTACTTGCTTTGGGAACTGCATTGCTCATGTTAATCCTTTCCCCTGCTTTCCATGTATCCCTGAAAATGTTTCTCTGCCTCTCTGTCTCAATGTTCCTGTGTCCAAGATTGGGATAACAACACAGCTAGATTCTAGGTTTGCTGTGAATATTGAAGGAAATAATGCATGCACATTCCAAAATTAAAACCAATCCCACTGCTATCAAGTTTATTCTGACTCAGCAAATTTACAAGAATGAGTAAAATCACCTCCTAGGGTTTCCAAGGCTGAAAATCTTCACAGAAGCAGACTGACATTTCCTTCCCCCATGAAGAGTTTCTTGGGTTCAAGCCAACAACCATTTGCTTAGTACCCCAACACTTTAATTACTGCATCACCAGCACACTTGCACATTTATTAGCAAAAACATAGAAGGTAAATAATCAATGATAACTGTTATTAAACCGTTGGTTTATTAATGTTTGCTTTCCCAAGTTAACTAATACATGAGTGCCATTGATAGAAACTACCCCTACTTCACATATTTGCAACAAAATATCTCCCATATCCAACTAGTGAATTTATCCAATTTTGTGACTTATTTAGTATTTCATGTTATATTTATTTGAGCCTCAAAGGTAGTAGGGATGGTGAGTAAGGCAATGGGGTTGATAAGTAGTTTAAACTGTTGAATATAAATTTGATTATCTGAAATATAAGTCTCCCACCTAATAAACAATAAAAAATTTTAAATAAAAAGATAGTGATGATAATAATAATACCTATTTTGTTGTGTGGTTCTGAAATTTTAATTAGACAATTACTATGAACCTATTGCATGTACCTACCAGAAAGAGAGTGTAAAATAAACATCAGGTATTAGCATCATTAATGTATTGCACATTGAATGATTTGGCCCAGCCTGGAAAGTATTTTAAGCATACTGACTCCAGATGCTTGGAAGTACATAGATGTGAAATACTAAGAACATGTGTGGAGGCTTCATTCATCAATGCCAACATGAGACCTCCCAAAGCAAATTTTCCTCTTCTATTCTGTCTGAATTCCTTAGGAGAATTGAAATCCAGTAAACAGTCTTCTCCAAAAAGTGAGGTATAGGAGCCTAAGCAGAGAATAATGAGAGAGACAGAATTAGAAGGTCATTTGCAATCACATAAGGCTGGAGTGTAAAGCCAATTGGCAAATCAAGACATTGGCATCTCTCTGAGTCTGAATGTTTGTATAAGAGACAATGCCTTTTCTCAAAAAGACTGACAACTACACCAAAACTTTTTAGTCAATTATTTAAAAAAATAGTTACTATGGATTATAACTCAATGTAAAAATGTTCATAATTGGACCAATAGTATGATGATAAATAAAGAAAATATTGAAACAAGGATTTGATCTTGCTTGAAACCACAATCAATGCTCATGGAAGCAGCAGTTAAGAGATCAAATCACCTGTTTCATTGAATAAACCTACTGCATGAGACCTTTTGAAAGTGTTGAAAAGCAAAGATGTTACTTTGAAGTCTAAGATGTGCCTCATCCAAATCATGGTATTTTTAATTGTTTCACATGCACGTGAAAGTTGAACATTGAATAAGGAAAACTGAAGACGGTTCGATGCTTATGAATTATGGGGCTGGCGAAGAACATTGAAAGTGCCACGGAATGCTCCAAGAGCAAAGAAATCTGTCTGAAAAGAAGTCCAACCAGAAGGTGCCATAGAGTCAAGGCTAGGGAGACTTCATCTCACGTGCGCTAGGCAGGAGAGGCCGGTTCCTCAGAAGACACATCGTGATTATTAAAGTAGAGGGCCAGTGAAAAACGAGGAAGATCCACAAAAAGATAGATTGAGCCTGTGGCTGCGATGATGGGCTCAAACATAGTAACAGCGTGAAGATGGCCCAGGATCAGGCAGTGTTTCGTTCTGTTGTACATTGGGTCACTGAGTCAGAACCAACTCAGTAGCACCTAACAACAACAACATGTAGGGGGACATAATTTAAAAACTCCAAACTTTTTAACTCTATTTCGCAGAGGAAAATCATGCAACCTTCTCTTTCCATTGTTTTACACGAGAATTCCCTGTGCTTTCTCATATTAGCCAGAAAATATTTAACGGGACATTCTTTCTCCATAGCATAAGGAGAGGGTAGCAGGGACTTAAAAGAAAATAAAAGAAGTGATCTTTGTGATAAAAGAATCCATAATCTAAAGGACATATCCATGTTTAATTATGGTACCATCATACCATGCTAGGAGTTATAAATATATATGTATTTTCTATAAGAACAGAAAATGTTGAAAGAATAAACTCTGGCAGAAATCACAAAGATTTGAAGAGATCATGGCTGTCTGACAAGTAAAGGTGAATAAAAATGAAACATGTTAGGCAAGCAGGGCACCAAGGAGAGAAAATCAAATGATAGCGAGTGATTGGCGAGTGGTCCAATGCTAAGAAGCAATTCATAAGATCCAGAAAAGACAGTTATGACAGAAGGAGCAGAAACGTTTACTTCTATAAACAAATTGAATGCACTTTTTAAGTCCAGCTTTGTAGTGATCTCTAAACAAGGCATGGGAGGTACAAATCAAATCAATATTGTCCTCGAAAGACTATCAAATAGGAAACAATGATAAACAAAGCACCAAGGAAGCATTGTGCAAAGAGACAAGAGAATAAGAAAACAGGAGTTTTTAAAACTTAACATAAAGACTTTAAAATTCAACCCAGGAGCCTGAACTTCAGATTATAGTTAATGGAGAATTAATGTGCACACAGAAACAGAGAAGCAATATGATTAGGTATTTTAGCCAGATTAATCTGGAAATATTATATAATATTACATATAATACTATTTGAAAGGGATATGATCAGTGCTTGGGGAAGTGAAGTATAACATAAAATTGTTTAATCATTTTAGATTTAAGCAAGATGAAAAAATGACACCTGTTGTCTGTATCTCTTCTAGAACTTAGAATCCATTTGAAGAGTGTAAACCTACAGCTCATCAAGGAAAGGAACGCCTGAAATCAAAATCCTGAAAACACATCCACCAGCAGAGCTGCTTAGTGAAAATTTTCAGAAACTTGATTGTTCCTTTGCACACTGACTGTGAAGCAGAGGAATGGGTACCAGAAACCTGTTCCCAGAAGAGGGCAGGGTGAAGCAGAAAGAGTAAAAGGACCATAACACAGAGCTGACAGGTAAAACTAAGATGGCTCTTTGAGTTTAAATTTTAGACAAACAATAAATATTCTTATTCCCCCTAAATGTGAATGTGTCCCTGTGAAATACTTTGATACTTCCATTTGCTAAATCTGACAACATTACTATGGTCCCAAATTTTTAGAAAACAGAGTAAACAAAAAATTCCTGTCTGTCCCTTACATGATATATTATTTAAGTTAAATTATAAAACACAATTTTCCCCCAACCATTCTACACAACATGCATAAAATGCAGCCACTTTATTTCTGCATCCTCTTCCCAATAAAAGCAGTGTTTAAAGTTAGGACTTACCTGAATTCATTTGGAACACAATTCCCCATCCTTCCACTGTGACTCCTTCGCTCAGCTCCTGGGTTCACCTTCTCTTTGAGCAGTCCTTGGCCAATGACAGTAGAACATAATGTGAACAGGAGGTTACATCTGACCACTGGCCCATGTTCCTCCCAACCACAAACTGCCATGGTAGGACGTATAATAGGAAAGGATATTTGCTGAAGGGGAGGAGGAAAAAAAAGTGTGTGTGTGTGTGTGTGTGTGTGTGTGTGTGTGTGTGTGATGTGAAAACAGTATTTTCAAGCATACACGAACAAATCTAACACTCTGAGTTTACTTTCCTTTCAAGGAAACTTCAGGCTTAGTAGACCAGACTTCCTCGCTCTTCAGAAATTTAATATTTTGACATTTCTTATATTTTAATCTTACACAAACACACCAAAAGAAAATCTCTTTTTAGGTAAAGGACAGAATTAGAAATAAGAATAAGTTCTTTACTCTGGCTGGGAAAATAAAATCTAATATAAATACATTTCCTTAAAGATCTAATATGGTAATAGGCAGAAAGAAAAATAAAAGTATGTTACTTGAGTTAACTAAATAAGTAATTCTTCATTGATTGTCAACCCCAAGGCCAGTTTTACAGTAAGCAACGAGACAGGTCCTAACAGACACATTTTCATTGCAGCATTACTTCCCATCCTCCCTCCACCACTCATAGGAGCCACAGAGAGCAAGCTGGCCAGAGTGATAATTTTATGGCCATATTATCTGTGTCAGGAGGTTGGTTAACAGCTGACTCTGAGCTTTTGATGTTGGGGAGTAAAAAAAATAGCTTATTCATTATGACTATTCTTTGTTCCATGGACAACAACGTTCTGGTTTTCTTGAAGTTTCAAACAATATGCAAACGATTTCCTGAACCCCGGAAGGATCTGATCATCTACTTTAAATTCTCTCCCTCTCTCTTGTTTTTCTTTTTTCAAGTAAGGTGGATGAGGGAATATTGAGATACTGCTATTTAGAAACAGAGACCAGGAGTCTGAAGTACTTTATGATGATTTATAAGGTTTTTGTTAATTTTTTTATTATTATAAACTTGAAAATGTATTTGAAATAAAATGTCAAATTCTAGGTTTATTCTTTAACTAATTCTTATTTGAGGATTTATGTACCAATCAATCCACTGCTTGCCCAACCCCAGTATATAAATCATATTAACCTGAAGCTAAAGTACAGGTTGATTCTGTCAAAATGGCATCTGATCAACATTCTGACTTTCTAACAAGCATCCTTGGACTACCATCTAAGGAATAAAGCATTAAGCCAGGAATTCTCAAGGTGTGAATTCTTCTGCATCACTACGTTTAGTGGTTGATGCATAAGTTTGAATCATAGTTGTTGAGATGGTTTATTGTGCCAGCCTGGCCAATAAACACAAGTGGCATTAACTGAAGGGCAGAGAGATAAATGGCTTGGTGAGTCTCGCCTTTCTTGTCTCTCACTCTTTGATCATCGGACCCGTGTGCAGCTGCCTTGCTAGCCCTGTGCCTCACTTTAAAGGCTACACTACCTGTGGGACGCCTAGCCTGTGAACTGTGTCGCTGTAAGTTGAGGTCCCTTTAAGAGATCGCTGGAGCTGGGGACTGGCAGTTGGTGACCTGGCTGGCAATTGGCTGCCGTGCTGACATAGCCTACCTCTCTCTATAAATAGAGGAAGATCTGGCAGCAGATAGGACTGGAAGGACTGCTAGTCTCTCACATCTCTCTCACAACAGTGAGTTGAATTGAGCCATTTGTAGTGCTTTATAATTTAACTGTTTCTTTCTTGTATTATATATTTAACTGTATATGATTTAACAGTTCATTCCTTGTTATATATCTAATTATCTTTATAAATAAATATATTAAATTATCAGCAATTTGGTTTTATCTCTCTAGAGAACCCTGTCTAACACAGTTGTATTGACTGGAGTTCCTTGTATGAAAACGGGCATTATCCCATGACAGACAGCATTTCAAGATAGATCTTGAAATGTCATTTTTGACAATGAATACAATGCATTCCTATTGACGATGTCGTTCTTGGCATAAATCATAAGCCATATGATTTTCTGTTTCCAAATAGCTAATACCTGTCCATTTCAGCTCACTAACATCTAGAACATCATTCTTTATGCATTCCATTTCATTTTTGACAACTTACAATTTTCCTAGACTCATACTTCCACATGCCAAGTTACAATTATTAATGAAAGTTTGTAGCTGCTTCTTTTTTTCTCATTGTGCCCCATGAGCAAATGAAGGTCTCAAAAGCTTTACTCCATCCACCCCATTATGATCTGTTATGACTCTCACACAGTCATATTTTGATGGCCTCCTGACCTAAGGAGCTCATCTTCTGGTACTATCTCTGGCACAATGTTCTGCTTCTTTTCATTAGGTTTTCAGTAGCTGACAATACTTTAAAGCTATCCATAGGGTTTTCCGTGGCTAATTCCTCACAAGTGGACAGCCTATTCCTTCTTCATAGCCTATTCTTAGTCTGGATGCTCTGTTGAAACCTGTTCACTTTGGGTGACTCTGCTGGCATTTGAATCACCAGTAAGCGACATACAAGCCACCACAGTATGACAGACTGACAGATACGTGTTGGGGATCTAATGATAACAAGTGGAAATCAATTGGATTCCTATATACCAATAAAGAGTGTTCTGAAACAGTCACCAAGAACACACAAAGGATTAAATACTCTCACCAAAGTAACAAAGAGACCTGTATGAAGAAAACTACAGAACACCTTTAAAAGAAATCAAAAAGAGATCTACACAAACGTAAGAGCAGCCTGTGTTCCTAGACAGAATGATCATGTTATAAATATGTCAATACTATCCAGAACAATCTATAAACACAATATAATTACAATTCAAATCCCAACTTTATTCTTTAAAGATATGGGGGAAAAGTTATTACCAACTTACTATGGAGAAAGAAAATACCTAGGGAAAGCAAAAAACTCCTTAAGAAGAAGAAAATAGGAGGTCCCACATGTATTCAACCTCAAAACCTCTCACACAATCACACTAGTAAAAATAGCCTGATACTGGCACAATGAGAGACCAATGAAACAGACTAGAAAATCTAGAAATAAATGCATTGACCTACAGACAAGTGATCTTTAATAAAGGGCTGAAAAAAGAAACCACTTCAATTAGAAAGAGATAGCCTCTTCCACAAAGCACTGGTAAAATTGGATCTCCATTTACAAAAGAATGAAACAGGATGAAACCTTTCCCCATGTGCAAACATGAACTCAAGATGGATCAGCAACCTTGATGGATCAATGTGAAAACTGGAACAAGCATAAAGGTACTATTACAGAATACTGAATATAATAATGTCAAAGACAAAATAGATGAGTGGGGCCTACTAAAAATAAAGGAGACCTAGTGATGCAGTAGTGACACATTGGGCTACTATTGTCAAGGTCAGCAGTTCAAAACGACCAGCTGCTTTAAGAGAAAATGATAAGAAATTTTATTCTCTTAAAGAATTATAACCTTGAAATACGCAAGGCAGTTCGATTCTGTCCCTAAAGTCAGAATCAACTCGATGACAGTGTTTGTTTCTTTGTTTCTTTGCTTTGTGGCTTCAAAAGATTTCATCAACAGAGTAAAAAGGGAGGCTGTGGACTGGGGAAAAATCTTTAGCAATAACACAGTGGAAAAGAGTTTACTTAATAAAACCAATAAATGTCAGCAATACCTCAATAAAATAAAAGATCAAATTAAAAAGTACACAAAAGCCATGAGGACAGTTCACCAAAAAGGATATAAAGGATATTCAAATGGCTAACAAACAAGCAAACAAAAAATGCTACAATCACTAGCCATCCAGGAAATGTAAATCAAACTGATAAGACAGAGCCTTACACCTACAATAATAGCCCAATTTAACAGAGAGAGATAGAACAACAAATTTTGGAGAGGGTGTGGAGAGAATGAAACTCTTATACAGTGCAAGTGAGCTTCTAAATGCATAAAGCCATTGTAGATTAACTTTCTTCTTCAAAAGGAATGGATACTGGTCCAAATTAGAGGCAAAATTAGGAAGTTTCTAGAAACTAATAAGAATGAGGATGCAGCATTCCAAAACCTTTGGGATACAGCAAAGAAAGTTATCAGAGGATGCTTGATAGTGATAAACGCACATATGAAGAAGGAAGAGAAACTTATGGTCAATACTCTATCACGAAACCTTCAGCAGTTAGAACAGAGTCAATAAAATAATCCTTCTAATAGCAGAAGAAAAGAAATCATAAAAAACTGGGTGGAGATAAACGAGCAGGAACACAAGAAAACAATGCAAATAATCAACATAGTAAAAATCTGGTTCTTCGAAAGGATTAACAGAATGGACAAACAATTGACAAATCTAAAAATATATAGGAAGAAGAAGATGTAAATATCCAGGATAAGGGATGAAACAGGTAAAATTATAATGGACCATCATGAAGTTAAAAGACTAATTACACAGTACTACAATAGTCTGTATTCCAATGGCTACAACATCTTGGAAGACAGGGACAAATACTTAGAAAAACAAGCCCTCCCTAGATTATCTCATATAGATCTCAAGAATCTGAACAGACCTATAAAAAAATAAGAAATACATACGGTTATCAAAGAACTACCAGTGAAAAAAAGTCCAGGCCCAGGTAGTTTCACAGAGCATTCAGGAAAGAGCTGACACCAATACTACACAAGCTCTTCCAAAGCTTAGAAAAGGATGGTAAACTCTCAAACACATTCTATGAAGCTAGGGTAACACTGGATAAGGATCCCACAAAAATAGAGAATGACGGGCCGGTATCTCTAATGAATATTGATGCAAAAATCCTTAACAAAAGTGTGGCCAATAGACTACAAAAGTATATAAAGTGAATAATTCATCATGACCACATGGGATTCATATCAGGGATGCAGGGATGGTTCAACATCCAAAAATCCATCAACATTATGCATCACATTAACAAGAAAAAGGAAAAGAACCACTTGATAAAATCAACAGATGTAGGAAAAGCATTTGACAACCTTCAACACCCATTCCTAATTAAGACATTCAAGAAGATAGGATTGGAAGGAAATTACCTCAGTATAATACAAGCTATATATGAAAAACAAACAGCCATCATTACAGTCAATGAAGAAAAGACAAAAACATTCCCACTGAAAAAAAAGGGGACCTGACAAGAATGCCCCTTATTCAACTTTTATTCAACATTGCCCTTATAGATCCTAGCTAATAATATAAGGCAACAAAAGGTCATCAAATATATTCATCTGGAGAAAGAAGTGAAACTATTGTTATTTGCAGATGATATGAGTTTATATATTGAGAACCCCAAAAGCTCCACGATAGGAGTGCTGGAAGTGATAAGGGAATGTGGTAGAGTGGCAGGATACAAGATTAATAATCAGAAGTCAATTGGATTGTTATGTTCAATCGATGGGATTACAGATAAGGAGATCAAGAAGCCAACCATAAATTGAGATATGCAGGAATATCCCTAACTTAAAAAAAAACTATATGAGAAAAATTGCAAAACATTACTACAAGAACCAAAAGGGACCTTCACAAATGGAAGAATATCTCATGCTGGTGAATCAGAAGATTAAATAGTTTATAGATGTCAATTTACCTAAGGCATTATATAAGTTCAGTACAATCCTGATACAAATACCAGCATCTTTTTTTCAAAGAAATGGAAAAACTTACTACCCTTCATATTGAATGGGAAGAGGTCCAGAAATGGGTCGTACTGGAACCCCCATACACTATTAGTGGGCACAACAACTGTGGAAACAATATGGTGCATCCTTAAATGTTGAAAAAATAAATGCTGCATAAACCAGAACTTCCACTATTAGATATAGAGCCTAGAGAAATAAGAGCTACTACACAAGTAGATACATGCACACTCGTGCACATCACAACATGATTCACAATAGCAAAAAGATAGAAACAAACTAAATCCCCACCAGTGGATAAACTACAGAACATATACACAATGAAATACCATACAATGATAAAGACTACAGTGAATCTGAGAAATGCTTCACAATATGGATGAACCTAAGCAAATAAAGATGGAAGGATGAAATTAGTCCCAAAAGATATGTGACCGGTATTACAAAAAATCAAGAAAATATTTTCTCACATGTTTAATGGTTACCTGTGGCTAGAGGAAAACTAGAAGGCAGACCTTATTAATGTGAAGGCAATATATAATATACAATAAGGGGAGGTCAGCACCAAATGATCAAAGCAAAAAAAGATTTGGGGAAATCTACAAATGTTAAAGGAAAAAAGGTAAATATTAGCTACAATCCTACAATAACAGCAATAACAGTACTAACAATGATCTATCAGTGGATCAAAAATATGATGGAGCTTAAAATATTTATGTGAAACTTCTATATTTTCATTCCATTTTTCCATGAAACTTCATTGTAGACACAAAAGTTGAACAGATGAAAAAGAAAATAGGACTGTATGCATGGATATAAATGCAGACACACACACGTATATTCACAGAGGATAATTCTACATATGTATTTATATATGCTTCAAATATATCCACCAATATAGTAGAGCATACAAGGAACAAAGTTACAAAAATGTATGAGACATCACTAAATATCTTCAAGGAGTGATTTGGTGGCCATGGGATCTCAGAAACATGGCCTTGAGGGACATCAAAATCAATTAGCACAAAAGTGTTTACAAGGAAAACGTTCTACCTTTTCCTTTGTTGAGTAGAAACTGGAATCCTAAAAACTTGTGAGCACTCATCTAAGATTCAACTATTGTCCTCTCCCTATTCAAAGATGCATGAAACAATCAGTCCACAAACGTAATGGACCACATGAATATCAACCTTTCCAACCCTGAGTCCAGAAAAACTGATTGGTGTCTGGCTACCACTATTTGTCACATTAGATAATACTGGATAGAGTGGGAGAAAATGTGGAACAAACTTCGAAATCATAAAAGCTACTGGTTGAATGAAGACTGGTAGAAACCCAATATTATGGTCCTTTGTCATCTTTCAGGTTTGGAACTGAGCTAATTAATACCCATTGCTCAATTTTCAGGCAAGCAATAGACAGGTTCAAATGGTAAACAAAAACTCTTAGAATAAAAACAATAAATGAGGTAAAAATAAAAAGAATACTGGTGAAAGTTAATATTCACAAACAAAAAATGAGTCTTCACAAAACAACCACTCTAAGAAATAATAAAAGGATTCTTCCATGAAGAATAGTCATTAAGTGTGGTCTAATGAGGTCTGACTCATAGTGACCACCTGTACAACAGAATGAAACACTGGGCCACAGGTGGGAGATTGGCTCCCAGGGGCTATAGCCCACACAGAACTTCCCCTGGAGCCAAACAGCATCCCAGCAAGGGAAAGAAAGAGAAGTTCTCACTTTTCCTTTTAGGAAAAAGCCACACCCCAAAGGATATATCATCACCCTATGACCCAGTTGATTGTTGGAGTTTACCCCAACCTCTACACTGGTGCATAATGACATAAAATCTAACCATCAAAATCCTCTCTCACATGAATATAAGATGGCTGAAAGTGGCATGGCTAGGCTCAAGAGCACGTTAGTTTTTAAAGGAACATCTTTGTTTTATAATATGTCAAAGTATTCTGTTAAATCTAAGCTGAGTAAAATTAGTCAATTACAAATACTCAAATTTTTTAAGACCACTATTGTAAAGAGTTTTTTAAAAGCTTTCAATACTGATAAAAATATTATTTGCTAGTTAGCATGAGTGGGAGGAGAAGTCACTGAAAGTTCGGAAAAGAATGATGACTCCAAGGGAAGACATTAGGAGTAGTCCCAAAATTAAGAGCCGGAGCAATATAAATGAAAAAAAGACAGAGTTAAAGGTCCAAAAGTAAATACGTGTATTTACACAGTTCTATAATACTGGTGATCTATAATTAGGTGTATGGACAGATATGCAGATGAAAGGGTGTGGGGAGGAGTGAGAGAACACCCAAGAATGTATATAAACTTGATATGGGATGTTTGTATATGTGTATTTATTTTTGCCACAAATACATCTATAAATGTCACGGAATAAACAGGGGGCAAAGCTTTCAATTTTTATTAGGCATAAACAAACATTGTGAAGGAAGGAGCTACGGAGTCTAGAGGCTCATGATCATTTTATCAGAGAACACCAAAGTCAATGGCAAAACATAGCCACAAAGAAAAGGTTCAACATTCTACATGGGTTACTCTGAAGCTTAGCAGCAAGCGAACTGTGTCATTCTCCCGGGAAAGGACTGGTGAGTTCCAACTGCCGACATGGCAATGAGCAGCCCAATGCCATGGCTCTGCTGTTCTGACTCGTGTTGCTGTGGTTGTTATCAGGTGCCATCAAGTCAGCTTAACTCATAGACATCCTAGGTACAACAGAAGGAAACACTGCTCACTCCTAATGCATCCTCACAACTGTTATCTTTGCACCGTGTTGCAGCCTCTCTGTCAATACATCTCATCCAAGGTTTTCTTGTTGTTCACTGCCCCTCTATTTACCAAGCCTGCTGTCCTCCTCCAGGGACTGGTCTCTGCTGACAGCATGTACAAAGGACGTGAGATGAAGTCACACCATCATTGCCCCTCTATTTACCAAGCCTGCTGTCCTCCTCCAGGGACTGGTCTCTGCTGACAGCATGTACAAAGGACGTGAGATGAAGTCACACCATCATTGCCCCTCTATTTACCAAGCCTGCTGTCCTTCTCCAGGGACTGGTCTCTCCTGACAGCGTGTGCAAAGGACGTGAGGTGAAGTCACACCATCATTGCCCCTGAAGACCATGCTGACTGTACTTCTTCCAAGACAGATGCTTGTTCTTTTGGCAGTCCTTAGTAGCTCTGAGGCTCTTTGCCACCACCATAATTCACATGCATCAATTCTCTTTATTGCATGCCCAACATTCACATGCATGTGAGGTAACGGAAAATACCATAGCTTGGGTAAGGCGCATGCTAGTACTCAAAGGAACCTCCTAGCTTTTCAATGTTTTAAAGAGGTCTTGTGCAAAAGTTTTACCCAACGTGATGCTTCATTTGCTACTTGACTGGTGCTTCCATAAGCAAGAATTGTGGATATAAGCAAGATGAAATCCTTGACAATTGCAAACTCGTTTCCATTGATCATGATGTTACCTCTTGGTCCAGTTGTGAAGATTCAGGTTTTCTTCACATTGAGTTGTAATTCATAATGAAGGCTGCAGTCCTTGACCTTCATCAGCAAGTGCTTCAAGTTCTCCTCCCTGTCAGCAGGTAAGGTTGTGTTATCTGCATATTGCAGGTTCTTCATAAGCCTTCCTCCAACCCTGATGCCACATTCTTCTTCATATAATCCAACGTCTCTTATTATTTGCTTACCATACAGATTAAATAGGTATGATGAGAGAATACAACCGTGACACACAACTTTCCTGATTTCAAACCAAGCAATATCCCCTTGTTCTGTTCATACAAGAGCTTCTTGATCCATGTATAAGTTCCGCAGGAGCAGAATGAAGTATTCTGAAATTTCCATTCTTCTCAAAGCTATCCATGGTGTTTTAATGATCCACACTGACGACTGCCTTTCAACAGTCAATGAAAGACTCATAATGATTCATAGGGTCCCTATATAAGATTTCTGAGACTATAAATATTTATGGAAGTAGATAGCTTCATGTTTTTCCTGACGAGCTGCTGGAAAATTTTAATTTACAAATAGGAAGAAAAACATTTTTCAACTTTCAATAATTGCCCTACTTCTCTGGAAAAACTAGTTACATTTATAAAGTGTCCTTCATTCTTTAAATGAAACACATTCTATAATATCTAACTTAATTTACTTTAACTTTTTTTCTAGGTTATTATAAACATGAAAAACTGTCCAAATAAATGAACCTCATTAATTCTTTATATTATCAAAATAATTTTACTCATAAGCACACACATATCATAAAATCAGAATAGAGCTCTTAGGAAGAATACTATCTAATTTAGCAATATCATCCAGAGGTAAAACATTTATTTTCATAAATACTTTGCTTTTAGATACTGTCTTTTTAAAAAAAATACCTTCTTATACAAAAATAAGTGCATTCTTCCAATGGATATCCTAAGGAGTAATTCTATTCTGTTATAGAGGGCCACTCGGCGTGGATCCTGACACACAGCTACTTTATATAGGGTTTCTGAAGCTATACATCTTTATAAGCAGACAACCTCATCTTCCTCCTGCCGCCGTGTAGTTGATGAGTTGGAGCCATCCACCTAGGGAGAGCAGGCCAATGCCCCACCCACCCTGCCACCGGGGAACATTACACAGGTACAGATAGCAGGCCAATGTCTCGCGCACCCTGCCACCAGGGGGCACTACACACCGACAGAGAACAGGCCAATGCCCTGCCCACCCTGCCACCAGAGGACACTACACACCTACAGATAGCAGGCCAATGCCCCGCCCACCCTGCCTCCAGGGGACACTACACACCTACAGGCGTATGTACACTTTTGCATTCAGTACAGTAAAAGCATATTAAGCCATTTTCAAAATAAGCAATGGACATGGATACAAATGTAAACTATATAATCAGCAAGTACATGAAAAATAATAAGAAATTTTTTCTTTACTATATGATACAGTATATTCAGAGATATATAGCCATAGCTAGAAAACACGAAATAAGACTGTTACAAAGATTATAAAACAAACAAATATCCTTTTAGCTTCTAAAAGTAAGCCATTTAGTGAATAATTTACCCTAAGAACTAAACATCTCATGGCAAATTAATAATGATATTGACTGCTCTTTTCTCAGCAATTTTCCAATTACTTTCTAAGATTTCAGAACTGAGCTACAGTAGATGATTTTTGTTACAGTCGCTTATTAACGAGGAAATGTATCTTATAAATTTTGAATTTTGAAATAAAAATGATAAAACATGTATTGAGCTTTTAATTACATTAATATATTCAACATGAATTAAGCACTAAACCCTAAAAAACAATAAAATATTCTTGAATACTTCAGTCTTCTCAGACCTGAAATAAAGATAGAGAATTTTGTAAAAATATCAAAAGTCAAAATTTTTATGTAAATTGTTTACATTTGTATTCTATGCCAAATTTAATAGTATAATATTTTAAAAGCATTAATAGATTAATTTGAAATATAGACATAATGTAAATATTACAAGCATCTATAGCATATCAATGAATACAATTGAGTTCTTAATTAGTTTTCTATCTGTAAATAATTATGAATAGTCAAGTTGGGTTTTTTTTAACCTTTTATTCTTGATCCAATAATTGAATAATTCTATAAGGCACTTAGTAGTCACTAGTCACTACCAAAAATTATCTCAATATAATTAAATTACTTTTGTAACCAGCAGAAATCCTAACCTGTTTTCAATACACCCAATTTTGCTTTTTAATCATTAAAAATTAAATATGTTAAAAAGTACCTTTCTTAAGTTGGAATACACAGAAAGCATGACATGTGTATATTTCTTTGATTAGGGAAGAAAGAGTAATTCATTTAATTTTTTCTCATATTGATCTACGTGAAGAAGTACTTCATTTGTACTTGAAAAGCTGGGTAAGAAAATAATGGTTCCTATCTCTTTGACACCAGAAGAGATACATTTGATAAATGACAGGGCATCTGTACTTTGCTTTGTAAAGTTTAAAGCTATATCTCCTTCCTTTGCTTTTATTTTTAATGTAATACTTTTAAAGGTAAGCATCTTGGTATGATTCCATCTTCATGAAATAATCAGAACTGAAAAATATGTAGACTTGGAAAGCTGATTGGTGGTTGCCAGGGTCTGGGAGATGGGAGGAGTGGGGAGTAAGTGCACTTGCATCACTGTAAATGTCATGGTACTTCTGTATGTAGCAAAGAAAAGTTCTGCAACTAGAAAGTAGAGACGGTTGCTCAGTATTGTGAAATGTTCTTAATGCCCCTGCTTTTCACGTCATGTCATACGACTAACTTTGTAAGTTTATGTTCTATATTTATCACCACACTTAAAACAAACACCACTTTTAAAGAAATATATTACTTCATCATCGCGACATAAACCAATAGTGAAATAACTGGATGCAAAAACATGGATAGAAGCGTGTATCAAAATCAGTGTGATGATAAATTATAGTCTCTTCACAACTGCATAATCAAATTTACATAAAAGAATTTCCTTTTATATTCTTTGGGCTATGTTTTATAGTATCAAAGCATAAAGAAACACTTGATTTTTTAAAAGTTTATTCCCCTTTTATACAAATTTGTGTGCATATAATTTAATACATTTCATTTAATTCAAAACTTGTGTATAATTATTCATTAGGGAAAAGATCCCCAAAGCTTCTTTGCCTCCCAATTCACTCCCCTGATGTACAGCAGAACCTTCTGACTCCCAGTGAACGCTCCAGGGAATAAAACGAACATCTTTATGCCACATCGGTTCTTTGGGGTCAGCACACATTTTCTCATTTTCTAAGCACTGTGAGCCATCTTTACTCCTTATGCTACCAGTCTTCTAAGAAAAACATAAGTTCTTTTTTTCCTTATTCAACCACATTCTATTTTAAAGACTACATAATGTGTCCTTGAGGCATGCATGGGAACAGAATATAGCACTTCTGCCACGACTGCCTTGCATATTTCCAGGGCTTCAAAATACTTCGTTTGGAGTCCTACTCTTAAATCCTCTGTGCTCTGAATTTACAGACTACGGTAAATGGCCTTACGGTAAAGCACCAGGCTGCTAACCAAAAGGTCAGTGGTTTGAACCTATCAACTTCTTAGCAGGCGATGTGGCAATTTGTTTCCATAAAGATTAACCACCTTGGAAACCCTATGAGGCAGGTAGTTCTACCGTCCTGCGGTGTCGCTGAGTCAGAATGGACTTGACAGCAGGACTTTTCGATTTGGGTTTGGGGTACTGAATTCATTACTGTTACCAAAACTTGAATCAGAGACATTGCACATTACATAACTCCCCCCCACCACCCCCCAACCCTGCGTAAAGGAAAATGGCTCTACTCACTCACTGTCAGTAAGTCATATTCTTGTTTTATATACTTCTTTTTCATGGCTTGGGGTAAAAATTTGAATATTAAATAGTTTCTGGTCATTCCAGTTAAGATTGATGACTTCTGATCCATTCAAATGGCTTTGGCTTGCTATTTTTATGGTCTTTAATATTTCACCAGTTTACCAGAAACATCCAAGAAGGGTCCTTACTGCCAATGGGTAAGCACTGGACCGTTACCTGAAAGGTCAGCTAGTTGAACCCACCAGTCCATCCGGGAAAGGAAAGATTTAGCAATCTGCTTCTGTAGACATTGCAGCCTATAGAGTCACTATGAGCTGTCATGAACTTGATGACAGTGGGTTTGGTGGGATTGTTGTTTGTTTGTTTGTTTGTTTGTTTGTTTGTGAAAACCCTATGAGACCACTCTACTCTTCCACACAGGATTACTATGCATCAGACTTGACAGCAACAACTTCCCACCCACATTTTCTGACTGTGTAATTAAATCATACAAAATTTGGTCCTGGTATTGTTCCATAACTCTCACTATGCCATTTCTCTTTGTCATTAATGACTCAGTACTTGTGTTGGAATTCCATTTAAGACAGTGGGTTTTTATTGTGGCAGTTTTGACCAATTTTTATATGTAAGTGAGCCCCTGCTTCTCCTGAGAATGTTATTTTTGTTCAAAGAATCTTGAGATGTTTCCTGCAGTTCCAGTATTTGCACTGAGCGGATCTGGAGCTTTGAGTAAGGTATGAAACAGTTCTAAGAATAGAGGCAAAGCACATGAATCCAAGAGTCTTTCATCAAATATCCCACTGAATTATGTATATGTGTCAATAGAGTCCCTATGTATTGGAGAAATTGATGCATTTTCTGCATGTAACCAGATAGGAGTCAACAAAGTTTCTGTCCTTCTTCAGAGGGGACTCTGACCCCCACAAGTGAGGATACAGTTCTCAGTTTAGCTTTTTATTTCTTCTATGCCTTCATCTGTTCATCTATGGTGATTCTGTACATGGGTCAATTATTTTGATCCATCACAATTCAGCAGAACATGAACTATCACAATT
Source organism: Echinops telfairi (assembly GCF_000313985.2). NCBI lineage: Eukaryota > Metazoa > Chordata > Mammalia > Afrosoricida > Tenrecidae > Echinops > Echinops telfairi. Next base: position 42,479,047 of record NW_022111372.1, on the reverse strand, counting down.
AACATTTTATCTTTACATTCACATTAAGAAAAGACTTATATTCTGATGATTTCTGGTTGTCTTCCTAATTTGAAGGGGATTGGAATGTATAGCCTAGATGCTTTCTGACAGTATATCAGAGCTGTCCTGGTCAACTATTTGAAAATCAAAATGATTGTCTTGGAAATGTGGCTCAGTTAATCCACAATGGCATAGTCAATCCATGTGGACATTTTTGAAACCATTTGAAGATTTCTTAGCCTCATGTCAATATATCCAAAATGGAAATACTCTATACATTCTAAAATGCTGTGAACACACTTGCACATTCAGGTCCGTTTCACTTGATTTTCTTCCACTTAAAGATTTGAATAAGTTGCCCACTCATGGATTTTTTTTTAAGTGCTGACAATTAACTTCATAACTCAAGTAAGAGATTTCAAATCTGGATGAACTATATTTATATTTTTCTTAAGATTCAGAGAAGAATAAGTAAACTTGTTTATTTACTTTTTGTAAATCTTTTAGAAGTGTTCAAGAGTTGATTGCGATTGCAATTGCAATTTTCTACAAGGTGGGTTTCCTGCATGAATGTCCCCGCACCTACAGTTTTTTTCTAAAATAGGTACTTATTTAGGCCCTCTCTGTGTTTGTGGTTTGGAACCACCAGTGGTTCCTCAGGAGACAGGTGAGGCTTTCTGTTTCAACAAGATTTGCAGGCTCTAAGTAATAAACTAATACTTTCTTGATAATTTTACTGCAAGATTGTAAGATTAAACTGACTAACCATAATGATACTGCCTTTAATGTAGACACATACCATTGAGAGTGTCCATTTTTCCCCATAAGGGCTCACACATCCATCCCTACTGGGTCATATTTTATTTTATTCCACCTGTATTAGAGGAAAAAAAAACCTGGGTGACCTCAGATGGTCTGTTCTAAAATGTTTTCACTCCACAAATGTGGGTTAACTATCCTCTGTATATTATACAGAGACATAGCAATGTTTTCCGTTAAGTGTTGGAATGTTAACACAGGTTTGTGGTTTGGAACCACCAGTGGTTCCTCAGGAGACAGGTGAGGCTTTCTGTTTCAACAAGATGTGCAGGCTCTAAATCCCTGTGTAGACTTTCTTTGAGTCAGAAATCAACTAAAAGGCAGGAGATGTTGTTTGGGTTGAGTGTGTCAGACAAGAATCCTCGTGGAGGTACGTACTTCCAAATATAAAAGAAATAAGTGTTACAGTTCACTTCCATAAAGATTATATTCTTGGGATCCTTTGGGGCCAGTTCTACTCTGTCCTGGAAGGTCACTAGGATTCAGAATCAGCTCATTGGCAATTGATGTAGGGGACTCTGTCCTAGGGACTGGGAACCCAAAAGTAAGCAAAGCAGATAAAAAGTCATAGCTCCATAGAACTTACAACTTAAATGGTAAGACAATTAGCAAGTATAGTAAATGAAGGATGCTATGTTTGTTGCATGATAGTAAACAAACAAACAAAAACCAATTCCATTGAGGCAATACTGACTCGTGGTGAGCCAATTTAGGGTTTAGGAGGCTGTAGCTCTTTACAAGAGCAGATAGTCTCAATGATTATAAATACTATGAAAAAAATTAAAACAAAAATTGGGGTGAAGGGAGATGAGAAGTTTTTCAATATTAAAAAAAAAGAGGGCCTAAATAAGTAACTATTTTAGAA
>NW_022111372.1:42473904-42475102 GCF_000313985.2 Echinops telfairi | reverse complement strand
GGGGGAGAAAGCTATCAAACAGGAATTCTATAGCCTGCAAAAGTCATAGTTCTTAGGGATACATATATACACTTAAAAGGATGGAATACTGCTCAGCCAGCTGGGAGGATGAAATCTTGAAACATTACACAATACAGACAGAGCTTGAAGGCATTATGATAAATTAAATATGTCAATCTCAAAAAGAACATATAGTATAACTTTACTTAAATAAAAAGACAAGAAAAGGAAGGAGAATCAGTTACATGAATGGCCTCAAAAAGTTTGTGGAAAGCACCCATTAGCCTTTCACTCTATTTTTACACAATCTTTTTAATATATATGTATCGCATAGTCACTCCAACCAACAGAACAATAGATATTCTTCCCTAATATGCATGGATAGAGCATCTAAGATAATCTTAAAAAAAAGTTTTAATAAATTTTAAACACAATGGAACAAACAAATTAGATAATTAAATTAAATGGAAATATCCCTAAAACAGTCTGCCCAAACCCATAACAAGGAGAGAGATTAAATGAGTAAGAGCAAATCTCCCAACAAGAAAAATCCTGAGCTAGATGGCTTCAGTGAGGAATTGTATCAAACACTTCTAGAAAACATTATTTAGAACCACCTTAGAAGTTTTTATAAAGGAAGATACCACAAGAAATAAAAACTAAATACCACTGTATCTTTTAAATATATATATATAGAAAAACTACTAGCAAGCGAAATCCAACACCATATTAAATGAATAAGGCACCAGGATCAAATGGGATTTATCAAAAGTGAACGGCAAAGGTGGTACAACATAAAAAAGAGATCAATACACATGATGCACCATCTTGAAAGAACACAGAAAAAGAACCACGTGACTCATTATATCAATATAGAAAAGGATTCAAAGAAAAATTTTGTAATGTACTAAAGAGTAATTGAGAAACATAAGAGAAAATATGCTATTTAATAAAGAAAGAATGAGAGTATTCTCATTAAGATCAGAAGCAAGGCAGAAATACTCTTATGAATGTTGTTCAATGTCAGGTTAGAAGTCCTGATCAGAACAAATAAAGAAGAAAAAGAAATAAAAGGTTATATAAATTGGGAAATAAACAGTAAACTACTCCTTTAGCCAATGACATGATCCTAAATAGAAACTCCCCAAGAACACACAAGGAAGCAACTGGTTGTAATAGATAAATTCAGCAAGGTGGC
>NW_022111372.1:42471158-42472390 GCF_000313985.2 Echinops telfairi | reverse complement strand
CTCTAGTTCTTAAAAGCCCTCCCCCTCCCCCAATATCATGATCCCAATTCTACCCTACAAATCTGGCTAGACCAGAGGATGTACAGAGGTACAGACAAGAACTGTAAACACAGGGAATCCAGGAGAGATGATCCATTCAGGACCAGTACTGAGAGTGGCAATACTGGGAGGGTAATGGGAGGGTGGGGTGGAAAGGGGGAACCAATTACAAGGGTCTACATATAACCTCCTCCCTGGGAGATGGACACAGAAAAGTGGGTGAAGGGGGACATCGGACCGTGTAAGATATGACAAAATAAAAATAACATAAATTATCAAGGGTTCACAAAGGAGGGGGAAGCGGGGAGGGAGGGGAAAAAATGAGGACTTGATACCAAGGGCTTAAGTAGAAAGTAAATGTTTTGAGAATAATGATGGAAACAGATGTACAAATGTGCGTGACACAAAGAATGTTTGTCTTTATTGTGATAAGAGTTATATGAGCCCCCAATAAAATGATTTTTAAAATATCCTTTGCCTCCTAGTTCTTTCCTCTATTTCCTTCTACTTTCCTCTTGTCCCACTATCATGTTCAGCCTTCATTTGGTTTTCAGTAATTCCTTTCAGTTACATTACCCTTGATCAAGCCTTACCAGTGCTCCTACACCCCCTTCACCATTGATTTTAGATCACTTCTTGTTCCCTTGGCCCTGAGTTTGTTAACACTAACTTCCTTTCCCCTGCCTCCCCTTCTCCCATGTCCTGCCCCCCAACCATTGGTCCCGTTATTTTCTCCTCCGGATTGTTTATCCTGCCTATCTTATTTAGATAGGCATGCAGAGATAATGATATGGACTAAAACAATACAGAGCAAAACAAAACAACAACAACAACAAAACGACCCAAAAAAGCCTATAAAGAGTTAAAGGTCTGTTTGTTGACCCATAGGAGTGTTTTTTAGTGAGTCTGATGGGGTGCTACTCCCTGGCCCCACAGTCTATTTTTGGTTTTCCCCAGGAAAATCATTGCTCTGCATCCCTTGCTAGTCTGTTGCACACCTTTAGTGTTTCATGTCAGTTTGATGGGTAAAGATCAAGTACAATTCCTGCACTGTGTCTCCAGCGTTGTCCCCGTCCCCCCCCATAGCACTATGGGTCAGTGAGGGATGTCCTGTCTCATGGTGGGGCCGGCCCTATGGTCCTCTCTGTGCATTGGCTGCTCTGAGCAGGAATATTGTCCTCAGGGCTTGATGG
>NW_022111372.1:42469503-42470719 GCF_000313985.2 Echinops telfairi | reverse complement strand
CTTCATGTGCTTATCACTGCTTTTTAGGGATGCATATGTATTCAGCGGCTTTTTCCCTATGCCCCTTTTGCATTTTTAAGCTTACCTCAGCAGAATCATGTTGTACTTGTCCTTTTGTGCTTGGGTTACTTCATTTAGCATAAGTTCCTCCATTGCTTCCCATGTGGCAGTGTGCTTAATGTTGTTCATCACTGCTTTTTAGGGATGTGTGTGTATGTACCACAATTTTTTAATCCATTGTCTACTGATGGACATTTGGGTTGCTACCAACTCCTTGTAATTGTGAACTGTGCCAAAATGAACACTGGAACACAGATGTCTGACCATGGTTTGTTTTTTGCCTCTTCTGGCTGTATGGTAGCTCAATTTTCATTTGTTTTAGATATCACCAAATTGATTTCCATAGTGGCTGTATATACCTACAGGCCCACTAGCAGTGGATGAGAGTTTCTTTCTCACCACAGCCCCTCCAACACTTGTTAATTTATGATCATTTGAAATGGGCTACCTTTGAGGGTGTTAGATGCTATCTCAGTTATTTTAATCGCATTTTTCTTATGGCTAATGATCGGAACATTTTCTCATATGTTTATTGGCCACCTGGATTTCTGCCTTTGTGAAGCTTCTATTCAGGTCCTTTGCCCACCTCCTCAGTGGGCAATTGGTATTTTTCATTTTGGAAGCTAGTAGTGTATTGTAGATTTTAATAATAAGGTCTTTCTCTGATATGTCATTGTTAAAGATTTTTCCCAATCTGTGGGCTCTCTTATTACTCTCTTGGTGAATTCCTTCGATGCACACAGTGTTTTATCTTCAGTATATCCCACTTGTCAATTTGTGGCTCATTTGTGTCCTTCCCCATTTCAGAAAGCCTATGTATTCCCTGCACCAAAGTTCTCAGGTTTGTCCCAGTTCCCTCACTGATGGCCATAATAGTATGGGATTTTACCTCCAGGTCTGTGATCCTCCTTGAGTTTATTTATTCTTGTGCATGGAGTCAGATAAGGGTCTTGCTTCATTTTTCTGCAGGTAGATATCCATTTTTTTCCAGTACCACTTGAAGAGGGCATCCGCCTTCCATTTGATATTTTGTGGGCCCTTATCAAAGATCAGTTGTTTGTATGCTGATATTTTTATTGCTGGGTTTTCAGTTTTTTCCATTGGTCTGAGTATATGTCATTACACCAATACCATGCGGTTTTGACCACTGTGGCTG
>NW_022111372.1:42467211-42468509 GCF_000313985.2 Echinops telfairi | reverse complement strand
ATTGAGGAATTTTCCTTCCATTCCTATCTTCTTGTGTGTCTTAAACAGGAATTGGTGTTGGATGTTGTCGAATGCTTTTTCCGCATCTATTGATATTATCATGTGGTTCTTATAATTTTTCATGTCAATGTGGCGAATGATACTGATGGTTTTTCATTTGTTGAATCATCCCTGCATCTCTGGTGAATCCCACTTGGTCATAGTGTATTATTTGTGTTATAATCTTCTGTATTTCCCTTTCATGTATGGTCTTTATCTTCTCTATCATTTCATCCCTTTTCTGTATTGTTTCCCTCATATCCTGTATGACTCCAAACAGCATTCTGAAAATTTATTTCTGTGGCACAGCAATGACTGCTTCTTCTATGCCTATCTTTAGGTTCAGCACTTCAGACATTGCCTTTTGTTTCTTTTTTTTTTTTTTCATTGAGGTTGCTGTTTGTGTTGTGTGTTTTTTAGAGGAGCACGGAGCCATTGTTCAAGGAGTCAAATAGCACTGGGTACTCTCTGGGAGACTCGTAGGAATGCTTCTTCAAACTGCCTGCTGCTAATTGCACTATGGGGTTAGCCTACCACTTTATCCTCCTGTGGCTTCACTCTTTCCTTTGCCAACCAGTATTCTATTATTTGGAGGGTAATGTGGATAGTCCTCTCAGGAGACACTGGTTGGGTGGTTGTGGAGCCTCAAATATGAAATCACAGGAAGCCATGACTGTGTTGCCCATGGAAGCTTGGGGCACCACAGTGGGCATATGGAGGTGCCTGCTGCAACAGGAGAGGCACAGCAGGAAGTGGGTGTGAGACTCTTTGGTGTATGGTAGGTGGAATTGCTCTAGTCAGCTATATCACCACAGAGGATGGGCAGAGGTACTTGCAGCAGTGTGGAGCACTGGAGAATTGGTGGAGTTGTGAGGTGCTACAGCAGGTGAGAAGAAGTTCCCTCAGTCATGCGGGACCACAGAAGATGGGTGGAGATCCACCAGCCACACAGGTGGGATTTCCCTGGAGGAAGGTGGGCAGGATTTCCCCGGCAGTGAGTTATGCTGCAGAGGGTGGAGCTCTCCCAGCTGGCTGGAGGGTGGGAGTAATTTCACTAGGCTAAGGAGAGTGGCCTAGAGGTTGGTAGTGGCACATGAGAGAAAAGGGAAGAAGAAAAAAAGCTGAGACAGTGCTGAGACAGTGGGGTGAAAGATAGAAAACAGAGAAACAAAAGTAAAAATATAGTTGAGCCCTGATCGCTTGACCATCAGGCTGGAGGGGTTTAAACCCTGCCGAGAGGCAGCAACCAGCTGTGGCTG
>NW_022111372.1:42462848-42465644 GCF_000313985.2 Echinops telfairi | reverse complement strand
ACTCTTATCACAATCCATACATACATCAATTGTGTAAAGCGCATTTGTACATTCATTGCCCTCATCATTCTCAAAACATTTCCTCTCCACTTAATCCCCCAGCATTAGGTCCTCATTTTTCCCCTCTCTCCCTGTTCTCCCCTCCCTCACCCGTATAGGGTGAGATAAGGCTTTTCTTCTATACCGGCTGTGCTGGTTATACTTACCTCAGGGGACTCATGTTGGACTTGTCCTTTTGTGATTGGCTGACCTCGCTTAGCATAATTTCCTCCAACTGTTCCCACGGGATGACGTGCTTCATGTGCTCATCTGTGCTTTTTAGTGATACGTAGTATTGCATTGTGTGTCTGTGCCAGAGTTTTCAAATCCCACTTGTCTATTGATGGATATTTAGGTTGTTTCCAATTCTTTGTGATTGTGAATTGCACCACAATAAACATTGGGGTGCAAACGACTAGTCGTGGTTTATTTTTTCCCTCTTCTGAGTGTATGCCTAGTAGAAGGAAAGCTGGGTCATAAGGTAGCTCAATTTCCATTTGCTTTAAATATCGGCAGATCACTTTCCACAGATGCTGAACATATCTACATGACCACCAGCAATGCAGGAGAATTCCTATCTCACCACGTGTCCTATACCATTTGTTGCTCTCTTTATTTTCTGATCTGGGCTAACCTCAAGGGTGTGAGATGGTATCTCATGATTGTTTTAATTTGCATATCTCTGATGGCTAATGATTGGGAGCATTTTCTCATCTATTTATGGGCCATTCGGGACTCCTCCCTAGCAAAACTTCTTTTCAGGACCACTTCCTTGGGGGGTTAACTGTTTTCCTCTTTTGGCAGGCCATGAGGGTAGATTTTAGTAATAAGCCCTTTGTCTGTTGTGTCATTGCTAAAACTCCTCTCCCAGTCTGTGGGTTCTCTTTTTACCCTCTTGGTGAAGTCTTCTGATGCACACAGGTTTTTTATCCTTAGCACTTCCCATGTGTCGATTTCAGGTTCACCTGTGTGCGTACCCTTCCCTCTTGCAGTTAGCCTATGTATTACCTAAGCTAAGCTTCTTAGATTTGTCCTGATTTCTTCACTGATGGTCTTAATAGCTTGGGGTTTTACTTCTAGGTCTTTTATCCACCTTGAATTTGTTCTTGTGCATGGGGTGAGGTAAACATCTTTCATTTTTCTACATGTGGATATCCATTGTTTCCAGCAGCACTTGTTAAAAGGGGCATCCACCTCCCCCTTGATGTTTTTTGTGCCCTTGTCGAAGGTCAGTTGTCTATATGCTGATGACTATATTTCTGGGTTTTCTGTTCTTTTCCATTGGTCTGAGTAGCTGTCATTATTTCAGTACCATGCTGTTTTGACCACTGTGGCTGTGCTAAAGTCAGGTAAAGCAATCCCTCCAAATTTGTCCTTCTTCTTGAGGAGTTCTCTCCTAATTCTGGGCTTCTTCCTTCTCCATGTGAAATTAGTGGTCAGTTTTTCCAATTCTTTGAAGGAGGTTGTTGGCATTTGAATCGGGGTAGCATTAAACTTATATAGTGCCTTGGGTAAGATTGACATCTTTATTATACTGAGTCTTCTAATTTACGAGCTTAGGATGTTCTATTTGTGGAGCTCGCATTTGGTTTCCTATAATAGAGTCCTGTAATTTTCCATGTATAAGTCTTTTGGCTTCTTTGGTTAAATATATCCCTAGGTATTTCAATTTGTTCTTGGATATTGTGAAGGGTATTGCCTCTTGATCTCCTCTTCCATGGTCCTGTCTGATGTCTATAGCAGCCCAATAAACTTCTGTTTATTGATCTTGTATCCTGCCACTTATTCCATATTCTTCTATTATTGTCAGTACACCTGTTGTGGAGCTTCTGGGATTTTCATTGTATAGAATCATGTTGTCTGCAAATAGGAATCGTTTCACCTCCTCCTCTCCTAGTTGGATACCTCTAATGTCCTACTGCTGTCTTATGTTTTTAATCTAGGACCTCCAGTACAATGTGGAATAGAAGTAGGGACAAGGGGCATCCTTGTATGGTCCCCTTTTTCAGTGGGAGTGTGTTTGTCTTATCGGCATTGACTATGATGTTGGCTGTTGCTTTTCGTAGATAGCTTGTATTAACTTCAGGAATTTTCCTTCCATTTCTATCTTTTTGAGTGTCTTAATTAGGAATGGATGTTGGATGTTGTCAAATGCTTTTTCTTTGTCTATCGATATTATCATGTGATTCTTATACTTTTTCTTCTCAATGTGGTGTATAATATTGATGGATTTTCAGATGTTAAAACAGCCTTGCATCTGTGGGATGAAGCCTACCTCATCATGGTGGATGATATGTTTGATATACTTTTGTATTCTATTGGCCAATATTGTGTTGAGGACTTTTGCATCTATGTTCATTCGAGATATAGGTCTGTAGTTCTCTATTCCTGTGGGATCCTTGCCCTATTAGGGTATAAAAGAAATACTGGCTTCATAGAATGAGTTTGGTAGTTTGCCATCCTTTTCTATGCTCTGGAATAATTTGTGGAGGATCAGTATCAGTTCTTCCCTGAATGCTTGGTAGAATTCTCCTGTAAAACAATTTGGTCCATGACCTATTTTTCTTGATAATTTCTCGATAACTGTATCTATCTCTTCCTTTGAGATGGGTCTTTTAATGTTCTTGACCTCTACCTTGGATAATCTAGGGAGAGATTGTGTTTCCAAGTACTTGTCCATGTCTTCCATGGTGTTGAATTCATTAGAATACAGACTTTCATAGTACTTTTTGATTATCCTTTTAATCTTGTTGGGGT
>NW_022111372.1:42448017-42462667 GCF_000313985.2 Echinops telfairi | reverse complement strand
TGCGCTGCATGAGACAGGTGTCTAAGGTGGCACCGTCGCACACAGGCATGGGCATGGAAGAAGTCAGAGGCACTACTCCACGTAGGTTGGAAGAAGCTGGCAGTGCTGTGTCTCTCATGTTGGGAAAGGCGGTGTGGTGCTGCTCTGCGCAGGCTGGGAAAAGGTGGGGCAGTACTAAGCCTCACAGGTGGGGAAGTAGTGGGTGCTGCACGATGCAGGAGTGGAAGGCACAGTTGCCACATGGGTTGGGGGTGTCAGGCAATGGTGGGAGAGCCCCCACCACTGTAGTTGACCAAACTTACTGAATGTGGACTGCAGGTCAGCTCCTGGGACCCTAGGTGGGTGGTGGGTGAGACCAGAGCTAGAAGATGGGATTGCCACCATGTGGGAAGAGGGGAGCCATGGGAGAATAGAGTAACTTGTGGATGGGAGTGCAATGAGTGGACAGCTGCCATGTGGTGGTCCAGCCATAGCTGTGAGGGATTAGACAGGGCAGCCCCTGGAGCAGAAACTGGGATGGGGTTAGGGGTACAATTGGTGGGTGTTGACTGCGGTGGCATGCAGAAGCAACACAGGGAGTATGGCCCAGGAAAACCCTGGGATCAGGTCCCAGATCCCTGGGGCTCTGGAGTGAGGCAGAAGTGGGGAGAGTTGCCTTTTGGGTAGAAGAACCACTCCAGACTGTCATGGGGTCCTTTTCACTTACCAGAATGCCCCGCTCATTCTCCCGGACACCAGGCTCACTGATCGCCACAGAGCTCCCAGGATGGGCTGCTGACCTGGGCACCATCTTGCTGGAACTCCCCCTTGTATCTTCTTTTAATAATTCTTCTATCATTCAATATTTTTCCCATATAATTTTTAATATTATAATTCCAGGCTTGAATTTTTTATTCAGTTCCATATATATGATGTGTGTGTGTGTGTGTATATATATATATATATATATATATATAAAATGGCCAACATATACTTGTTATGCATATTTATATTTGGTGTATATTGTTATTGTTAGGTGCCTTTGGGTCAGTTCTGACTCAGAGCAACCCCATGTACAACACAACAAAACATTGCCCAGTTGTGTACTATCTTCACAATTATTCTTATGCTTCAACCCATCAGTGTAGTCACTTGGTCAATATGTCTTGTGAAAGATCTTACTCTTTTTTCTGCTCCAGTACTTCACCAAGCATGATGCCTTTCTCCAGGGACATATATTAGATAAGGGTTGAAGATCCAGAATATACTAAGAACTCTAAAATTTCAACACTAAAATGTTAAATAGCCTAATGAAAAGTGACTCAAATAGAGGTTTTCTAATGGCTAATAAACACATGAAAGATTCTCAATAGCATTAGTCATTCAGTATCTACAAATCAAAATCACAATTACATGCCACTTCACAAAACTTGTGACAATAATAGGGAGAAACTGGAACATGTGTCTACTGTGGGTGAAAATATAAGGTACTTCTCCTTCTACAGAATATAGCATAGTGATCCTCAAAAGATCAGATATAGAATTACTTTATGACATAAACATTTCATTCCTCGGTATATACAATTGGCTCTAAGGTCATTGAAAAATAAAATTAAAAAATAATAGACTTTTTTTTTCACAAACTCTGAAGCCTTTTCATATACCAGACACTTGAAAGAAGAATCTCAGTTATTTGTTTACTCTAGTATTACTCACAATAGCCAAATTGGGAGAAAAGATTCAGTGTCTGTCAACAGATGAACGGATAAACTAACCACAATAAAACCTGTGAAAAGCAAGACTCATGGAAGATGCTTGTCAGAGAAAAGGAAAAACTCTGAAACTTTCCAATGAAAAAGAGTGACACAAAAGTGGGTAGACTAGAGAAACAAATGCATAGCCACTCATATGCATATAAGGAAAAGGTTTATATACAAAAACAATTGAATATTGAGAAAAATGTCCCAGCCCTGTCCAGATCAAGTCCATAAGTCTGGTACTAGCCCATATGTTTGATACCAATTTATAAAGTCCTCTTTAGACTCACGAAACATATGCAGTGACACTGAATGCAGGAAGATCACAGGCCAGTGGGTTGGAAGTCTTTTGGATTGAGTGGTGTTGTAAGCTTCTCAGCACTGGCAGGAGTCTCTATGTGGCTGCTCCAGCTCCAGAGGTCTGGTTGCATCAGGGTAGGTCCATGTGGCTTCTCCAGTTCCCAGGGCATGAGGTCTCTCGGCATAGTGCCATGTGTCTAGTTAGTAGAAAGTCTCCAAGGGAGTGAGCAGAAAGTCTCTCCCACCTCCAAGGAGGAACAACCAGATTTCCCAGAATTCTCAGGAGAAAACCATGCCCACACAAAGGCCTCATTGATTATAATCTGATTGACAGATTAGATGCCACCCCTTCCCCCTTAATTCTCCTCAATTCCAAAATTGACACCAGATTATGTAACCATCATAGTAGGAAAACTGTACTCTATCAAGACAGAAAACTTGTCAGACCAGGAAAATTAAGCAGTCTGTCAAGTTTCAGATCTTACAAATCTCCCTGAATGTACAATATACTGATAATTCAGCTATTAAAAAACAAAACAAACTCAGTATCATAGAGTCAATTCGATCTTATATTAACCCTCTATGGGTAGAACTGGCCCTGTGAATTTCCAATCAGTAACTCTTTATGGGAGTAGAAAGTCTTTCTTCTACTGAGCTATCCAAGGAAATAAAATTCTGATCTAGTCCACAAGCTACCCAAGGAAATAAAATTCCTATAGTCCCCAAGCTACCTAAGGAAATAAAAGTCTGATATAATCCACAATATGGGAAAACATCTGGAAACATTATATAGAATGAATATAAATTAGACACTAAAGGAGAAATAATATCTTTTTCTATGCTCTATCCAGAATAGGCAAATTTGTAGAGAGAGAAAGCAGATTAGTAGTTGCCAGGGTCTGGAAGTCATGATGAAATAAGGTGACTATTTAATGGTTATAAGGTTTCCCTTTGGTGTGATGAAAATATCTAGACCTTGGTGTTATTGTTGTTAGGAGCCAGAGAGTCGGCAATGAACTAAAGCTACCCTATGCACAACATAATGAGACACTCGACGGTCCTGTGCCATTCTTGTAATTGTTCCCAGAACTAAGCCCATCTTTGCAGGCACAATGTCAGTGATGTTATTGAGGGTTGCCCTCTCATTCATTGCCCCTCCACTTTACCAAGTATCATGTCCTTCTCCAGGCAATATGTCCGAAATATGTAAGAGGAAGTGTTGCCATGCCTGCCTCCAAGGAGCACTTTAACCATACATCTTCCAAGGCAGATCTGTTTGTCCTTTTAGCAGTCTGTAGAATTTTCAAAATTATTCTCTAGTACCAAAATTCAAGTTCATTAATTCTTGTTCAGTCTTCCTTATTCAATATCTAACTTTCACATACATATAAGGCAATTGAAAATTACATGGCTTAGGTCAGGCATAACATATACCTCAAAGCCACATCCTTGCTTTTTAATACTCTTAAAAGATCTTGAGCAACATATTTTCCTAATGCAACACTTTTTTAAATCTCTTGACAATTGCTTCCACATGTACTGATCGGGCATCCAAGGAAGACAAAAATGATCACAATTTCAACTTTTGCTCCATTTATTCTGATGCTCCCGTTGTGAGAATTTTGGTCTTCTTGACAGTGAATTCTCATCTATACTGAAGGCTGCAGTCCTTGATGTTCATGAGCAAGTACTTCAAGCACTCCTCACTTTCAGGAAACAACGCTCTGTCGCCTGCAATTGCAGCTTGTTAATAAGACTTCATCTGGTCCTGATGCCACATTTTTCTTTGTAAAAGCTAGCCTCTTTAATGATTTGCTCATCATAGAGACTGAACTAGTGAGAGGATACAATCCTGGCACACATCTTCCCTGATTTTAAACCATTCAGTCAGTATTTCCTTGTTCTTTTTGCACAACCAGCTCTTGATTCATGTACAACTTCTATATGAGTACAATGAAGTGTTTCAGAATTTCAACTCTTCTCAAAGTTATCTATAGTCTATTATGGCCCAAACATCATGGACTTAAGTATTGGGTATTAAAAAAATGAAACAAAAATCTATATATCTAGATATTTATTTTTAAAATTCATCGATATTGATTCATAATGATTCAATTGAACAGGGTAGAATTGTCCCTGTGAGTGTCCAAGACTAAGTTTTACAGAAGTAGAAAGCCTTGTCTTTCTCTCCAGGAGTCTCTAGTAGTTTTGAACTGTCAACCATACAAATTGACCCGGCTGGTAACCACTATGCCATTAAGGATCTTAGGTATTGGTTATTGTTGCACAATATTATGCATATGTTTCATGCCACTGGTTTGTACACCTGAAAACAATTGCAGTGCTTAATTTTATCTTACATGTATTTTGCCACCATAAAACACAATTAATTATATTAAAGGAACTCTGGTTCCAACATAGTGGGCTATACGTTGGTCTACTAACTCCAAGGTTAGTAGTTCAAAATCACTAATTGCTCCTCAAGAGAAAGATGGGTCTCTATGAGGTACAATTAACTCAGTGGCAGTAAGTGTTACAGTCTGATAGGGTCTCTATGAGGTACAATTAACTTAGTGGCAGTAAGTGTTACAGTCTGATAGGGTCTCTATGAGGTACAATTAACTCAGTGGCAGTAACATAAATTTTTAGATTTATGTTAAGAAAATCGATAATTCATCTCTATGATACACACCTAAAATAAAATTACTGATCAAAATTAAAATCTAGCTGGTAAAAGATGGCAACTAACTTATTCTTTACAATAATAAAGCCAGAAAATGCAGCCAGAGGAGAAACATGTATCTCTAACTCTCAGAGGAAGTGGGCCACAAAGAACTACAGGGAAATCAAGGAGCAAAATCTGCATCAATGACTGTAGTCATTGATGATCCTCAGCTGTTCCATCTGTAGCCCTGGGCAAGCTCCTTTAGACCAACCCCATTTCAACTATGAGTAGAGAAAATTCCCACCACATCACAGAACCACTGAGATAGGTGCCCGCATCCCCTGGTTCTCTACATACTCCATGTGAATGGGCAAGTGCATGGTGCACCTGGCAAAGGCAAAGACTCCGGAGGAATGAAGCACAGCAAAGGAACACAGAAAATCACCAAAAGGGAAGTAAAACAGCTCAGATCTCCAAGGCTGAACTCCCAGGTAACCAAACAGTCCATTACTCCAGACTTTACATGCTGGGACCACCCAAAGGTGAGAAACTAGCTCAAATACACACATCTCCTGACATCCATAGAAGTTAGTCACCAGAGTGGGGTGTGGGGAAGAAACAACTTGTTTAGTTTTCTTTTCTTTTCTGTAGTTCTTTTATTCAGTTTTGCCAAATTATCAGTAAAGAGACATCAAACACAATAAGAGGAAGAATCAACATCCCTAACTCTCCATAGCCCTTTGTTGACCAGAAAAGATGTCACGTCCTACTTTCACACACTGCTGACTGAACTGGAACTGTGTAAAATTAGGCAGCAAGCTGACTAGCACATAATTGTGACTGATAAAGAGACACCAGTTGCTGGTTCCAAGTGTGTTGAGTGTGTGTGTGAGGGGGCCGTGAGGGTGGGCGGTTCCTCTTCATGGGTTCACTCACAGGTTTGCTTTACTGTGTTCTTTTAAATTTATTGTTACTGGCATTTTTACTGCTATTTGCTTTTGATTTACTATCCCTTTGTCGAACCATTTTACAGGGTCTACTGTCCTCACCTGATCCAGCCACAACCACCATCACCCCCTTAACTGTTAGATCATCATGTCTCAGAGACCAAAATAAATCTTAACCCATCTGAGAAAGCAAGAAACGTCGACACTACTAAGTGACAAATATGCAGAGCAAAATGAACATCTGGATGAAGACAGACGTTGGCTCTACCAAAAGAAGAATTCAGAAGAATGAAGTTCATGTGCTCACAATGGAGGGAGAAAGAGATGACAAGAGATTGGATAAAATAACTGAAAACTTAGAAATTGTACAACAGCAACAAATGAAAACAGGTAAGATTAATATTAAGATTGTAGAATTAGACATGTTAAAAGATCAGAGCTGCAAAATAGAAGCAATGGAAAGCTGAATTAATAAAGCGGAAGAAAAAACTCTCAATTCCAATCGATGAGAAGAACAATCAACAAAAGAGCAAACGGTCACATGGAAGAGGATTATGTTGGATCCAATTTTAGAAAAGCATATATGTCTCATGGGCATTTCAGAATAGGGGGAAACAACAACAACTACAAAAATCCAATGAAAAAAATAGTCAATGAACCCCAGGAAGAAAATTACCCTAACACCATATGGTCCCTATATAAGATTCCTGAGACTATAACTATTTATGGGAGCAGATAGCTTCACATTTTTTTCTGAAGAGCTCCTAGAAATTTTGAATTTACAATTAGGAAGAAAAACATTTTTCATCTTTCAATAATTGTCCTACCTCTCTGGAAAAGCTAGTTACACTTACAAAGTTTCCTTCATTCCTTAAATCAAACACATTCTATAATATCTAACTTAAATTACTTTAAAATATTTTTATCTCAAGGTTATTACAAACATGAAAAACTGTAGAAATGAATTACCTTAATTACATTAATTCTTTATATTATCAAAACAAGTTTACTTATAAGCACATACAAATCATAAAAGCAGAACAGAATAATTAGGAAGAATATTATATAACTTAACAATAACATCCAGAGGTAAAAGATTTATTTTCATAAGTGTTTTGTTTTGGAAACCTTCTTAAGCCAATCTAAATAAATAGTTTTTCTCCAGGGAAGTCTTCAAATATACTTGCTAAGGAGTAATTCCATTCTGTTATAGAGGGTCACTATGAGTGGATTCAGACACAAGAGTTCCTTATATAGGGTTTCTGAGGCTATAAATCTTGATGAGAAAATAAGCTCATCTTTCTCCCTTGGAGTAGATTTTACATTGGAACCATCAACCAAGGAAGAGCATCCCAATGCCTAGTCCACCATGCCACTGGGGAATACTACGCACGTACTACATATGCACACTCTTGTATTCAACACAACAAAAAATTATGCAAACTCATTTAAAAATAAGCAAAGGGATGAATATAAATATAAAATATATAATTAGCAAGCACAAAAATAAAAAATAGAGGATAGTTACGTGGTTCATCAGTGCTATACCTCACCCTGGTTTTTTATACCTTCTGTGTGCTTTGGGTGTACAACACATCTTTTAATTTTGAAATAAAAATGACAAAACACTCACTGAGCTTTTTATTACATTAATGTTTTCAGCATGAATTAACCATTAAACCAAACACAATAACAAAAAAATTCTTAGATATTTTAATTCTCACACCTGAAGTAGAGAACTTTATTAAAACATCAAAAAGTCAATTTTTAAAATTTAAATCAAATTATTTACATTTGTTTTCTAATGCTAAATTTATAGGTATAATATATTAAATTATTAATATAATAATTTAAAATATGGCCATCATGTAAAGACTACTAAGTGTCTATAGAATATTAATAAATAAAATTGAATTCTTAATTAGTATTCTTTTCTGTTTGTTTTTTTCTTTAAATCATTTTATTGGGGGCTCTAACAGCTCTTGTAACAATCCATACAGCAATTGTATCAAACACATTAGTATATATGTTGCCATCATCATCTTCTAAATATTGCCTTTCTGTTTGAACCCTTGGTTGTTAGCATCTCTTTCCTCATTATTCCTCTACCACTGCCAGCACTCTTGTGGAGTTTTTGGGGTTTTCAGTGCATAGTATCAGGTCTTCTACAAATAGCAATAGTTTCATCTCTTCCTATTGAGATGGATACCTCTGGATATGTCCCTTCGCTGCCTTATGGTGTTAGCTAGGCCCTCTAGTACAATGTTGAATAGAAGTAGTGACAGGGGCATCCTTGTCAGGTCCCCTTTTTCCTTTTTCAGAGGGGTTGTTTTTGCCTTCTTCCATTTACTATAATGGTGGCTGTTGGCTATTCATTAGCTTGCATTATCTTGAAGAATTTTTCTTCCATTCCTATCTATTTGAGTAACTTAATTTGAAAGGGGTGTTGGATGTTGCCAAATGCTTTTTCTGCATCTATCAATATTATGTGGTTCTTATCCTTTTGCTTACAATGTGATGGATAATGTTGATGGACTTTCAGATGTTGAACCATCCTTGCATCCCTGGAATGAATCCCACCTGGTCATGATGGATGATACATTTCATATATTTGTGTATTCTATTAGCCATTCGTTTGCTAAGGAATTTTGCATCTGTGTTTTTTAGAGATATTGGTCTGTAGTCCTCTATTCCTGTAGGATCCTTACCTGGTTTAGGTATCAATGTTATACTAGCTCCATAGAATGAGGTAGGGAGTTTACCTTCTTTTTCTATGCTCAGAAAAAAATTTGTGGCAGATCAGGGTCAGCTCTTCCCTGAATGCTTGGTAGAATTCTCCTTTAAAGCCATCTGACCCAGGAGCTTTTTTCATTGGTAGTGTCTGGATAATCATATCTATTTCTTCTTTCACTATGGGTCTGTTGAGATTCTTGACCTCTATCTGGGATAATCTAGGGAGGGATTGCTTTTCTAAGTATTTGTCCAGGTCTTCCATATTGTTGATTCTTTAGAATATATACCTTCAGAGTACTTTGTGATTACCCTTTTAATATTGGGGTCCATTGTGATTTCCCCAATTTCATCCCTCATCCTGGCTGTTCATGTTTGCTCCTTCTTTTCCTTGGTTAGATTTTCCAGCAGTCTGTTGATTCTGTTTATTCTTTCAAAGAATCAGCATGTTGCTACATTGATTTTTTTTTTTAAGTGAGCAATATTTTTGCCTTTATTCAGCTCTATGGGACTATATCCATGCACGTGCAGCTCAAGGGTGCCTTCCAAAGGTCCTAAAATTTTTAAAAAATAATTGTATTAGGGGCTCATACAACTCTTATCACAATCAATATATACATCATTGTGTCGAGCACATTTGTATATCTGTTGCCATCATCATTCTCAAAATATTTGCTTTCTACTTGAGCCCTTGATATCAGCTCCTTATTTCCCCCCTCCCTCCCCATTAGCCAATCCCTAGTGAACCCTTGATAATTCATAAATTATTATTATTTTGTCATATCTTACACAGTCTGGTGTCTCCCTTCATCCACTTTTCCGTTGTCCATCCCCCAGGGAGGAGGTTATGTGTATATCCTTGTAATTGGTTCCTCCTTTCTACCCTACCTTCCCTTTACCCTTCTGGTATCACCACTGTCACCACTGGTCCCGAAGGGATCATCCACACTTCATTCCCTGTTTCCAGTTCCTATCTGTATCAGTGTACATCCTCTGGTCTGGCCAGATTTGTAAGGTAGAATTGCGTTCATGATAGCGGGGAGGTGGGGGGAAGGAAGCATTTAAGAACTAGAGGAAAGTTGTATATTTCATCATTGCTGCCCTGCACCCTGATTGGATCGTCTCCTCCCCACAACCCTTCAGTAAGGGGGTGTCCAGCTGCCTACAAATGGGCTTTGGGTGTCCACTCTGCACTCACCCTCATTTACAACGATATTTTGTGTTCGTTGATGCCTGATACCTCATCTCTTCGACACCTCGTGGTCACACAGGCTGGTGTGCTTCTTCCATGTGGGCTTTGTTGCTTCTGAGCTAGATGGCTGCTTGTTTACCTGCAAGCCTTTAAGACCCCAGATGCTCTATCTTATGATAGCCGGGAACCATCAGCTTTCTTCATCAAATTTGCTTATGCACACATTTGTCTTCAGCGATCATGTCGGGAAGGTTTGCATCATGGAAGGTACATTGATTTTTTGCATTTTTCTCTTGTCTTCCCACACGCTTAACTCTGCCCTGGTTTTTACTACTTCTTTTTTCTATTAGAGGGATTGATCTGTTTACTCTGTTCTAGTTGTCAGAGGTTTTGTGATAACATGTCATTTATATCTCTCTTCCTTTTTCATATGGGAATTAATCACTATCAAGCTTTCTTGGATAACTGCTTTTGTTGTTTCCCATAGGTTTTGGAACATCATATTCTCATTCTCATTAGTTTCTAGAAACTTCCTAATTTCCTCTCTAATCTAGACCAGTACCTTTTCATTTCTCAGAAGATCATTATTCATCCTCCAGTTGTTTGCCCTTGTTTTATTGATTGCCTTTTTGTTGATATCCAGCTTTATGGTGTGGTGGTTCAGAGGGATTGACCTCTATATGTTTGAATTTACTCAGGCTTAACTTTTGTCCTAGCCTGTGGTCCATTTTCGAAAATGAGCTATGTACACTTAAAAAGAATGTGCATTTTTTTGCATTTGGATATAAAGCCCTATAAATATCTAACAGGTCTATTCACTTACTTGTAGAATTTACCTCTAAAGCCTCCTTGCTGAACTTCTTTCCCAGTGACCTATCTTTCTCTGATAGTGGTGAATTAAAGTCACATACTATGAGTGTTCAGTCTTTACTTGCTTTTTTCAGCTTTGGAATAGTTTAACGAATTCTGTGGGTCTCTCATTGGGTACATATATATTTATTATACTCACGGGTTCATGTTCTACTGATCCTTGGAGCACTATGTAATGCCCATCCTTATCCCTTGTTATGGTTTGCACCTTGTGCTCAATTTTGTCATTGCATCCTTATTCTCGGTTCTTCCCTCAGATGCTATATGACTGACCCCAAGCAGCATTTAGAAGATTTATTTTTGTGGCAGATTGACTGCTTCTTCTATGAACATCCTTAGGTTCAGGATTTCCTCCGCTTTTGCATTTTGTTTTTCTTGTTATTTTGTTAAGAGTATTGAGGTAGGTTGCTGTCTCTGTTTAATTTTGGAGGAACTCAGTGTCATATTCCCTGGAGAGAGAGGGGCACTGAGCTCTCTCTGTTAGACTGATAAGTGTGGTTTAGGGGACTGTCTGTGGCTTACTGTAGTGGTGGGACTGGCCACTGTGTAGGTGAGGTGCAATGGAAACTCAGTGGCTGGGCAGGGGGGGCCTCAGAGGGTGGGCTGACACAAGGGAGTGCAGGTATGCCACTTGGGCAGGTTAGGGTGGGCTGGTAACATGGGTGCAGGGCTGGTATTGGATGGTCAGGAAGCTGCTGGGCCGGCTCACACTACAGAGGCGCTGTGGATCTGGGACAGGTGATGGAGGGGCCTCTTGTGCCCTGGGATGGCCAGTGGAGAAACGACGGTGGCACAGTAGCTCTGAATGTAAGCCCCAGGATCAGAAGTGGCCCAGTGGAGAAGACACAGGACCGCAGCAGTTCCTCGCCTGAGCTCTAAAGTCAGAAGTGGACCTAAAAAGAAACCCCAGAGGTCAGGAGGTGCCCCTTGGAGAGGACCCAGTGGTTGGGAGCAGTCCAGGGGTCCAGAGCTGCCCTGTGGAGAAGGCCCAGGAGTCAGGAGTAGCCCCATGGAAGGGCCCTGGGGGTCACCCTGCATAGGGGTCCTGGGGGCCTGGAGAAACCAACAGTCAGGAGCTGCGGAGGAGTCCAGCCTGCATTGAGGCATCCAAGCTGTGGGTCTAAGGGCTATGGGTGGTCTCCATGTAAGTACTGGAGTTGTACATGCGCAGCGGATGGATCCCTGGTTGGACAACTGGCAGTCTCTGACTGTGGCAGTCTAGGCCGATGTCTGAAGATAAGTGCAGCCCAGGCATGAGTGCCTGAGCCATGTGGGGGCAGGGTAGGTGTAGGGGGTGGGAGATGGGGTGGATTTTGAGCACAGTTAGCAAGGCCGCAGGGAGGGGTGTGTGAGGGGCCCGATCATGACCAGACTTGCATGGGTAGACTACGAACAGGGATTAGCCATGGCCCCGGGGCCACAGGTGAGCACAAGAAGGGTAACCAGTATGGTGACGTGAATGGCTGCTATGCGGGAAGTGGGGATCGGTCTCCAAGGTGAGCTCCCTGGACTAACCGCTCATAGGGCCTGGCTGCAGCCCCTAGAACAGTGAATGGACACTGGGAGAGTATTGAGCCTGGCATCTTACCTTGCCACTAGGTAGTGAGACGGGGGCTGCTCACAGAGTGGAGATCCAGCTGCTGCTTCAGGAGCCCCAGTAGGGCAGCTGACCAGCACTGGGCACTTCGATAGGGCCATGTTGAGGGCGGGGGTGTGTTTGGAGGTGGAAGCTGTGATGGGGACCACAGCAGTGCAGGCAGCAATGGGATGGGGTATCCCTGAGACCAGGGAATGGATTCCCTGGGCTCCTGTGTGAGACTAGATTCAAAGGGGTGGGAGGCTACCTCCCGAACCACAGAAGTGTTCTGGTTACCTTGAGAGATGAAATTACCTTCCTGAATCTCCTGCTCGGCCGCCCATTCACCCATTTCCCTGATCCCCACAGAGCTCACAATGCATATTGCCTACCTGATCACCATCTTGCCAGAACTAATTCGTATTCTACCTGTAGGTATTTATAAATAATCAAGTTACTTTTTAAAACCTTTTATTCTTGATCCAATAATAGTGAATAATTCTATAAGTATTTAGTAGTCGCTAGTCACAAGTCACAACCAGAAATCACTTCAATATAATTAAATGACCCCTTTGTAACCAGCAAAAATATTAACCTGTTTTCAGTGCACCAAATCTGTTTTCTAATCTTTAAAAAATAAATATCTCAACAAGTATCTTGCTTAAGTTAGAATATGTAGAAACGAGGCATATGTATATTTCTTTGATGAAGGAAGAAAGAGTTTTTATTGCTTAACTTTTACATGAAAAACTGGGTTAGAAAATAATGGTTAATATCTCTTTGACACCAGAAAAGATATATTTGATAAATGACTGGGCATCTGTACTTTGCTTTGTAAAGCTGAAAGTTCTATCTCCTTCCCTTACTTTTACTTTTAATGAAATATTTTTAAAGGTAAGTATTTGGGTATGATTCCATCTATATGAAGTAATCAGAAATGGCAAATACATAGACAAAGAAAGCAGATGAGTGATTTCAAGAGTCTGGGAGATGGGAGGAATGAGGAGTAACTGAGTAGAAAGTAGTGACGCTTTGCTCAGTAGTAGAAATGTGCTTATTGTCACTGTTTTACACATTCTGCTATAAGATAAACCTGGTAAATGCTATCTTCTATATATATTACCACAACTTACCAAAAAAAACAACTAAAAACCCTACTACTAGTAAGAAAAATATTATCTCATCACTTTACATAAAGAAATAATGAAATAATTCTATGTAAAAAAAATCCATAGAAACATACCAAAATTAGTATGATGATAAATTATTTAAGAGTTTCTTCCCCACTGCATAAGAGATTTTGCATAGAAAAATCTTACTTTTATATTCTTTGGACTCTGTTTTTCAGTATAAAAGCATAAAGCAATATGTGATTTTAAAAATTTATTCTCCTTTTATACAACTTTGTGTGCATATTATCTAATTTTTTCACTTAGTTCAAAAATTTTGTATAATTATTCATTAGGGAAAATATCCCCAAAGCTTCCTTACCTTCCCATTCACTCCCCTGATGTACAGCATCACCTTCTGGCGCCCTACGAACACTTCAGGGAATAAAACAAACATGATTTACATGGGCTTGATGCCACATTCGGTTCTTTCAGCTCAGCACAAATTTCCTAATTTCCTATATACTGTGAGCCGTCTTCACTCCTTATGCCACCAGTCTTCTGAGAAAAACCTAAGTTCTTATTTCCTAATTCAGCCACATTCTATTTTAAAGACTTATAAACTGCATAGATATGCTGTGCCTTTACACTTGCAGTGGAACAAAATATAGCACTTCCACTACCACTGTCTGGAAAGTTTCCAATATTTTCAGGGCTTCAAAATACTCGAGGTGAAGTCCTACTTTTAAATACCCTGCACACTGAATTCACAGAGGACGGGTGGTGTTACCGTAAAGCAGCTGGCTGCTAACCAAAAGGTCAGCGGTTTCAATCCACCAGCTGCTTAGCAGATGTGGCAATTTGTTTGCATAAAGATTAACCTCCTTGGAAACCCTATGAGGCAGTTAGTACTACTCGATCCTCTACTGGTGGTGTGAGTCAGAATAGACTTGACAGCTGCAGGATCAGATGTTGGGTCTTGGTACTGGATTCATTACTGTTACCAATACTTGAAGTATAAACCCTGCACATTACATAACTTGCCCCAATCCTGCATAAAGGAAAATGGCTCTACTAGCTCACTATCAGTAAGTCATATTCTTGTTTTGTATACCTGTGTTTCTTGGTTTGGGGTTTTAAAAAAAAAAAAGAATATTCCACAGTTTCTGGTAATTCCAGTTAGGATTGATGACTTCTGATTCATCCTAAGGGTTTGGCTTGCTATTTTTATGGTCTTTATTATTTTAGCATTTTGCCAACAACATCCAAGAAGGGCCCTTCCTGCCACAATGGGTAAGCCCTGGGCCGTTACCTGAAAGGGCTGCTAGTTGAGCCCACCAGTCCATCCGGGAAAGGAAAGATTTAGCAATCTGCTTCTGTAGACATTGCAGCCTATAGAGTCACTATGAGCTGTCATGAACTTGATGACAGTGGGTTTGGTGGGATTGTTGCTTGTTTGTTTGTGAAAACCCTATGAGACCGCTCCACTCCTTCACACAGCATCACTATGCGTCAGACCTGACAG
>NW_022111372.1:42444230-42445312 GCF_000313985.2 Echinops telfairi | reverse complement strand
GAGAAAGGAAAGTTCATAGCCCTCTTCTACACTGTAGTCACCCCGATGCTGAACCCACTGATTTACACACTGAGGAACAAGGACGTGAAGAGAGCCCTCAGTCACATTTCATCAGGGAACTGCTGTGGCTTTTCAGGAAAATGAGAATTTGTTTAGAGGCTCTTGTTTAAAGAGGAATGAGTTGAAATGGGACGTCATTTCTGGTCTAATGAAAGCTTTAATTCAATGTAAGCAACACAAAGTGTGTTCATGAAGCAAGTTGGGAAAATTTTTATTTTTTATATTTCCTAATTGCTTCTAGTAATTTCTCCCACTTAGACTACTGAAGGAGCCCTGTATTGGGATACACACTGGGCTGCAAAGCAAAGATTAGTTGTTCCATACCTCATACAGTGGTGGGAGATGCAAAGAATGTTTTAAGAAGCAGTGGCAGAAAACTTTCAGAATCTGTTATAAACAAAGCAGGAAAATTCTAAAAAGCATATTCCTATGTGAAATAAACCTACAAAGACCCAACAGAGACACAGTATAATCAAGCTCTCAAAAACTAAAGAGTTCTGGGAGTAGCAGGAGAGAAGGAAATAGTTACATACAACGATCCTCAATAAGATTAAGTATCAATTTGTCTTCAGAAACTTTGGAAGCTGTAATACAGTGAGATGCTATCTTTAAAGCTGGGGGGGAGAAAGCTATCAAACAGGAATTCTATAGCCTGCAGAATTCATAGTTCTTAGGGATACATATATACACTTAAAAGGATGGAGGACTGCTCAGCCAGCTGGGAGGATGAAGTCTTGAAACATTACACAATACAGACAGAGCTTGAAGGCATTATGATAAATTACATATGTCAATCTCAAAAAGAACATATAGTATAATTTTACTTAAATAAAAAGACAAGAAAAGGAGGGAGAATCAGTTACATGAATGGCCTCAAAAAGTTTGTGGAAAGCACCCATTAGCCTTTCACTCTATTTTTACACAATCTTTTAATTTTTTTTTAACATTTTATTAGGGGCTCATACAACTGTTATCCCAATCCATACACACATCAATTGTGTAAAGCGCATTTGTACATCGTT
>NW_022111372.1:42418656-42439996 GCF_000313985.2 Echinops telfairi | reverse complement strand
TGACACAATGGATGGATGTATGGATTGTGATAAGAGCTGTATGAGCCCCCAATAAAATGATTTTTTTAAATGTCCTTTGACTCCAAATTTTTTCCTCTGTTTCCTTTTACTTTCCTCTTGTCCAACTATCATGTTCAGCCTTCATTTGGGTTTCTGTAATTCCTCTCAGTTACATTGCCCTTGATCAAGCCTTACCAGTGCTCCTCTCGCCATTGATATTAGATCACTTCTTGTTCCCTTGGCCCTGGGTTTGTTAACACTCAATTCCTTTTCCCCCACCTGACCCCCTCCTATGTCCACCCCCCAAATGTTGGTCCCATTATATTGTCTTCCGGATTGTTTATCCTGCCTATCTTATCTAGATAGGCATGCAGAGACAATAATATGCACAAAAACAAGACAGAGTAAAACAAAACAACAACAACAAAAATAAAAGCCTATAAAGAGTTAAAGGTCTGTTTGTTGACCTTTAGGAGTGTTTTCCGGTGAGTCTTATGGGATGCTACTTCCTGGCCCCACAGTCTATATTTGGTATTCCCCAGGAAATGTATTGCTCTGCTTCCCTTGCTGTCTGTTGCACACTCTTAGTGTTTCACCTAACTTTGGTGAGGCAAGATCAGGTACAATTCCGGCACTGTGTCTCCAGTGTTGTCCCCCCATAGCACTACGGGTCAGTGAAGGATGTCATGTCTTGTGGTGGGGCAGGCCCTATGGTCCTCTCTGTGCATTGGCTGCTCTGAGCAGGAATATCGTCCTCAGGGCTTGATGGTCCAGGTTGTGTTCCACTCTCTCCCTCCCCCTTCATTTGCTCCTGCGTGCTCTGATGAGACATGTTCCTCCCACGGAGCTATAGCTTCAGTGCTGTCCTCTGAAGTCAATCCTTCTGGCAGTGGGGGGACTGTCCACGTAGTTGGGATTGGGGCAGGCCCCTCAGACCTCTCTATTGGTTCTCCGCTTCATGCTGGTATGTTGCATTCACATCTTGGAGCACCGGGTTGAAGTCTGGTCCCTCTTTCCCTGTGGAGATTTAAACAACAACCACCCCTGGGATCGGTTAGTCTCCTGTTCCCCTGTACCTATGTCTCCCCCGACCCCCTTCTTTTTAGTTGGCTACCATATGTATCCCTGTATTTGGTCTGACCCCTGCATATTCCCTGGACCTCATCCCCAAAATGTATGTATTCAGCAGCTTTTTCCCTATGCCCCTTTTGCATTTTTAAGCTTACCTCAGCAGAATCATGTTGTACTTGTACTTTTGTGCTTGGGTTACTTCGTTTAGCATAATTTCCTCCAGTTCTTCCCATGTGGTGATCTGCTTCATGTGCTTATCACTGCTTTTTAGGGATGCATATGTATGTACCACAGTTTTTTAATCCATTCATCTATTGATGGAAATTTAGGTTGTTTCCAACTCCTTGCAATTGTGAACTGTGCCCCGATGAACACTGGAACACTGATGTCTGGCTATGGTTTGTTTCATGTCTCTTCTGTGTATATACCCAGTAGGGGGATTGCTGGGTCATATGGTAGCTCAATTTCCATTTGTTTTAGATATCACCAAATTGATGTCCACAGTGGCTGTACATACCTATAGGTCCACCAACAGTAGATGAGAGTTCCTTTCTCACCACAGCCCCTCCAACAGTTGTTAATTTATGATTTTTTGAATTGGGCTATCTTTGAGGGTGTTAGATGGTATCTCATAGTTGTTTTAATTGCATTTTTCTTATGGCTAATGATCGGGAACATTTTCTCATTAGTTTATTGGCCACCCGGATTCCTGCCTATGTGAAACTTCTGTTCAGGTCCTTTTCCCACCTCCTCAGTAGGCAATTGATTTTTTTCATTTTGGAAGCCAGCAGAGTACTGAAGATTTTCGTAATAAGGCCTTTCTCTGATATGTCATTGCTAAAGATTTTTTCGCAGTCTGTGGGTCCTTTTATTACTCTTTTAATTAATTCCTTCCATGTACACAGTGTTTTATCTTCAGTATATCCCACTTTTCAATTTGTGGTTCAACTGTGTCCTTCCCCGTTTCGGATACCCTATGCATTCCCTGCACCAAAGTTCTCAGGTTTGTCCCAATTCCCTCATTGATGGTCCTAATAGTATAGGATTTTACCTCCAGGTTTGTGATCCCCTTGAATTTATTTATTCTTGTGCATGGAGTGAGAAAAGGGTCTTGCTTCATTTTTCTGCAGGTAGAGAGCGATTTTTTCCAGTATCACTTGTTGAAGAGGGCATCCGCATCCCATTTGATATTTTTGGGTCTCTTATCAAAGATCAGTAGTCTGTATGCTGATATTTTTATTTCTGGGTTTTCATTTTTTTCCATTGGTCTGAGTATCTGTCATTACACCAACACCATGCGGTTCTGACCACTGTGGCTGTGTAATATGTACTAAAGTCAGGTAAAGGAAGCCCTCCCACTCTGTCCTTCTTCTTGAGGAGTTTTCTGCTAATTATTGGCTTCTTCCCTCTCCTTATGAAGTTTGTAATCAGTTTTTCATTTTCTTTGAAGAAGGATGGTGATATGTGTATCAGGATAACTTTAAACTTATATTGTGCCTTGGAAAGAACTGACATCTGTACTATATTGAGTCTGCCAATCCATGAGCATGGGGTATTCTTCCATTTGTTGAGGTCTCTCTTGATTTCTTGTAATAGTGTTCTGTAGATTTCCTCGTACAAATCTATTGTTCTTTTAGTCAGGTATATCCCTATATATTTCAATTTGTGCTTGACTATTATGAAGGGTACCACCTTTTGATCCCCTCTTCTGTGGTCTTGTCCGATGTGTCTAGAAGTCTGAGAGACTTCTATGTGCTGATCTTGCATCCTGCCACTCTCCATAGTCCTCTATCGCAGTGGTTCTCAACCTTCCTAATGCCACAACCCTTTAATGCAGTTCCTCATGTGGTGGTGATCCCCAAACCATACAATTATTTTTGTTGCTACTTCATAACTGTCATTTTGCTACTGTTATGAATCTGGCAACCCCTGTGAAAGGGTCATTCTAACCCCACCAGAGTCGTGACCCACAGGTTGAGAACTGCTGCTCTATTGATTCCAGTACTCCACTCGTGGTGCTTTTGGGATTTTCCATATATAAAATCATTTCATTTCTGAATAACAATAGTTTCACCTCTTCATTACCCATGCAAATACCTTTGATGTCTTTTCATTGCCTTATGCTGTTAGCTAGGACTTCCAGTATGATGTTAAATAAGAGTGGGGACAATGTGCATCCTTGTCTAGTCCTGTTTTTTCAGTGGGATTGTTTTCACCTTTGCTCCATTGATTACCACATTGGCTGTTGGTTTTTCATAGATAGCTTATTATATATTGACGATTTTTCCCTCCATTCCTATCTTCTTGTGTGTCTTAAACAGGAATTGGTGTTGGATGTTGTCGAATGGTTTTTCCGCATCTATCGGTATTATCATGTGGTTCTTATAATTTTTCAGGTCAATGTCTTGAATTATACTAATGGTCTTTCATTTGTTGAACCATCCTTGCATCTCTGGTATGAATCCCACTTAGTCATGGTGAATTATTTGTGTTATTTATTTTTGCATTTCCCTTTCGTGTCTGGTCTTTATCTTCTCCATCATTGCATCCCTTTTCTGTATTGTTTCCCTCATATCCTATATGACTCCAAACTGCATTCTGAAAATTTATATCTGTGGCACAGCAATGTATGCTTCTTCTATGCCCATCATTGCGGCTATTGCTTTTTGCATTGTTTTGTTTTAGAGGAGCATGGCGCTATTGTTCAGAGAGTCAAAGAGCACTGGGTGCTCTATGGGAGATTTGTAGGAATGCTTCTTCGAACTGCCTGCAGCTAATTGCACTGTGGAATTGGCCTACCACTTTATCCTCCTGTGGCTTCACTCTTTCCCTTGCCAACCTGTATTCTGTTATTTGGAGGGTAATTTGGATAGTCCTCTCAAGAGCCAATGGTTGGGTGATTGTGGACCCTCAAAGATGA
The DNA here is from genome assembly GCF_000313985.2 of Echinops telfairi. Lineage (NCBI taxonomy): Eukaryota > Metazoa > Chordata > Mammalia > Afrosoricida > Tenrecidae > Echinops > Echinops telfairi. Next base: position 42,436,005 of record NW_022111372.1, on the reverse strand, counting down.
TATCACAGGAGGATCTCACAGGAAACCAATGTTGTGTGGCCCGTGGCAGCTTGAGGCACCGCAGAGGGCATGTTGAGGTGCCTGCTGGAACAGGACAGCCTCAACAGGAAGTGGGTGTGCCCTCTTTGGTGTATGGTGGGTGGAATTGCTCTAGTCAGCTCTATTCCCACAGAGGTTGGGCTGAGGTACTCGCAGCAGTGTGGAGCACTGGAAAATTGGTGGAACTGTGAGGTGCTACAACAGGTGTGAGGAAGTTCCCTCAGTCATGTGGGACCACAGAGAACAGGCAGGAGCTCCCCCAGCCACTCAGGTGGGATTTCCCTGGAAGAAGGTGGGTGGGATTTCTGCAGCAGTGAGTTATGCTGAAGAGGGTGGAGCTCCCCCAGCTGAGTGGAGGGCAAGTCGTAATTGCACTAAGCTAAGGGAAGTGACCTAGAGTTTGGCAGTGCCATATGAGAGAAAAGGGAAGAGAAAAAAAAAAAAAAACTGAGACAGTAGTGGGAAAGATGGAAGATAGAGCAACAGAAGTAAAAGTATAGTTGAGCCCTGATTACCTGACTGTCGGGCTGGAGGGGTTTAAACCCTGCCCAAAGGCAGCAGCCAATTGTGGCTGTGTTGAAGTAAAGGCCTTGGGCCAGCCAAAGAAACCCAGCTCTGGCCAAGACTCTAGTGGGACTAAGGTTAAGCCTTAACTGCCTCCACAGAGGTAAGCCAAAAGCCCACAGCTCCTCAAAACCTAGTGGATCTGTACTACTTATCTTTATGGCACTCCTCCTGGGACCCAGCAGCATGGAATTTCCCTCTCAGTTGGTCTCTTGCACTGATTTCTGTAGAGTCCCTCTGGTATGTGTGACTCAGTCTCCATCTTGCCAGAAATCTCCTCAATAGACAGTATTGTTAAGGTAAGTATTCAACCCAAAGATATCTACAAATAAAATATAACTCCAATTAAAATTTCCATGTCCTGTTTTATAGAACTAGAAAAAGTGATCGCAAAATGTATATGGAATTTCAACCAGTCTTAAATAGGCAAAACAATCTTAGGAAGAAGAAACAAAAGAACATAAGATGCCTCACACTTGAAATTTCAAAATGTACTGCAACACAACAGTAATAAAAGAAATTAGTACTGGCATGAAGATAGATATACATACCAATGAAATAAAAACCAGTACATATATTTTTGATTAATTGGTTTTAAACAGCGTACTGAACTCATTTAAAGAAGAATGTACAGTCTGTTCATCAAATGGTACTGGTATAACTGGATTTCAACATTAAATAAATAAATAAAACTGGGACCCTCTCTCATCATATATACAAAAATTAACTGAAAGTGAATCAATGACTTAAATACATGAATTAAATTCATATAGCAGAGAAAACATAGGAGTAAAGTTTCAGGACATTCTTTGAGACAATGGATAGGAGTTATGGCACAAAAACCTGAGCAACAAGAGAAAAATTACATAAATTAAAATTTTTTGTATATTTAAGGAGATTATAAAGAACAATACAATAAAATAACAACAGTAAAACATAAATTTATAGGTATCCCACAGTTAACTCTGACTCATAGTGGACCTATGTACAACAGAACAAAACACTGTCAAGTCCTGTACCATCCACAAAACTTTTACTATGTTTTAGCCCATCTACATAGTTACTATGTTGCTACTGTGTCAACCCATCTTTTTAAGGATCTTCCTCTGGTGACATGGTGGTAACCAATTGGGCTGGTAACTACAAGGTCAGCAGTTCAAAACCACCACCTGCACTATGGGAGAAAGATGAGGCCTTTCTATCCCCATAAAGAGTTACAGTCTCTGAAACCCACAGGGACAGTTCTACCCTGTCCTATGGTATTGTTATGTGTCGGCATAAACTCAATGGCAGTGAGTTCTTCCGTTTTCTTTTTCATTGACCAAGAATTTTGTCCCTTTCCAGGGAGGGGATTGACCTGGTAACAGCTCTAAAGCACATGAGACAAAATCTCATCATTCTAGCTTTTAATGAGCATTCTACGTGTACTTCCTCCAAGACAGATTTATTTATTTTTTTGCAATCCATTGTATTATTAGTATTCTTTTCCAACATCATTCAAAAACATCAAGCCATTTGTCTTTCAAAATATACTATCCAATTTGCATATGCATGTCAGATGATTAAAATTATGATGGCTTTGTTGAGGACACCTTTGTTTTCAAAATAATACCTTTGGTTTTTAACCCTTTAAAGAACTCTTGTGCAGCATGTCTACCCTATGTAACATGATTTCTTGATTGCTGTTTCCATGAGCATTGATTATATCCAAGCACAATGAGAACTTCAGTCATATTTCTGTTCATCATGATTTTACCTATTGGTACAGTTGAAAGGATTTTGTTTTGTTTTTCACATTGAGTTGTAATCCATAGTGAAGGTTAAAATAGTTGATCTTCATGAACAATTGCTTCAAATCTTCCTCATTTTCATGAAGCAACATGGTGTCATCTGCATATTGTAGACTGTTAAAAAGCCTTCCTCCAATCCTGTACCACATTCCTCTTTATATAGTTCAACTACTCTGATTATCTAGTCAACATACAGATTGAATAAGTATGGTGAGAGTACACAAACCCGATGCATTCTTTTCTGGATTTAAAACCATGCATTCTTTCCTGATTCTATGCAAATGACTGCTTCATGATCCTCGTACAGGATCTGACATGAAGCAGTCATTTGAATAGAATCAGGAAATACACAACTGTGTATTTCAGAATTCTCATTCTTAAATCTGTAGGTGGTTATGATCTACAATATTGAATACCTTTGCAGAGCCAATGAAGCATAAGTAAACATTTTAAAAATATATTTTCAGCTTCCAGCCAATATTCACCTAGCGTCAGAATTGATATTCCATTGTGCCAAGTCTTCCTCTGAATCCAGCTTAAATTTAGGGCAGCTCCCTATCAGTGGACTGCTGCCACCATTGTTGGATGATCTCCAGTAAAACTGCACTTGCCTGGAATGTTGATGGTCAATAATTTCTGCAATCTATGGGTCAAATAAGTAAAAACAGGGATCTTTTCCCATTGGTTGGCCAGGTAGCTCTCTTCCAAATTTCTTGGCATAGCTAAGTGAGTGCTTTCAGTGTTTGTTGAAGTATTTCAGTAGCTATTTCATCAATTTCTGGAACCTCGTTTTTTGCTAATGTCTCCAATGAAGCTTGGACATCTTTCATAGGTACCAGTGGTTCCTGATTGAATACTACCTCTTGAAACGGCTGAATGCCAGTAAGCTCTTTTGGGTACAATGACGCTATGTCTTCCTTCCATCTTCTTATTTATTCATCTATCAGTCTCTCTCACTCTTATTATTAAAAGATCATTTTGGGGGGGCTCTTACAATAATCCATACATCAAATTTATCAAGCATATTTGTACTTATGTTTCCATCATTCTTTTCTAGATATTTACTTTCTATTGAGCCCTTGGTATCAGCTCCACCCCCTCCCCCCACCCTTGTGACCCTTTGATAAATTATAAATTATTATTATTTTCATGTCTTACAAGGACCACTGTCTCTTATCTGTACCTGTGCATATTCTCACTGTCTTTTATCTGTACCTGTGCACATGCTCCAGACTAGTCCGAAGTGAGAGGCAGCACTGGGGTCATGATAGTGGAGGGTGAGGAAACCTCAATAAACCAGAGGAATAGTGTGTGTTTCATCAGTGCTTTACTGTGCCCTGGTTGACTCATACCTTCCTTGTGCCCATTCTGTGAGGGGATGTCCCATTGGCAACAGATAGGCTTTGAGTCTGGGCTCCACCCTCGCTCATTCTCAACAATATGGGGGTGGGTGGGTTAGTTTGTTTGTTTGTTTTGAGTCTTCTGATGCCTGTTCCCTGGTCCTGATGGCACCTCATGATCACACTGGCTGGTGTGCTTCTTCCATGTGGGCTTGTTGCTTGTCTGCTAGGTGGCCCCTTGTTTAACTTTAAGTGTGTGTGTGTGTGTGTGTGTGTGTGTGTGTGTGTGTGTTGTGTGTGAGAGAGAGAGAGAGAGAGAGAGATCCAAGTGAGTTTTTATAAAGGATAGAAGTTTCAGGTTTTAAATTCAGGAACATGGGACTGTACCCCCTCACATGGTGACCTGAGGGGGAGAGAGAAAAGGAGAGCAGAGGAAAGGAGAGGAGAGAGGAGAGGAGGAGAGAGACTGCAGTATGGTCAGGCAGAAGGCAGCGCATAGCAGGTGCTATATCTTTTAATAGCCAGCACCAGCAGCTTTCTTCACATTTGCTTATGTACCCATTTTGTCTTCAGTGATTTTGCTGGGAGGGTTAGCATCACCGAATGGCAATTTGCTAACCAAAAAAAAAGTGTTCTTGCATTGAGAGAGGGTTATGAGCAGAGGCTGAAGTCCATCCACTACATCAGCATATTGCCATATAAATATATGAACATAAGTCAATAACTCTATTTTATGAATTAATGTATTTACATATGTACACATCTATGTTTATACCTCTATCCACAGCTTTGCTTCCTCTGTTCATTTTACCTTCCTCCTGACCCATCCTACACCCAATCGTCCTACTTCTGCCTCTTGTTACTTCCTCTCAGCTAGATTGCTCTTGCTCTAACACCCCCACGATCTCTACACCCCCTTACTGATTTTAATTCCCTAGTTGTTCCTTTGTCTATGGCATTGTTTTGTCACCACTTCCTATCCCCACCTCCTTCTCCCCTCATGTCCCTCCCAGACCAGTGGTCCCATTCCTTTCTCCTTGAACTCGTTTCCCAAGTCTATCTTGCATAAGTAGGCAAACCAACAGTAACATAGACAAAAAAAAAAGTCTATTTGGGGGGTTCTTTAGGGGCTTTGTAGCTTGGCTTTGCTCTTATTGCTGATCTGTTATGTTCCCTTTTTGGTTCACCGCACTGCAGGGTGTTCAGACTGGACTAATGCCCTGACTGTGTCCCTAGTATTGTCCTGTGTCGCGGTATGCTCCAGTAAGGAAGCTACATATCTTGAGCTGTTGTTGGCCCTACAGTCCTCTCTGTGCCTTAGCAGCTCCGTGCAGGCACATCGTTCTCCAGGCTTAGTGTGCTGATATGGGGTCTAGACTGTCCCTTTCTCTTTTTCCTTCCTGGTTTGCTTCTGCGTGGGTGTGGTATACCTGCCCCTCTCCCCAGCCTGTAGGTTTAGTGTTGTTCTCTGTTGCACAAACTTCTAGGGAGGGGGTGAGTTTGGCTTTGATTTGGGCCACCCTGTAGTCCAGTCTTTTCAAGCATTTCTCCATGTAGTTATGTTGCCCTCATGACTTGCTGTGCAATGGTGTGGTCTGTTTGCACATTCCCCAATTTTGTGGAGACATAATCAATATGCTCTCCCTGGGTGGGTTAGTGCTCAGCTCCTCCCATGCCATCATATCATCCCCCTTTTAAAATATTTTTAAACACACACACACACACACACACACACACCTTTTCTCCTTCCTCCTTGCTCCTTCTCACTTTGTTGAGTTGGAATAACATGTACTTCCTTGGGTTTGTTCTGACCTCCACCAGACTGCCTGTACCTCAACCCGTATAGTGTGAGATAAGGCTTTCCTTCTATACCCGCTGTGCTGGTTATACTTACCTCAGGGGACTCATGTTGTACTTGCCCTTTTATGATTGGCTGACTTCGCTTAGCGTAATTTCCTCCAACTGTTCCCACGGGATGACGTGCTTCATGTGCTCATCTGTGCTTTTTAGTGAGATGTAGTACTCTATTATGTGTATGTGCCAGAGTTTACTAATCTACTCATCTATTGATGGAAATTTAGGTTGTTTCCAATTCTTTGTGATTGTGAATTGCACCCCAATAAATATTGGGGTGCAAACAACTAGCCATGGCTTATTTCTTACTTCTTCTGGGTATATACCTAGTAGAAGGATAGCTGGGTCATAAGGTAGCTCAATTTCCATTTGCTTTAACTAACGCCAGATCGCTTTCTACAGATGCTGAACATATCTACATGACCACCAGCAATGCAGGAGAATTCCTAGCTCACCACATCCCCTATACCATTTGTTTCTCTCTGATTTTCTGATTTGGGCTAACCTCCAGGGTTTGAGATGGTATCTCATAGTTGTTTTAATTTGCATTTCTCTGATGGCTAATGATTGGGAGCATTTTCTCATATGTTTATTGGTCCTTCAGGTCTTCTCCCTAGTGAAACTTCTTTTCAGGACCACTTCCTCAGGCGGTTAACTGCTTTCCTCTTTTGGCAGGCCATGAGGGTAGATTTTACTAATAAGCCCATTGTCTGTTGTGTCATTGCTAAAAATCCTCTCCCAGTCTGTGGGTTCTCTTTTTACCCTCTTGGTGAAGTCTTTCAATGCACACAAGTGTTTGTCCTTAGCACGTGTCAATTTCAGGTTCACCTATATGTGTACCTTTCCCTCTTGCAGTTAGCCTATGTATTACCTGAGCTAAGCTTCTTAGATTTGTCTCTATTTCTTTGCTGATGGTCTTAATAATTTGGGGATTTACTTCTAGGTCTGTGATCCACCTTGAGTTTGTTCTTATGCATGGGGTAGGTAAACATTTTGTTTCATTTTTCTACATGTGGATATCCATTGTTTCCAGAACCACTTGTTAAAGTGGACAGCCACCTCCCCCTTGTTTTATGGTCCCTTGTTGAAGATAAGTTGTATGTATGTCGATGGTTTTATTTCTGGGTTTCTGTTCTTTTCCATTGGTCTGAATAACTGTCATGATACCGATAGCATGCTGTTTTCCCCTCTGTGGCTATGCTAAAGTTAGGTAAAGCAAGCCCTCCAAATGTGTCCTTCTCCATCAGAAGTTCTCTGATACTTCTGGGATTCTTCCTTCTCCATATGAAATTGCTGGTCAGTTTTTCTAATTCTTTGAAGAGGTTCTTGGTATTTGATCTGGGATAGCATTAAACTTATGTAGTGCCTTGGGTAAGATTGGCTCTTTACTATATTGAGTCTTCTAATTCATGAGCATAGGGTGAAGCCTGCCTCATCATGGTGGATGATATGCTGTATATACTTTTGAATTCCATTAGCCAATTTTTGGTTAAGGATTTTTGAATCTATGTTCATTAGAGATATCAGTCTGGAGTTCTCTATTCCTGTGGGATCCTTGCTCTGTTTGGGGATAAAAATAGTACTGGCTTTTTAGAATGAGCTTGGTAGTTGGCATCCTTTTCTATGCTCTGGAATAATTTGTGGAGGATCAGTGTCAGCTCTTCCCTGAATGCTTGGTATAATTTTCCTGTGAAGAAGTCTGGTCCAGGAGCTATTTTTCTTGATAGCTTCTGATAACCATATCTATTTCTTCCTTTGCTGTGGGTCTGTTAAGGTTCTTGACTGCTATCTGAGATAATCTAGGGAGGGATTGTTTTGTCAAGTAAGTCCATGTCTTCCACAGTGTTGAATTTATTAGAATACAGACTTTCATAGCACTTTGTGATTCTCCTTTTAATCTCATTGGGGTTCTTGTGCTTTCCCCTCATCCTGTTTCATCCCTCATCCTGGCTATTGATGTTTGCTCCTTCTCTTCCTTGGTTAAGGTTGGCAGCAATCTGTCAATTCTGTTGATCCTTTCAAAGAACCAGCTTTTTGCTGTATAAATTTTTTGCATCCTTCTCTCGTCTTCCCATTGGTATAACTCTGCTCTGATTTTTATTTGTGTTCTTTTGCTATTGGAGGGGTTGTTCTGCTGACTTTTCTAGTTGCTGGAGGTTTTGTGATATTGAATCAGTCATAAATCTCTCTTCATTTTTCATAAATGCACTTATTTCAATCAAGCTACCTCTGAAAACTGCATTTGCTGTATCCCATAGGTTTTCTAACCTTGTATTCTCATTATTATTAGTTTCTAGAAACTTCCTATTTCCTCTCTAATCTGGGCCAGTACCCATTTGTGTTGCAAAAATCACTATTCATCCTCATTGGGTGCCCTTGTTTTTCTGGTCATTCATTTATTGATGGCATGGTGATACGAGAAGAATATCTAAATAATCTCTATGTGTTTGAATGTACTCAGGCTCTACTTCAGCCCAGTATATGGTCTATTTTCTAAAATGAGCCATAAGCACTTCAAAAGAATGTGATTTTTTTTTTCCGCATTTGGATGGAAAGCTCTATATATGTCTATCAGGTCCAGTTGTCTAATTGTAGTGTTTACCTCTATAGCCTCTTTGTGAGCTTCTATCCCAGTCATTTATCTTTTTCTGATAGAAGAATATTAAAGTTGCCTTCTATGCTTGTTGAATCTGTGGTTTCTTTTTTAATATTTTGATAAGTTTGCGTGATGAATTTTGCGGATCTCTCACTGGGCATGTATATATTTATTATACTCAGTGGTTCCTGGTTTGCTTATCCTTTTAATTTTCATATAGTGCCCCTCCTTGTCTCTTGCTATGGTTTGCACCTCGAGGCCAATTTTGTGAAAGACTAGGATTGCAACCCCACCTTTTTAAAAGTTCCTAATTGCCTGGTATTGTTTCCACCAATCTTTTATTCTTAGTCTATTTTTGTCCGGGAGCTTAAGATGCGTCTCTTGCAGGCAATAGACTAATGGGTTATGCTTCTGAGCCTGTATGCTAGTCATTGTTTTCTAACGTTATGAATTGAGATCACTGATATTCAGTTATTATCATGGTCTATGGATTCATTGCTGTGATCTTGTGCCTTTTCTGTTGGGTGTTTTTCTATCTCCCTTCATATCATTGTGCTGTCTTTGTGTGTGTGGCTTCATTCTTGCCAATTATTCAAATATTGTTATTCTTCATAGTATCTGTCATTGATCTCAGGTTTTCTTCCAATTTTTTGATTATCTTGTTTGACTGTCTTTCCTGTATGTTGAGGTCTGACTGATTGTCCTCAAGATCACTGTTATGATTATCTCCCTCCTCTAGTCTGTTCATGAAATCCTTGGTCTTTTGTTTAGCTTCTGTTACCTCATCCATTTGTTCTTGTATTTCCCTTTGGTGCATGGACTTCATCCCCTATTTCAAGGACTTCATCTCCTCTATCATGGACTTCCTCTCCTCTATAATTGCATCCGTATTCTGCATTGTTTCCCTCATTCCCTGTATTACTCCAAGCAGTCTTCTGAAGATTTATTTTCATGGAAAATTGCATCTGATTCTTCTATGAGTGTTGATAGGTCCACGGTTGTGTTTTGTCTTTCTTGTTTTCTTGTTGAAGATATTGCAATATATTGCTGTTTGCGTGCCATTTTTGGAAGAACTGGGCACCAGGGTTCTCAAAGACCAAGGGGCCCAGAGCTCTTTCAATGTATGACCGTTGAGTGTTTTCGAGGCCTGACTGTAGGCTATTTTGGTGGTGGGTCGTACTGATGTGTTGGCAGGGTGCTGAGGGGACTCAGTAGCCAACAGTGTTGGGGGGCCTAAGAGACTGGGTGAGTCTGGTGACTGTATGTATGCCCCTGGAACTAGTTGGGGCAGGCCTGAAGCTTGCCCATGGGTCTGGTCTGGGCTTTCAGGCCATGATTTGCAGTCTTTTAAAAGAAAATGCACCACATAGAAGAAATTGGTACTACAAGAGGGGGTATGAGAAAAAGTGGAGACAGCTCCGCTACCACTGGTGCAGTGGAGGTGCAGCTGCCACTGCCATTGATGGGATGGGCCATGCGGGTGTAGGACAGGCCACTGCTGTTATAAGTTGTTGGAGGATGGAAGCCACTACTGCTGCTAGGGTGATGAGGGTATGAGGCAATGGTAGGAAGAACTGCCACAGCTGTAAGTAATTAAAATTTCTGGAAGTGGATAGCAGACAGGGTTTAGCCACAGTCACTGGGGCTATGGGTGGGTGGTGAGAAGTACCCAAGCTCGGCAATGGGACCAGCCACCATGTAGGGAGAAGGGAACAGCTTACAGTGGAGACTGCTGTGAGTGGACTGTCACTAGGGGGGCGGGGCTGTCCAGTTGTGATGGTGAAAAACTCAATATGACTGCTGGCTAGCTCTGGGTGCAGCAATAGGAAGAGGGGGGCCAATTGGCCAGTGATGGCCATGTTGGAGTCTGATGTGATGTGGCTGGCATAAGCCAGGGAGTCCCAGGACAAGGTGGCTGATCCCTGGGATTCTAGAGAGAGGCTAGATGTGGGGGAAGGATGCCTTCCAGAACAAGAATGTACTCTCTGGGAAAAACTAGGATGTCTCTGCACCATATGGGCCAGGAAAGGATGGGGAGGAGCTGCACTTCACAGTCCAGAATTCTGGGGTGGCACTGTGCCACACAGGCTTGGGCATGGAAGAAGCCAGAGGCACTACTCCACGTGAGCTAGAAGAATCTGGCAGTGCTGTGTTGTGTGGGCTGGGAGAGGCGGTGCAATGCTGCTCCACACAGGCTGGGAGAAGCTGCTGCAGTACTCAGCCTCGTAGCTGGGGAAGTAATGAATGCTATACCACACAGGAATGAGAGACAGCTGCCACATGGGTTGGGAGTGCCAGACAATGTTGGGGAGAGCCCCTGACGCTGCAGTTGACCAAACTTACTGAATGTTGACTGCAGGTCAGCTCCTGGGACCCTGGGTGGGTGGTGAGTGGGACCAGAGCTGGGCGGTGGGATCTTACCATGTAGGGAGAGGAGAGCTGTGGGAGGAGGAAGTATCTTGCTGATGGAAGTGCCTTGAGTGGACAGCTGCCATGTGGTGGGCCAGCTGCAGCTGTGAGGGACTAGGCAGGGCAGCCATCCAGTCCCTGGAGCAGCAGCTAGGATGGGGGTAGGGGAAGCAATCAGTGGGTGTTGACTGTGGCAGCACACAGAAGCAGCACAGCTAGGTTGGGCTGGGGAATCTCTGGGATCAGGTCCCAGATACCTGGGGCTCTGGAGTGAGGCAGATGTGGAGAGGGTCATCTTGTGGATAGGAAAAGCACTCCAAATTTTCATGGGGTTCTTTTCACTTACCAGAATTCCCCCACTCATTCTTCTGGACCCCGGGCTCACTGATCACCACAGAACTCCCAATAGGGGCACCATCTTGCCAGAACTCCCCCTTCTCTCTTATTTCAATGCTTCCTGCATCATTCAAGATATTTCCCATATAATTTTTGTATTATAACTCAAGGCTTCATTTTTATTCAGTTCCTTCTATGTATATATCTATATATCTATATGTGATATAATATATATTTGGTAAACATATACTTGTTATGCATACATATATTTGGTGTATATTGTTGTTGTTAGTTGCCTTTGAGTCAGTTCCAAGTCAAAGCAACCCTATGTAAAACAAAACATTGCCCAGTTGTGTACTATCTTCACAATTATTCTTATGTTTCAGCCCATCAATATAGCCACTCGGTCAATATGTCTTGTCGAAGGTCTTACTCTTTAATCTGCCACACTAGCTTTGCAGGTAAGCCCCAGGATCAGAAGTGGCCCAGTGGAGAAGACACAGGACCTCAGCAGTTCCTTGCATGAGCCCCAAAGTCAAAAGTGGCCCGAAGAAGAACCCTCGGAGGTCAGGAGTGGCCCCTTGGAGGGGCCCCAGCGGTTAGGAGCAGCCCCATAAAGCAGTCCTGGGGAGACCCTGGGGGTCAGATGCCACCCCGCAGAGGGGTCCTGGGGGCCTGGAGGGGTCCCGTGGAGAAACCCACGGTCAGGAGCTGCGGAGGCGTCCAGGCGACATCGAGGAATCCAAGCTGTGGGTCTAAGGATCATGGGTGGTCTCCATGTAAGTATTGGCGTTGTCCGTGTATGGTGGATGGAGCTCCACTTGGACTGCTGGCCGTGTCTGACTGTGGCAGACTAGGCTGAGGTCCTTCTGAAGGTAAGTGGAGCCCAGGCATGAGTGCCTGAGCCATGTGGAGGCAGTGTGTGTTTGGGGGGGTGGAGGGGGTGTTCAGGCTACAGTGAGAAAGGCTGTGGGTAGGGGTGTGTGAGAGGGCCAATCGTGACCGGACTTGGTGGACTGTAAACAAGGAGTCGCCATGGCCCTGGGGCCACAAGCAAGCACAAGAAGGGTAGCCGGTATGGTGGCGTGGATCCTTGTTGTGCGGGAAGGGGGTGATCTGTCACCAAGGTGAGCTCCCTGGACTAACCGCTCGCACGGCCTGGCTGCAGTCCCTAGGACCGTGAGCAGGCACTGGGAGAGTGTTGAGCCTGGCAGTTCACCTTGCCCCCATTGGGGAGATGGGGACTGCTCACAGCGTGGGGATCCAGCTGTAGCTTCAGGAGCTGCAGTAGGACAGCTGGCCGGCTCTGGGTACTTCGATAGGGCCATGACACGGAGGTAGGTGAGTGGGGGTGGGCGTGGAAGTGGAAGCTGTGATGGGGACCATAGCACTGCAGGCAGCATGGTCTGAGGTATCCCTGGGTCCAGGGAATGGATTCCCCGGGCTCCTGTTTTAGACGAGATTTGGAGCAGAGCCGGGTGGGGGAGGCTACCTCCTGAGCCGCAGAAGTGTTCTGGTTACCTTGAGAGGTGAAATTACTCACCTGAATCTCCAGCTCGGCCTCCCGTTCACCCACTTCCCTGATCTCCACAGAGCTCGCAATACACGTGGCCTACCTAATCACCCTCTTGTCGGAACTAATTTGTATTCTACCTGTAAGTATTTTTGAATAGGCAACTTGCTTTTTGTTTAAACCTTTTGTTCTTGATCCTATAATAGTGACTAATTCTATAAGCATTTAGTAGTCACAAGTCACAAATCACAACCAGAAATCAAGTCAATATAATTAAATGACTCCTTTGTAACCAGCAAAGATTCGAACCTGTTTTCAGTGCACCCATTTTTGTTTTCTAATCATTAAAAAATAAATATCTCAACCAGCATCTTGCTTAAGTTAGTATACATAGAAAGGATGGCATATGTATATTTCTTTGATGAAGGAAGAAAGAGTAATTCATTGCTTACTTTGTACTTGAAAAACCGGGTTAGAAAATAATGGTTAATATCTCTTTGACACCAGTAAAGATAATATTTGATGTGACTAGGCATTTGTACTATGCTTGTCCAGTTGAAAGTTATATCTCCTTTCATTACTTTTATTTTTAATGTAATATTTTATAGGTAAGTATTTTGGTATGATTTCAAATATACGAAATAATCAGAACTGGAAAATACATAGATATAGAAATCAGATGAGTGATTTCAAGGTTCTGGGAGATGGGAGGAATGAGGAGTAACTGCTTAAATGTCATGTTCTTACTGTCACTGCTTTCCAGTTGTACAATAAAGTTGTACAATAAAGCTGGGAAAGCTATGTTCTATATATAACCACAATAAAAAAAAACACAAGAATCTCTACTACTATTAAGAAAAATATTACACCATCATTGCTGCATAAAGAAATAATGACATAATTGGATGTGAAAGAAATCCATAGAAACATGTACCAAAATTAGTATGGTGATAAATTACTTAAGAGTCTCTTCCTCACTGCATAACAGATTTTGCATAGAAGAACCTTCACAGGGAGGACATGAGCCAGTGTAGTGTAGCAACTATGAAACACACAACTTCCCTCTAAGTCCTAAATGCTTCCTCCATCCCACCCCACCCCACAATCATGATCCCTATTCTATCTTACAAATCTGGCTAGACCAGAGGATGTACACTGGTACAGATAGGAACTGGAAACACAGAGAATCCAGGACAGATGATCCCTTCAGGACCAGTGGTGAGAATGGCGATACCAGGAGGGTGGAGGGATGGTGGGTTGGAAAGGGGGAACCAATTACAAGGATCTACATATAACCTCCTCCCTGGGGGATGGACAACAGAAAAGTTGGTGAAGGGCGACGTCAGACAGTGTAAGACAAAATAATAATTTATAAATTATCAAGGGTTCATGAGGGAGGGGGGAAAATGAGAAGGAGATGCCAGGGGCTTACGTGGAGGGCAAATGTTTTGAGAATAATGAGGGTAACAAATGTAAAAATATGCTTTATACAATTGATGTATGTATGGATTATATTAAGAGTTGTATGAGCCCCCAATAAAAGGATTAAAAAGAAATATGTACCAAAATTAGTATGATGACAAATTATTTAAGAGTCTCTTCCCCATTCATAAGAGACTTTGCACAGAAGAATCTTACTTTTATATTCGTTGGACTCTGTTTTTAGTATAAAACATAAAGCAACACTTGATTTTTAAAAGTTTATTTTCCTTTTATATAACTTTGTGTGCATATTATCTAATTTTTTCATTTAGTTCAAAAATTTTGTGTAATTATTCTTTAGGGAAAAGATCCCCAAAGCTTCCTTACCTTCCCATTCACTCCCCTGATGTACAGCATCACCTTCTGACTCCCAATAAAAGCTCCAGGGAATAAAATAAACATTTATGATTTACCTGGGCTTGATGCTGCATTCAGTTCTTTGGGGTCAGCACAAATTTCCTAATTTCCTATATACTGTGAGCCATGTTCAATCCTTATGCCACCAAATTTCTGAAAAAAGCTTAAGTTCTTTTTTCCTAATTCAACCACATCTATATTAAAGACTTATAAATCGCCTAGACATGCTGTGTCCTTTACATATGCAGTGGAACAAAATATAGCACTTCCACTACCACTGTCTGGAAAGTTTCCAATATTTTCAGGGCTTCAAAATACTTGAGGTGAAGTCCTACTTTTAAATACCCTGAGCACTGAATTCACAGAGGACAGGTGGTGTTACCATAAAGCAGCTGGCTGCTAACCAAAAGGTCAGCAGTTTCAATCCACCAGCTGCTTAGCAGATGTGGCAATTTGTTTGCATAAAGATTAACCTCCTTGGAAACCCTATGAGGCAGTTAGTATTACTCTAGCCTCTACTGGTGGTGTGAGTCAGAATAGACAGCTGCAGGTTCAGATGTTGGGTCTTGGTACTGGATTCATTACTGTTACCAATACTTGAAGTATAAACTCTGCTCATTACATAACTTGCCCCCAATCTGCATAAAGGAAAATGGCTCTACTAGCTCACTATCAGTAAGTCACATTCTTGTTTTGTATACTTGTGTTTCATGGTTTGGGGAAAAAGAATGAATATTCAACAATTTCTGGTAATTCCAGTTAAGTTTGATGACTTATGATTCATTGTAAGGGTTTGACTTGCTATTTTTAATGGTCTTTAATATTTTAGCATTTTGCCAACAACATCCAAGAAGGGTCCTTCCTGCCACAATGGGTAAGCACTGGGCCATTACCTGAAAGGTCTGCTAGTTGAACCCACCAGTCCATCCAGGAAAGGAAAGATTTAGCAATCTGCTTCTGTAGACATTGCAGCCTATAGAGTCACTATGAGCTGTCATGAACTTGATGACAGTGGGTTTGGTGGGATTGTTGCTTGTTTGTTTGTGAAAACCCTATGAGACCGCTCCACTCCTTCACACAGCATCACTATGCGTCAGACCTGACAGCAACAGGTGTCCACCCACATCTAAGCATACATTTTCGGTCTGCATCATTAACTAATACAAAATTGGGTCCTGATATTTTTCCATAATTCTCACTATGCCATTTCTCTTTGTAGTTAATGGCTCAGAACTTGTGTGGGAGTTCCATTTTAAAGAGTGAGTTTTTATTTGGCACTTTTGACAAATTTTCTATAGGTAAGTAAGCCCCGTCCTTTGCTGAGAATGTTTGTCCAAAGATCTTGAGATGTTTCCTGTATTTCCAGTTTTTGTACTGAGCAGATCTGGGGCTTTGGGTAAGGTGTGAAACTTTTCTGGGAATAGAGGCAAAGCACTTCAATCCAAATATCCTACTCAAGTATATATTTGTGTCCGTAGAACTCCCATGTATTGGAGAAATTTATGAATTTCTGGTACATGTTACCAGACAGGAGTCGACAAAGTTTTAGTTCTGCGTAGGGAACTCTGACACCCACAAGTGATGATACAGTTCTCAGTTTAGCTTTTTATTTCTTCTATGTCCTCATCAGTTTATCTACAATTACTCTGTATATAGATCAATTATTTTTCTCCTTTAAAACTCAGTAGAACATGACTATCACAATTCATTTTTCATCTACATATTTACATTGACAAACTGCTCATGTTCTCACAGTGTGTGGATGTCTTCCTAATTTAAGGGGATTGGAATATAACCTTGATGCTTCCTGTCAGTAGATCAGCACAGCTCTGCTCAATTATGTGAAAATCAAATGATTGTCTAAGAATTCTGGTTCCTTTAAGTCCATGATTGTATAGTAATTCCATATGTGAATTTTGGAAACTGATTTCTTAGCCTTGTGTCAGTTTAAGCAAAATGGAAATACTCTATACATTCAAAAATGCTACGAATGCACTTGTATGTTAAGGTTTGTTTCATTTGAGTTCCTTTCATTTATAGATTTGAGTTAGTAATCCTCCCAGGGATTTTGTTAAGGGTTAATAATTAACTTCATGACTCAATTGAGAGTTCTCAAATCTGGATGAACTGTATTTATAATGGCCTTATTTTTCTTTCTTAAAAATCAGAGAAAATAAATAAATTTTGTTTGCTTATTTACTTATGGTTAAAAATGATTTAAAGGCTCTCAAGAGTTGATTTCAAATGTCCATTTTCCTTTAGGGGCTAGGTCTTATCTTTCATTCTACCTGTATCAGAACAGAGGATGTTCTGACTGATCTCTGCATACTTTTGGTAATTCCAGTAATTCTTTCCTGATAACTTTATTGATAGATTGTAAGATTAAATTGAGTAACATCAAATGTTACTGGGTAGCATCAGTAAGTGTGTACATGTAAGGATATGCCAACTATCTTTAACTACACAGAAAATAAATATTGATAACCATTAGAAGTGATAGAAAGTCATGTTAGAGTCACAGTTTGGAAAAGACATGATGTTTATGGCTGTTCAGGGATTCAAAATGGAAAGCATCACCATCTACTGAACTGAGTCCTTATTAGTAATCATTGAGGTTGGCTTCAGATGTTGGAAATTGAAATATGTCAATTTTTTAAATGCCAGAGAATATTTTCAAGTCTTTTTGTTTACATTCCAAATAGACCTTATGAAGAGTGAGGCAATTACAACAGCAATTGAGAAATGATTATCTTTATCTCTTTAACATATGATTGGGGAGCCCTGGTGGCATAGTGGATTTTGCAGTAGGCTGCTAGCTGCAAGGTCAGCAGTACAAACCCACCATCCACGCTGCAAGAGAAAGATGAGTCTTTCTACTCACATAGCAATTTACGTGGTCAGGAACCCATAGACACAATTCTAGTCTCTTGAGTTGCAATCAACTCAATGGCAATGCTTTTATTGTTAGCTTTAACATACAATGACTGCATTTCTCATACCCACTATGTTTTCTGGAATCCACCCACAGGTCCTAATATTGCCCACTCAGCTGTCGTGATGATGGGAAGG
>NW_022111372.1:42416060-42417357 GCF_000313985.2 Echinops telfairi | reverse complement strand
AGAATCTTCCAAAAGCAGAGGCAGTCAAAATCTAAGAACTATAATCCTATGTGGAATAAACCTAAAAGATCCAACTGACACATTAAAACCAAGCTCTAAAAAACTAGAGTTCTCAGAGTAACAGGAGAGAAGGAAATAGTTATATCAACTATGCTCAATAAGGTTAAGTATCAATTTGTCCTCAGAAGGTCGTAATGCAGTAAAACAATATCTTTGAAGTTGAAAAAAAAAACTGGCATCCGATAATTCTAGCCTGTAGCATTCTCTTTCAGGAGGGATATATACAAACACATATATCGGAATGGAATACTACTCAGCCAGTTGGAGAGATGAAATCTTGATAAATGTACAATATCTATGGAGCTTAAAGACATTATGGAACATTAAATACGTCAATCTCAAAGAGGAAAATATTGTATAACCTTAAATAAAAAGAAAAGAATATCAGGGAGAATGCATGAAGGGCTTCAAAATGTTTGTGGGAAACATCCATTACCTTTTCATTATATTTTTACACAAACTTTTTAATGTATGTATAAATATCAAATAGTCACTCCAACCAAGAGAACAATAGATATTCTTCCTTACTGTACATGGGTAGATTATCTAAGGTAAACTAAAAGATGTTTTACTAAATTTTAAAAGAACAAAATCATACATAGAATCTTTTCCAAGAACAATTGAACAAAACTAATAATTAATAACAGAAGTTGAACTAAAAATACACAAATTTATGATAGTTAAACAACATACAATTAAACAACTAATGGATCAAGGGAGAAGTCAAAAAAGAAATCATAAAATACTTAGAGCTGATGAAAGTTAAAGCATAGCATGCCACAATGTATGGAGTGCAGCAAAGTACTTTTAAGGGAAATTGGTGCTCCGCATCATGAAAAGTTCAAAGAGCTCAGACTAATAGCCTGATTATCCAACTTGAATAACAAGTAAAAGAGCAAGCTAAATCAAAATCTCACAAAGGGAACAAAATCACAGAGATCAGAATATAAATAAGGGAATAATTAACAGAAAAACAATGAAAAGAATCAACAAAAGAACAGCTTTTTAAAAAATCAATTAAAGTTGACAAAAATTTTCTTTTACTATCCAGAGAGAGAGAAATAGAAAGCATATACAAATATCTAAAATCATAAAAAATAGGAACATGAAAACTGATCTTGTATAAATAAAAATGATCATAGTAGGAATATTAAGAAAATTTGTTCACTAACATCTTAGATAATTTAGGTGAAATGGAAATATCCCTAGAAATATACAATATCCCCAAAACTATAAC
>NW_022111372.1:42414457-42415387 GCF_000313985.2 Echinops telfairi | reverse complement strand
AAGAACACACAAGGAAGCTACTAGATCTAATAGATAAATTCAGCAAGGTGGCAGGGTATGGGTTAACACAGAAGAATTTCTTGGAGGTCTATACAACAGCAATAATCATTCTGAGACAGAAATTAAGAAAATAATTCCATGTATAATAATATCTAAGAGAATAAAATACAGGAAATTTGACTAAGGAGGTGAATGACCTTTACTCTGAAAACTATGAAACAGTGCTGAAAGAATTTAAATTATAAATCAATGAAATGGTAGCTCCTATTCATGTACTGGAAGTCAGTCTTCTTAAGCTAACTATTCCACCCAAAGATATCTACACATAAAATATGATATGATTCTGATTAAAATTTCCATAGCCTGTTTTATAGAAATAGAAAAGGTGATCCAAAATGCATATGGAAAGGCAAAGAGCTTTGAAGAGCCGAACTAATCTTGAGGAACAAACCAGAAAATTAAGATGCCTCACATTTAAAATTTCAAAATGTACTACAAACCCACAGTAATAAAAAGCAATTGCACTGCCATGAGATAGATACACATTCCAATGAACTAAAGCCAATACATGTTTTTGAATAATTGGTTTTCAACAGCCCACTAAGAGGAAACCATAGTCTTCAATAATGGTACTGATATAACTGGATTTCAACATGCAAAATAAATGCGTGAATACCCTTCCCTTGTTCATACAAAATTTAACTCACAGTGAATCAATGACTTAAATATATGAATTTAAACAATATAATAGAACAAAACACAGGAGTAAAGTTTCAGGATGATCTTTGAGATGATGAATTTTGAGATATTGCACAAAAACCTGAGCAACAAGAGGAAAATTACATAAATTAGACTTAAAATTAAAAACTTTTCTGTATTAAGGGAGACTGTCACTGATAGTGCCCTATGTACAACAGAACAAAAATGTCA
>NW_022111372.1:42410195-42411769 GCF_000313985.2 Echinops telfairi | reverse complement strand
TGTATCCCTTCCATATTATTTTTATAGTTCCTGTATCATTCAATATTTTCCCATAGAATCTTTTAATATTATAATTTGAGGCTTAAATTTGTTCTTCAGTTCCTTCTATATGTACATATATTTCAGAGATGTAGATCATATATATTATGTGTTTGTGAGATATATATACTTTATATATTTAGTAAACATATTTTTGGTATGCGTATATACTTGGTATGTTGTTGTTTTTGTTAAGTACCATCGTGTCAGTTCCAACTCATAGCAACCTTATATACAACATAATGAAACACTGCCCAGTCCTGTATCATCTTCAAAATCATTCTTATGTTAGAGCCCCTCAATGTAGCCACTGTGTCATGTCTTACTGTAGGTCTTACTCTTTTCGATAGCCCGATACTTACCAAGCAGAATGTCTTTCTCTAGGGACATATATTAGATAAGAATTGAATGCCCAAAATGTACTGAGAACTCAACAACAACATTTTAAATAACCTAATAAAAAATGGGCAAAGGAATCAAATAAAGGTTTTTCTAATGGCTAATGAACACATGAAATATTCCCAATAGCATTAATTATTAAGGATCTACAAATTAAAATCATACTCTCATGTCACTTCACACAACTGATTGAAATAATATGGAGAAATTGGAATTTATAAAGTACTTCATATTCTACAGAAAATAATATGGTGATATTCAAAAGGCTAGATATAGAATTATCTCATGACATAGACATTTAATTTCTAGGTATGTACAATTTGCTTCAAAAGTACATTGAAAAATAGAATTTTTTAAAAACGCTTTGAAGTCTCTTCATATACCAGGCACTTGAAAGAATTTCAGCTATTTGTCCAATCCCTTTCACCATAGCCAAATTATGGGGAAAGATTTTGTCTTTCAGCAGGTGAATGAACATACAAAATACTGGAAAGCCTGTGAAAATAAGGACCTATGAAAGATGCTTGTCAGAGAAAAAAGACTCAAAAATTCTCCAATGAAAAGAGTGACACAAAAGTGGGACGTCTGTATTCTGTCAAGACAGAAAATTTGTCAGACCAGGACAAATTAAGCAGTCTATCAAGTTTCAGATTTTAAATTTCCCTGTATGTACAATATACTGTCAATTCAGCTATTAAAAAATGAAACAATCTCAGTGTCATCGAGTCAATGCAAACTCATAGTGATTCTACAGTGGTGGAACTGTCCCTGTAAATTTCTGAAACTGTCACTCTTTATGGAAGTAGAAAAGCTTTCTTCCCCAGAGCCACTGATGGTTTCTAACTGTTTGCCTTGCAATTAGCCACCCAAATGGTAACCACTATACCACTCGGCTTCTTATTCTGCTATATGAGGAAATAAAGTTCTGATACAGGCCACCATATGGAAAAAAATCTTCAAGGCATTACATAGAGTGAATATAAATCAGATACAAAAGGACAAATGCTATATGAGTCTATTAATTATCCAGAATAGGTAAATCTTTAGAGAGAGAAAGCAAAGTAGTGGTTTCCAGGGTCTAGGAGGTCTGAGGAAATAAGGTGACTGCTTACTGGATAGAGAGTTTCCTTTTGAAG
>NW_022111372.1:42406015-42409494 GCF_000313985.2 Echinops telfairi | reverse complement strand
TGTAATAATTTTGATCTTCTTGACATTGAATTATAATTCATATGCAGGCTGCAGTCCTTGATATTCATAACTAACTGCCTCAAGCCCTCCTCACTTTCAGCAAGCAAGGTTATGTCATCTGAAATTTCAGGTGTTAATAAAACTTCCTCCAATCCTGATGCCACATTCTTCTTATAAGCCAGGTTCTCTAATGATCCACTCATCATAAAGATCGAACAAATATAGTGAGAGGATATAACCCTGATGTATACCTTTATGGTTTTAAACCATTCAGTATTTCCTGGTTCAATTTGGACTACTGGCTCTTGCTCTATGTCCTAGTTCTAGTTGAGCACAATGAAGTGTTCTGTAATTCTCATTCTCCTCTAGGGTATCTAGTCTATCATGATCTACACATTCTGGGCTTAGGTATAAAAAGCAAAAATCTAGGTATTGTTTATTAAAAACAGAACAAACAAACAAAAATCTCACTGATATCCAGTCAATGCTGATTCATAGTGATTTTATTATACATGCTAGAACTGCCCTTGCGAGTTTCCAAGACTAGCTTTTACAGAACTAGAAAGTCCCATCTTTCTCCTTAGGAACCTCTGGTAGTTTTGAACTGCTACCTTACAGATAGCAGCCTAACTGGTAAGCACTATGCCACCAGGGCCCTAGGTATTGGTTACATTTGCACAAAATTTTGATGAACTTATTTAATGCCACCGATTAGTACACATTAAAACAATTACAGTGCATAATTTTATGTTATATGTATTTTTCCACAATAAAACACAACTGGTTATATTAAAGGAACTCTAGTGACATAGTGGGTTATATACTTTTCTACTGACTGCAAGTTTAGCAGTTCAAAGCTACCACTTTCTCCTCAGGAGAAAGATGATATCTTCTACTCCCATAAAGTGGTATAGTCCCATAGGATCTCTATGAGTTGTAATCAACTCAATTGCAGTAAGTGTGGTTGATTTTTGAATTTGCATTAAGAAAATTGTTAGTTAATCTCTATGATACACACCAAAAATAAAATTACTGAACAAAAAAATAAAAGTCTAACTGATAAAAGATGGCAACAGACAGGCTTATTCCTTAGAAAAATGAAGCCAGAAAATGCAGCCAGAGGAGAAAGTTGGAGCCCTGATTTTCTTTGAAATGACTAGTTCAGTGGGCCACATATAGCGACCAAGAAATCAGGGGCCAGAATCTAGAAGTAGACATTGGGGATCCTCTGATTCTCTACTTGCTAAAAATGAACAGTTCCACCTGTGGCCCTGAAAAATCTCCTTTACATTCCAAGTACGAGTATAACAACTCCCGCCACATCACAGAGCCACCCAGATAGATATGAGCATCCCCTGATTCTCTGCACCTTCCAGGTGAATGGGAGAGTGCCTGGGCCAGAGGCACCCAGTGGCTGGTTGTACTCCTCCTCTTGCATATACAAAGCAACAGGGGCACCTGGCAAAGGTACCAACTGAGAAGGAATGGAGCACAGCAAAGGTACACAGTAAAATCACCAACAGGGAATTAAAACAGCTCAGACCTCCCAGGCTGATCTCCCTGGTACCCAAGCAGTTCTGCATTCCAGACCTTACACACTGGAACTACCCCATAGCGTAAACCCCACATCTCCTGACATCCACAAAAGTTAGTCACCAGAG
The DNA here is from genome assembly GCF_000313985.2 of Echinops telfairi. Classification (NCBI taxonomy): domain Eukaryota; kingdom Metazoa; phylum Chordata; class Mammalia; order Afrosoricida; family Tenrecidae; genus Echinops; species Echinops telfairi. The sequence continues at coordinate 42,407,833 of NW_022111372.1, read as the reverse complement.
CAGAGTGTGGGGAAGAAACAACTGCCTGTTGTTTAGTTTTCTTTTCTGTGTTTTTTTCTTATGTTTTGCCAAACTATCAGCAAACAAACACAAAACACAATAAGGGGGAAGAATCAGCATTCCTAACTCCCCACAGCCCTTTGTTGACCAGTAAAGATGCCACATCTTACCTTCACACACAGCTGACTAAACACTGTGCAAAATTAGGCAGGAAACTGATAAGCACATACTTGTGACAGAAAAAGAGAAAGCAGTTGCTGTTTCCAGGTGTGTTGCGTGTGTTTGGATGGGTGGGGGGTGCGTGTAGAGGGGTTTCTATTCATGGGGCTTCTCACTAGTTTGTTTTACTCTGTTCTTTTAATGTGTTATTATAATTTTTGTTGTTATTTTCTTTTTGTTTGTTGTTTTACTGTTCCTTTCTTGAACTACTTTACAGGGTCTTCAGTTCTGACATGATCCAGAAACCCTCCCACCCACAGCCCTAACAGTTACATCATGATGTCTCAGAGATACACTCAATCTCAACCCATATGAGGAAACAAGAAAAGCTGATACCAATAGGTGACTAATATCAAGAGCAAAATGACCTTCTTGAAGGAAAACATTGGATCTGCCAGAAAAGGAATTCAGAAGAATGATGCATGTGCACACAATGGAAGGAGAAAGAGATGAAGAGAGATTGGAAAAAATTAATGGAAACTTGGAAACCATACAACAACAAAACATTGAAATCTGTAAGATAAATATTAAGATTGTAGAATTAGACATCACTTTAAAAGGGTAGAGATGTAGATTAGAAGCAGTGAGCAGCTGAATTAGTGAAAGATAAAACCAGTCTCTCAATTCCATCTATGAGAAGAATAACAAATAAAAGAGCAAAATGGTCAGATGCAAGCAAAACAATTATGTGTGACTCAATTAATAGGAACAATCTGTGTCTAATTGGCATTCCAAAACAATGAAAAAAATCCAAAGAGAAAATAGTCCAATAATTACTGCAAGTGGGAAGCAACAAAGCCCACATGGAAGACGTATACCAACCTGTGTGATCATGAGATATTGACAGGGAAAGCTATCAGAAGTTCAAAAACAAGCAATCAATTGAAAGAAAAGAGAGTGGACAAAGTGGGGACCAAAATCTCACCTGGAAGATAATTGGACAGCTTCTCACTGAAGGGCCACACAGGAGGAATGCTAAATCTAGGGATCAGCATAGCACCAATATAGCACATAACCAGCCCCTCATTCTTTAATATCTCCTCCCTTTATTATTATACTTGTTATACTTGTTTATATTCATTTGTATAATTAAGAACATTAGATCAATAAAGCCAAGGTAGATAACCCTTCAGAAACAGTAACAGGAGTAATGATTCCCTGAGGGTATGGGGAGGGTGGGGGGGGAAGGCAAAAGAGAGCTGTTAGCAGTGATGACTGTATAACCCCACTCAAGTGGAATTAATAACAGAATGGAAGGTAAATGGTTACATTGGATGGTGTAAGATATGGCAAATAATAATATATAATATAATAATAAGAGTTTCTGGGGATGGTGTGGGGAGGGAGGGGATAAAAGGGAGCTGATATCAAAGAGTTCAAGAAGAAAGAAAATGCTCTAACTGAATTATGGATTGTTATAATGTGTGTCAGAACTCTCAATAAAATGATTAATAAAAAAAATCCTACAAGAAAATTACCCTCACATAAAAGAGGAGGAAATCACTATTTAAGCTGAAAAGACTCCAGAAAATATAGACTCCTGGAGAAAATCCCCATGACATATCATAATCAGACTTACCAGCAGCAAGAACAAGGAGA
>NW_022111372.1:42403185-42404624 GCF_000313985.2 Echinops telfairi | reverse complement strand
CACTTAGAGCAATATTCAAAATAAAACAAACTTACAATATTGACAATAGATAACAAGAGATATTGATTCACAGTAAATACAAATACAAAGAAGTTAGGGGGGTGGGAATGTAGATACAAAATATCCAAATGAAAAGGAAATCAAATACCTCCCAAGAGAGAATATACTATCTTAAATGTAGGTAAGAATAATACATAACAAGATAATCTCCATGAAAATAGGGAAGGGAAATATCATCCAACTGAAAAAGAAGAAAATCACAAACATTTAATAAATAGGAAAATAACAGCAAAGAAAAACAGACAAGAAACTAAAAACAAAGAGAACTAAGCACAGGAATGTATGAAAAACAAAGAACCTACTAACACACACACACAACAGCAAAAAATCCACACATATCAATAATGACATTGAACCTAAAGGGATCGAGTGCACCAATCAAGTGACAAAATGCCAGATTAAATTAGAAAGCAAAATGCTTCAATATGTTCCTTACAAGAAACACACTTTAAATAGAAAGACAAAAAATAAACTATCAAAAGATAGAAGAAATATATATCAGGAAGTTGTATAACAGAAAGAAAAAAATAAAGCTAAATGAAGACATTCACACTACACTGAAATCATTAGTCAAAAATAAAGCTCCAGAACTTGATGGAATATCAATTTAAGTGTTTCAAAAAACTGAGGCACTGGAAGCACTCACTTGTCTATGCCAGGAAATTTTGGGGGACCCCTACTTGGCCAATTGACTGGAAGAGATCCATATTTCTACCCATTACACAGAAAAGTGTTTCAAAGAATGCTCAAATTATAGCACAATATCATTGATACTATGTATCCATAAGATTTGCTAAAGATCATCCAATAATTGTTGCACAGCACATTGACAGGGAGCTGCTAGAGGCTCAACAGATTCAGCAGAGGACAGGGATCAAGAGGAAGCTGTATGAACATTGGTTATTGGGTCAGCTGGATGGGAGAAGTGTTGACAAATATCCGAGGGACGGTGGGCTGAGTACCAGCCAGGGCAGAACCCAGCTCAGGGTGGAGGTGCACCTTAGGTCAGGGAGCTTTCCCAGTGGTGTTGGGTTCCAGGGCCCACTGTCATTTACACCCAGGTACAGGCCAAAAACGTCAGTCCCTGTGCCTGGTCCAGATGCAATGTTTTGTTTCAGATAACCCCACCAAGCCAACCCCACCCCCTCCTGTGTTTCCTGGGGTCTCTCCAGCCTGCCAACCCCAGGAGAGCCTCACCTGCCTTATGGCTCCTGGTCCAAGGGAATACTGCATGGCTTAACATCAGGAAAGGTGAGCATCAGGGTATTTAATCATACATGTTCAATCTGTATGTTGAACAAATCATCAGAAAAGCTGGTTTTTATGAGGAAGAATGTGGCATCAGGATTCAAGGAAGGCTGATTAGCAACCTGCAATAT
>NW_022111372.1:42380831-42399849 GCF_000313985.2 Echinops telfairi | reverse complement strand
ATTTTAATGTCCCCTCTTTCATCCCTCATCCTTGCTATTGAAATTTGTTCCTTCCTTTCTTTGGTTAAGTTTGCCAGGGGTCTGTCGATTCTATTTATCCTTTCAAAGAACTAACTTTTAGCAGTATTAATTTTTCCATAGTTTTCTTATTTTCCCTCTCCTGAATCTCAGCCCTAACTTTTATTATTTCTTTTCTTTTGCTATTAGTTGGATTATCTTGTTGACTCTGCTCTAGTTGCTGTAAATTTTGCCCTTATACCTTCATTGTGTGTCTACATTATCCAATATATTATGTATAATTTTATAATTGTGTATAATTATTCAATAAGCCAGGGAGCAGATAGCGCCATCTTTCTCACTCTCAGCTGCTGATGGGTTGGAACAGCCAAGCTTACTGTTGTTGTTGTTGTTGCTGCTATTGTTGTTATGTGTCTTAGCATCAGTTCTGACCCTAGCTAACCTATGCACAACAGAAAAAAACACTGCCTGGCACTGTGCCATCCTTACAATGGTTCCTATGCTTGAATTCATTGTTGCAGCCAATGCCTTATCCAATGCACAGCCAACACTCATTAATGATTCAATCGGGAAAAAAATTCCCAAAGATTATTTTTATTCCAATTACATTCCCTTGATATACAGCCTCACCATGTGTCTCCCTCCTTAAAGCTCAAGGGATAAGATGATGACATGATTATAAGGGCTTTGTACTACCCTGAGTGCTTTGGGGGTTGTCATATATCCTCTCATTCGGTAAAATACCATGCATTAACCACCCTCACATTTTTGCCATCAGTTTTCTTTATTTATTTCTTTTATTGTTATTTTAAAAATACATCCCCATTACATTGGAACTATTTTATAATGTACTCTCATATAGGCATTGCAACAGAACATAATATCATCACTGACTTGAAGTGTCCAATATTTTAAGTGATTCAAAATCCCCTATCTGTTCTCCTACTTTTAAATGTCTTGTGAACTAAATCAATGCTTATGGTAAAATATTGCTGACTTTCCAGCAACTTGATACTTGTCCAATCTACTTAAAAGCAATTAGCTCAACACAAGTAAGTCACATTCTTGTATTTTTTTATTTCATTTGTTATGGAAGATAAACAGGGGATCACAGAGTGTATGGTTTTGCATTTAAATGATTTGATTTGCACTTCTTGTAGTATTTTAGCAGGTTAACTACATCCAGAGGTAAAATAAATGTATGACCCAAGGTCTTTACATACCTCTAACTATGCCATTATTTTTTTTTGTCAATTATGAATGTCACAGTACTTAGGATGTGGTCAGAAATTGAAAATGAGTTACTGGGAATGTTATATTTGTCCAATGAGACTAGTTATCTTATACATAACTTCAGTACTTGCACCAAGTAACTATGGGACTTTGGCAACCCATGAAAGATTTCTAGAAATAGCATTAGAGGTGATCATCAAGAAAATTTCTATTCCCTCAAAATATCTTTTGAACTAATACTTAACAAAAATACCTGGCACAATGATTAAGAACTTGTCTGGTAACAGAAACATCACTGTTAAAACCTACCTGCCACTCAGCAGGTACAAAAGGCCTGTCAATCTGCTACCATAAAGATTTAAACATAGGAAACTTAATGAGATAATTCTATTCTGTCTAATAGGATCTCTATGAGTCAGAATTCACTTAACACTAGACAACAAAAACATCATTACTTCAAGAGTGTTATTATTATTTCCACCTCTTGAATACATTTATGCATTTTCTGCATATCACCAGCTATGAGAGAACAAAGTTTCTGTCCCGATGCTCAGGAGACCCTGACACCCACATGGAAAGATACAGTTACAATTTAGCCTTTTATTTCTTCAATGTCCTCAACAATACATCTGTGATGACTCTATATATGTGGCAATTAGTCTGTCTCAGTCATGATGTCATAGCCCTTAACTAGCACAGTTCACTTCTTCTCTCCATATCTATATTATAAACCAACACATGGCCTGACACCTCCCGATTGTCTTCCCAATTTGGGTTGGGATATCTTTCCTGGACCCTTTCTCCCAGTATATCAGTGTTCCCCTGCTTGGCTATGTATAACCCAAATAATTGTCTCCGAATTCTGTTGCACTAAGGTTCACATTGGTGAAAAAATAGTAAGTGTGGATTTTGGAAATGCCAAATGCTTCCCATGACACACTTTGTATTGCAAATGAAAACCTTACATGTATTCTAAAATATTGTGAATGTATATGTTTATTTGATTGGATTTATTTTACATTTATAGGTATAGACAGGTTTCATTCCTTAGGACTTTAAAGAGTCTTACCCTGGAGGCACTTGTGGGGAAGAAGAGGACTGCTAACAACAAGGTAGGTGATTCGAACTCACCAGCTGCCCCGGAAAAGAAAATGGAAGCTGACTGCTCCTGTGAGGATTTGCAAAGCCTCTGAAACCCTCTATAGGGTCACTATGAGTCCGAATCTACTCAATGACAGAGGTTTGGATTTTCGTATAGTTGAGTTCATAGTTTTTCTGGTTCCCAGAAGTGGATGGACAGTTAATGTAGCTGATTTATAATTTTTAAAAATACAAGAAATAATAGAGTTTGATTTTCTTTCTTTGGTTTTTAAAGAATGTGTTCCTGAAGCTTCCAGTCAAATTGGAAGTCAACTGAATTTGTCCACTTTTCCTGCAGGGGTCTCTGGATTTACACATCTGTTTACCGGTTTCTGCTAGGTCAAATTTTTATTTTATTCCACCTCTATCACAGCAAATGCTGGAGCAGAGGATAATGAGGGTCACCTCTGCATTATTCTGAAACTTCCAAGAATCCTTTACCAGCAAATCAACTGAAATATAGAAGATTAGCTGGATGAGCATTCTCTATGCTGCTATGTAACTTTAGCTCTCCTCTACAGTGCCCAGTAACATTCTAATGGCCTATTTAATAATATGTACATTCATCACATACTGATTAAGGAGCCTTGTGTATCAGACTGTACATAATGGTGATACAAAAATAAGAAAAGTGCACAGAAAGTCATGGCTCCATGGAACATGTAATTGAATAAGTAAGTGTACTATCTGTGTTATATCACAATAAATACTATCAAAAATTGAGAAGGAAACATAGTATTTCAGTATTAAATAGCAAATTTATTGCATAGAATCCACTGAGCCACGTGCTGGCACAACGATAAAGTAATTCCTTAGTTATAAATAAATAGCAAAGTCAGAAGACCGTAATGAGAGGGTGGTTTTTGGAAAACTGTGTGCAGGACATGAGGAGTCATCTTGGAGACAAGCACAACAAGAATGGCAAACAGATGTAGCTGATAGCATAACAATGAGATGTGGGGTAGGGACTGTGGATCAGCAGAGTGATATGTTCATATTATATCTTAATATAGCTCCTTGCTTCCTGTTTTCTGAATAATTTGAAGATGGGCAAATGGAATGCAAAGGGGAAAATTAGAATATTATATCAGTAATTTAGGGAGTAAATAATGGCAGCATGTGCTAGGGTGGTATTAAAAAATCGAGATAAATGGTTACTGTCTAATATCTGAGAGACTAAATAAATAAATAAATAAATATTGACAATTATTGGATGTAAGAGAAAGAAATATCAGTGTTGGGAATAAAGCATGATGCTAATGCTTACTCAATAGTTTATCACACGCAACACTATCATCTATCTAACAGAATCTTCACGAATATTCATTTGTATTAACTCCAGGTTTTGAAAATCTGAGTAATCATTCAATAAAAAAAATCTGTGTCAACACTGCATGACTATATATTTCCCCCCAGGCAATGAACATAGTTAAGTCTTTTCAATTATTGCAAATTGGGCTTCGGAAGAGTAATGCGGTCCACAGTGTGGTTGGACAAAGGCTTTCAACAACAATCGGTAAATAATTATTTCTATGTTTGCTAACATATAATCACTACATTTCTCATATCCTCTGCCCCACCCGCAAGTGGTCTATTTTTCCCATCCCGTGTTGAATAATGACGAGAACAAGCAATGCAAGTTCTCCAGCAGTCTTTATACTCCTGGGCTTCTCTGCACGACCCTCCCTTGAACCTATCCTTTTCTTGCTTGTCTCTATTTTTTATGTGGTTTCAATTGTGGGCAATAGCATCATCATTCTGGTATCATGCATGGATGTGCGGCTCCACACTCCCATGTACTTCTTCCTCACTAACCTCTCCTTCCTGGACATTAGCTTTATCACAAGTATTGTCCCACAACTCCTGGTCAACCTGTGGGGACCACAGAAAACCATAAGCTATGGAGGTTGTGTGGTCCAATTCTACGTCTCTCATTGGCTGGGAGCAACAGAGTGTGTTCTCCTGGCAGTCATGTCCTATGATCGCTATGCTGCCATCTGCAGGCCCCTCCACTACACTGCAATCATACATCCACAGCTTTGTGCGGGCCTGGCCTTTATTTCATGGTTTGGAGGTTTCATCACCAGCATGGTGGGCTCCACACTCACCATGCTGCTACCACTGTGTGGAAAAAATCATATCGATCACTTTTTTTGTGAGATGCCCCTCATTATGCAATTAGCTTGTGTGGACACCAGCCTCAATGAGCTAGAGATGTACCTGGCCAGTTTTATCTTTGTTGTCTTGCCTCTGGGTCTTATTTTGATCTCATATGGTCACATTGCTCGTGCTGTGTTGAAGATCAAGTCGGCAGAAGGGCGAAGGAAGGCATTCAACACTTGCTCTTCCCATGTGGCAGTGGTATCCCTGTTTTATGGGAGCATCATCTTCATGTACCTCCAGCCAGCCAAGAGCAACTCTCACGAGAAAGGAAAGTTCATAGCGCTCTTCTACACTGTAGTCACCCCGATGCTGAACCCACTGATTTACACACTGAGGAACAAGGACGTGAAGAGAGCCCTCAGGCATATTTTATTAGAGAAATGCTGTGGTTTTGCAGTGAAATGAAAGACATTTAAAGACTCTAGTTTTGTTTAATGAGAAAGAATAAGTCTAAGCAGTCTAAAACTAGTTTTGTAGAAAAAGATATCTGAGATTGCAATTGTCTAATCACAGCTTAGCTTGTAGGTGGATGGCATTCTTGATTAGAACAAGTTCATACACTTCTCTAAGACTGAGATTAAAATAAATTATTTTATTGCTGTTAATTGTTGATAATAAAGTAAGTCATTCAGTTTACAAAATCTATGTGAGGTACTTTTTATTTCAATGTATGTTACAGATCAGCATGTTGTGGAACTTGCTGATTATTATTAAGCTCATATTATGATGCTATGATGTTTTTAAACTGAGATATAAACTAGATCTGTTCTATTTTATTTACACTAAATCTATTCTATTTGAAACTAGATTTATTCATTATGCCCATAAGAGCTTCAGGAAAAGAACTAAACTTGCACATTTCTAAAGCATAGAACTTTTCATTGCTCTGTCTGCTAATTAATCATTTCATTATTGGCATGTTACATTTATTTAACTGTACCACAGAATTTTTTATTTTTATACTCGCCTCTGGGCCTTCTGCTTTCAGGTAACATGAGTATTTTTATTCAATCACCAGTATATATTTTCTTATTTTTCTATTCCCAAGTATGTACTCATTCATTCCTAAAGTGAAACATACTTGTGAATATTGTAAAGATAAACACACAATATGACCGTAGGACAGAAAAAATCCCTTCAGATGCCTTATCCCTGAAACTGAAACAGTGATTTGAGCGGCTACAAAATAAAAGGAGAACGTAAAATATTTAGTGACAAACAAGTTCATCTCAAACAAAAAAAGGAAAAGAAAGCTTAAAGTACTGCTCGTTGCCTAGTTGGTTTAATGGTCGAATGTGTCTGATAAAAATAATAGTACATTTTATAAATTTAAAAAATCAATTAAAGGTGTTGAAAAGGTTATTTTTTTATTTTCAATTTGCCAGATATTCTTTTAATGAGAATTATAAACGACAATATATATTTTTTTGCAAACTATCTTTTTAAACAAATTATTTGCAATCTCAAGGAGCTCCCAGTGTGAGCTGCCTACCCTGGTCGCCATCTTGCTGGAACTTCTAAAAATGGTATTTCTATTTGTCTTTAAGCATTACATTTGTAGTTGCACCACAAAAATCATCTATTTCAAAGAGTGTTTCCTATAATTACGTTTTAGGTAACTTTTTCCAAAAAAATCTTGTGTTTTGAAATTCTTTTCCACTTTAATTGAAACACATTTCTAAATATAACAGTGTTGCACACTGTTAATTCAATTAATGTCAAAAGATGCTCAGAGATTTACACCTTGAAAAACTATTTAAACATATTTAAATTCAGCATTATCAGCTATTGACTTCTTAGAACGGTGACCTTTCTGATAAGAGTTTGTAGGTATACAGCAATGAGACCAATAATTCATACATATATATTGATTATTAAAACAGTAGATAAATTTTATCCAAAGTGTATGCAATAGTTACCTATATTTTACCAAAATACTAATTTATTTTTTACCATATCTCCACTATTCAGTGTCCATATGTTTGCTCACTTACATGTGGTGATAATGTAATGTAGTGATAACGTTCTATTTTCTTTATTAATAAAAATGACAACACCTTTTACAGACACACAGAGTTCTCTGTATTATTAGGCACACTTCTAGTCAATTTCTCCAAATAAACTCTTCATTTTCGTACCTAGTACAGCTGTTGTTGTTAGGGGCCGCCAGGTCAGTTTCAACTCAGAGTGCCCGTATACGCCGCAGACGGAATACTGCCCAGTCACGTGCCATCTTCACCGAGTTGTTCTGTTTGAGTCCATTATTGCAGCTACGGTGTCGATCCGTTTCACTGTGGTTCTTCCACGTTTTTACTGACCCTGTCTGCAAGAGTTATGTCCTATCTTATCCCCGTTTTATAAATCAGGAAGGTAAAGCCAGAATTCGCAGAATTCAAACATAGGCAATTATGGTTTAATAGCCATCGGCTGCTTCTGAGTACATCATTAAATGTCATAGAAATAGCCACACCAATACAGTTATCATGTTTTGAAGCACATTCCAACAAATGGGTAATATTTGGTTTCTCAAAACCATTATATACAGGTATTAATATTATTTTACTTTTACAACATTAAAAGATGTGTGTAGATTTTTTCATATTTTAACAGTAATTCATAGGATATGGAGCAGTAACTATAATACCACAATAATTTAATTTTTAACATTGATTACCCACTCATTGGTATCTGAAGAGGGGAACAGTTGTGAGGCAACTCAAGTTATTTTACAAATGTGTCTTACAAAATATGAAATCCTGAATTCTGTTAGTCTTGCCAGATATATCACCATGATCACCACATACCAATTGCAAGTAGTCCCTGTCTTATGATGGGGTTCTATTCTGATGATCCCATTATAGGTTGGTTCTGACATAAGTTGAATATTTTTGTTTGTTTTTTGCTTTCATAATTGTGTTAGTCTGGGTTAACTAGAGAAACAAATTCAAAGTCACTCATTTATGTGTAAGAGAGTGCTTTCTATCAAACAGTAATTCTATGTTAAGAAAACATCCGAGTCCAGTCCAGATCAAGTCCACAAGTCCAATACTAGTCCATATGTCTGATACTAGTCTATGAATTCCTCTTCAGACTCAATGCAATGCATGCAATGATGCCGAATGCAGGAAGATCACAGACCAATGGGTGAAAAGTCTTGTGGATCCTAGTGGCAGTTGAAGCATCTCCAGGGCTCTGGCTGCCATCAGTGTGGCACCATGTGCTTGTCATCAGAAATGTGTAGTAGGGAGAGTGGGTCCCACCTCCAGGAAGGAAAAAGAATTTCCAGAATCCTCATGAGAAGGCCACACCCACAAGAAGGTATCAATCTGGCTATGACCTGATTGACAGGATAGACTCCACCCCTTCGCTCAAGTTGACAGGAGATTATGTAACTGACACAGTAATCATTTGTGGTTAATACCTTGATAAACCTGATATTTCTATGTCATTTAGGTTTGAAAACACTATATGTAAACTTAGAAATATATTTTAATCTATATGCAGGTATATCAAAAATATTTCTACACTATCATTCTAGGTCAATTGTGTGGCTTTATTCTGTATAAAATGTGGTTGAAACATGTCTCTGGGATCATTGGATGTCTGCAGACAGAAAAGTTCTCTCGAGATCTCAGACTCACCAGAGTGACTTCAAAGCAGGAAAGGGTGGAATAAGAACAGTTGCTCCCAAGGGTATCTGCTGGTCATTTACACTCAAGGCAGTGGGGTCAGCTCAGAATGTTGTGAAGACTATATTTTGGCATTCCAAAGGGATAATTTTGATCAATTTTCCTCAAGGGCCAAGGATGATCATGGGGTCTTCCCTGAGGAAGCTTTTAGAAAATTAAAAACTGCATGGGTGAGAAAAGACCAAGAAGGTTGTGCTCAGAATATTCTTCCCCCTCACAACAATGGCCCTGCTCATTCTTTGAGGTATGAAATCTTTCCTACTAGAATTTTGTTGGGAAGTCTAAGCACATTCACCCTAGAATCCTGATCTTTCAGCCACTTCGGGAGTCTTATTGTTTCTCAAACACGACACTTTAAAAACCTGATTTACGCCTTGGAGAATGACAAAACTGTCTTTGATGTTTCTAGTCCATTTCTCTTAAACTCTGAACTAAATAAATGGAAGAGTATAGAATTCTTTGAGAAAGGGTTAGAGAAATGGAAGCACTGAATATTTCAAGAAACAATAGATTCACATGTTGATAGATTTGTTAAGGACTTCTGCTATTTTTCAGCAGTATTTTTTTACTTACCCTCATACATACATATTACTAACATTATATGTATCAAAAGTAACAAAAACCACACAGTTGTACAGTATGTCATAACTTGAATGTGTCATAAATAACTGAAAGGTAACGAAGGGCTATAATCTGAGTGATCTCTATCTGACCAATAAGCTTGTTCTCTTTTATAATTCTGAAATTTGTTCAACCCTTTTCTACCACTCTGTCCAGGACCATCTAATGTGGTCCCTTTCATAATAGTTGGTGTGATAGCTAGGCTTATTGTGCCAGCTAGGCCAATGGGAACCTATGGGTGGAGTTCAGTTGGCTCAAGCTTGATTGGAAGACGACCAAAATAAATAGAGACAGCCGGCATCCCATCTCCCTCTTGCTCCCTAGTGACTGGACCAGCATGCTGCTGCTTTAGTTAGTTCTCCACCTCAACCTGTGTGCTACACTACCTGTGGACCAAGCCAACCAGTGGATCATGTCACTAGAACTTGAAGCTCCTTTGAGTTCTGCTGTGCCACACTGCTGGTGTGCACATTGCTTGGCTGGTAGGTCTTCTTGCTGTGCTTGAGTTCAAGCACATCAGGGCCTGCTTGGCTTAACTTCCAAGCTACTGACTGCTGCTGACCCACCCTGCTTTCTGCTACCTGTGGGCAAACTGTGCCTGCCTTGCCTGACAGAAGACTCTGCTGTCCTCTTCCTTGACCTTGGACCTGGAAGTCCATGTGAGTTGAAGGGCTTCCAGTGTATTAACCCTTCCACATAAGTGAGTTTAACTGAGCCCTCTGTACAGCTGTGTGGACTAATTCGCTGTTATATTCCTTCTTGCTGTATAGGTACATAGATGATAGATATATGATAGATAGATAGATAGATAGATAGATAGATAGATAGATAGATAGATAGATAGATAGATACGTAGATACGTAGATACGTAGATACGTAGATACGTAGATACGTAGATACATAGATCCAGGCACTATCTAATTCTTCTGGCCTCTGACTGTGGAGACTGATATATAATGGATTAATGAATTCCGAATGTCTTTTGATTCTCCTCATTCTTCTTTCCTTTGGATGAGAAGAGACCAAGACAATAGTTGCACGTTAGATGGTTGATCATGAGCTTTTAAGATCCTAGTTACTACTCAATAAAGTAGAAGGTAGAACATTGTCTTTGTGAATTGTTATGCCAATTGAACTTGATGTCCTATATCCCTGAGTCTCCAGGCCCAGTAACTCATTCCTTCAAGATGTTTAGTTATGTCTAAGATGTTTTCAGAAATTTTCCCACTGTATGTATCACTACTTCATGGATATATTTGCAGCTAAGATAAATGCACAGTTTTGTTACTCGTTTAGTTAAAAGTTCACATTCACTACACTGGTATAGATAGGAACTTACACAAGGAATCCAGGACAGATGATCCCTTCAGGACCAGTGCTGAGAGTGGTGATACTGGGAGGGTGGAGGGAAGGTGGGGGAGAAAGAGGGAACCAATTACAAGGATCCACATATAACCTCCTCCCTAGGGTATGGACAACAGAAAAATGGGTGAAGGGAGACGTCGGACAGGGTAAGACACGACAAAATAATAATAATTTATAAACTATCAAGGGTTCATGAGGGAGAGGGTGGAAAAAATGAGGCGCTGATACCAAGGCGTCAAGTAGAAAGCAAATGTTTTGAGAATGATGATGGCAACAAATGTACAAATGTGCTTGACACAATGTATGTATACAGTGAACCCTCGCCACTTCGCGCTTCGACTTCCGCGGCTTCACTCTATCGCGGTTTTTGCGTAACAGCACCCACTGCCTACACCCGCTCCTTCAGAGGAAAAAGACGGCGACCCACCTGTAGAGTACATCCCTTAAGTCATTTCATAGGCTATTGATTACAGTATTTGTAAGAACTATGTATAATAATACTGTATGTGAAATATGTAATACTGTAAACTAGATGCCATAAATAATATAATAATGATAATTGTAACGTCCAAAATGTTTTACTGTATTTTCCCTTTTTCGTTTAATAAATTGGGTAATACGAGTGTAAAGGTGACTAAAGGGTGTTTTTTCATGTCCTCTATGCTCTAACTACGAAAATATTTGATTTACAAATAAGGAATCCTACTTCGCAGAATTTCATTTATCACGGTAGGGTCTAGAATTGATTAACCGCGATAAACGAGGGTTCACTGTATATGGATTATGATAAGAGTTGTATGAGCCCCCAATAAAATGATTTTTTAAATGCTCACATTCACAAATTTAGTGACATCAAAACTCACATTGGCTATCATATCTTCAATGATTGATGTCAATTTCATAGTAAGCCCATAGAGACTACAGTATTACTATGGTAACACTACCCTACCAGTGTTAACACTACTACTTCTAAATAGAAGTTCAAAGAATATAAGGAAAATGAGAAACATAACACGTACTGCTAGAGATACCACTTAAGCAGTTGGGTACAATATCAGAGATTTTAATCATAGCTACTATTCCCCACTGTCTATTCTATGCTTCTCTTATCTCCTTCCAGCATTTTGTAGAGTCAGTGATCTTTTACCTGGAGAAGCAAATAATACTTATAATTCTTTAAATTTCTATGCAGCTTTGTTTTTGGAGTCTTGTCTTTATTAGACTGTCGCACTTTTTCCACGTCCAAGACTGTTGAGTAATAGTGTATTCAGAGATTCTTTAGTAATACCTTCCCTTCTTCCCAAAATAGACATCCTGGTAGCTATTCACAGTAGCAAGCCATATTCTAGATGTAGAGTAGTTATGAATCATAATTGACTCAATGCCTATTTTTCTACCATCATAAACATATCAAAACTATGTAGAGGCAAAATAGTAAATAAAATATCCCAAGGCACAAATTCAAGAAAACTTCCTTTTTTGTGGAAAATCAGAAAATAAATTTATGTAGACACATAAGTTATATTTCTTTCCATCGAGAGTTCACAAGTTATTTACAGTACATTATCAAGAAAGCAACATCTTAGATGAGTCTAAAATAAAAGAGCCCCACATCCACTTGTCTCTAGATTATTCATAATTTGGTCCAATTTTTGACTGGGTGATTTGGGTAATAGTATCCAATAACTTGAAAGCAACCTTGGTTATGTAAAGTGAGATCTTCTTCCTTGCATATGGATTCACAAAATAAGCAGAAAAATCAAGAATGGCCTTTGGTGAAGTTCAGGGCAATATAATATGGTTCCCAGAGGTCAATGAATAGAATAATCAGTATTTTTGTGTCTGATTATTTTTGTAGCTTTTATTTTCTGATCTGCATTAACCACTGATACAATGAAAATTAGATGAATGCTTATGTTATACAATAGACATCAATCAAATATTTAGAAATATTTAGACTGGGAACATACAATTCACCTCTAAGTCAAAAATGTAAAGACTGTTCACAAAAAGTGTATTTTCTACATGTCAACAAACAAACATAGGCCAAATGGATAAAATTCTTGATGGACAAATCATTTTAATCAGGGAGGAAAACCCTGATAGAGAAGTCAGGGCACACTGAAGATAAAAGTCTACAGATGTTTTGCTGAGTGGACAAAGCACTCTGAGGTCCACATACAGGGTAGGTGGGTTTTTCATCAAATCACAAAGGGTTAGATAGCTTACATTCTATTTCTCGCTTGTTCCATGACTGAAAATTACTCTTTGGCTTTTTAAAAATATTGTTGGTTGTCTTTTCTTTCTTACACCTTATTTTTATTTTTATCTTTATTTTTCTTTCTGTTTCACTTTGTTTTGGTTTGGTTTTGTATTGTTTCTGTTAGGTTTCCCAGTTTATGAAACACAAGAGTGAATTCATAGAGACAATTAACTGATGCAATATTTTAACAGGGTAGGGTGCCACATGAGGGGTTTTAGGGAGCAAATAATGACTGTGGGAGGGACAAGGAGTACTAGAACTGATTGTGATGATGTATATATGACTCTTTTTTTAAAGTGGCTTAACGACATAAGTGCATAATATGTGAATTTTATATGAATACATTTAAAAAATAAAATTAAATCAATAGAACAGGCAAAATAACAGACATTTTCATAACTTTGTCTTCAGTATACTCCATCACATTCAATGATATATTTGCAGAAAATGGTAAGTAAGCTCACAACTCAATGTTATCAAGTTAATATGATTCATAACAATACTATAGGAGAGAGTATAACTAACTATCCATCAGGATTTCCAAGGTTGTACAGAATCAGACCATTATATTTTTTCCCCATGGAACAGCTGATAAGTTAGAACTAACCCCCTTGGCCAATGGAATGAAATTCCAGAACACTGTGCTCATGCAGAACTTGTACAAGGATCAAGAAGTAGATGTGCAAACAGAACAAGGGAATACTAATTAAGAGATCAAAAGACGTGTTGCATTAGGTAAATCTGCTGCACAAGACCTCTTTAGATTATTGAAAAGCAAGAATGTTACTTTGAAACCTAAAGTGTGCTTGACCCAAGCCATGGGGTTTTCCATTGTTCATATACATGTGAAAGTTGGACATTGAATAAAGAAGACCAAAGAAGAATTGATGAATTTGAATTGTGGTGTTGGAGAAGTATATTAAAAGGAACATGAACTGCTAAAAGGACAAAGTGATCTGTCTTAGAAGAAGTAAGGCCAGTGTGCTCCTTAGAGTCAAGGATGGCAAGACTTTCTCTTGCATACTTAGGATATAATGTCCGGAGAGACCAGTTCCTGGAGAATGACATCATGTTAGATAGGGTAGGGGTGCGGCAAAGGAAAGGAAGGCCCACAAGGAGATGGACTGAAATGTTGGCTACAAAAATGGGATCAGGCAAAGGAACAATTGTGAGGATGGTACAGGACCAGGAAATGTTTCATTCTGCTTTGCCTAAGGTCGCTATGAGTAGGAACCAACTAAATGGTACCTCACAACAACAAAACATTGTGGTTAGCAGCTCAATGCCAAATCTCTACTCCACTAGAGCTACTTAAAAGCTAATAGACATGTTGAAATGTTCTCTGTCAAACCTGTATGTAGATGCCTCTAAAAGTCCATGGAAAACTAAGATAAAAAGATAATCACATTTACATACAAATGTTTGGAGCTCCCTCATATATATTCCTGGATATAGTTCTTCTTTGCCTCCCACATCCCTTCAGCCTGTTTGTGCATGCATCTACTAGTAGACCACAGTTATTACAGGATGGTGCATATAACAGTATTTATGTCTGCTGCTTTTAACTCACATTCTTCTCGGTTTTCTCCTGCCTCCATGATTTTTTACTGACCCTCTTTTTATTGTATATTGTCTTCCCTTTCATGCAAGGTAAAATGTATCTCGGCAATAATTTGTCCTCCCTTCCCTTTCCACCCTTGGCAACTATCAAAGACATTTCTTTGAGTAAGAAAAACTTCCCTTGACTTATTATAACAATTGTCTCAAACAATAACTGCCATTTTGTGAATGACATTTCATGCAGCATAATATCCTCCAGGTTTGTCATGAGATGTTTCACAGATTCAACATTATTCTTAAGGTTGTTTAGTATACCACTGTGTATTTGTACTAAAGTCCTTTTATCTAACTTTCCATTGGGGGGCATTTAGAAACTTTCCAACGTCTTGCTATTGTGAATAGTGCTGTTATGAACATGGATGTGCATATATTTATTTGTATCATAGCTCTTCCTTCTCTAAAATATATATACCAAATGAAATAGGCAAAGACCTAAAGTTAGAAAATAAAGGATGAATACATTCGCATATCTCAAGCTGAAAGAATTGAAGAGAAAAATGAAGACTTGAGTTGTAATATTGAAATTCCATGGAAAAAATATCAAATTATGCAGGAAGTAAGTACCAAAGAATTGTGGAAGGAATACAGAGTCACTGTACCAGGAAGAATGGACAGGTGTTCAACCATTTCAAGAGATAATATATGATTGAAAAATAAGGGTATTGAAGAAAGGTGCAATGGAAATCCATTAGTGAAAAACAAGAGTCCAGGAATTGACAGAATACCAATTGAGTGTTTCACCAAGCTAATGAAGCACTAGAAACACTCAATCATCCATAAAAAGAAAT
Organism: Echinops telfairi; assembly: GCF_000313985.2. NCBI lineage: Eukaryota > Metazoa > Chordata > Mammalia > Afrosoricida > Tenrecidae > Echinops > Echinops telfairi. The sequence goes on along the minus strand of NW_022111372.1, from coordinate 42,384,949 downwards.
TTGGAAGACAGTTACCCGGACAACTGGAAGTGATCAATAATTGTGACCATTCCAAAGAAAGGTGACCTAAAAGAATGTGGAAATTGTCAAACAATAATATTAATCTTACATGCAAGTAAAATTTTGCTGAAAAAAATTTTAATGGTTGTAGTAGTAAATCAACAAGGAGTTCTCATAAATTCAAGAAGTTGTGAAAGGAGGGATACCATTGCTGACAGATAAATCCTGACTGAACACAAAGAATACCAGAAAGATATCTCCTTGTGTTTTATTAGCTATGCAAAGAAATTCAACTTTGTTGATTCTAGCTCTTTCTTCTTTTAGGTTTGTACATTTATTGCTCTAAATTGCCCTCTAGGATACTTTTTTATGTACAAAGATTTTGGTATTTTAAGTTTTTATCATTGTTTGATTCAGAATTTTTATTCATTCTTGTATTAACTAGTAGCTTTTAACCTGCCACTCAATTTGCATACATTTGACTTTTTTATATTGAGTTTCCTTTTGTACATTTGTAATTTTTAGTGCTGTGATCCAATGAGATGATGTAATATCCTAATGTTTTCAAAGTTATTGATACTTTGATCTTGCTCAATATGTGATCTGTTCTAGATAGTGCTCAATATGCATAGGGAAAAAACCCAAAATTGTCCTATAGTTGGGTTATGTGTTCTATATATGTCTATGAGTTTATGTTGCTTAATTCTAATGTGTCTTTGTTGCATTTCTTTCCAGTTGTTCTACCTTTGTTAGAACGTGGTATATTAGAGTCTACCATTATTATAGAGCTGTCTGTTTCTCCTTTCAATTGTGTTAGAGGTTGATTTGTGCATTTTGAGAGTCACTAGATTCATAGGTATTTATAATGGTTATGTCCTCTTGTTCAATCAACGCTTTTATCATAATATAATGTGTTTTCTTGTCTTATACTGACTTTTGGCTGAAAGTCCATTTTAAAACAAATTCCTATTGCCACAGGGAGCTATTAGAAGAAAGTTTTCTAACTTGGCTGTGGTGATGATTGCACAATTCTTAGTACATCTAAAGCAATTAATTGTATGATGTGTAAATTATATGGCCACAAAACTATGAAAAATAACAATCATTAAAGAGAAAAGTATATCATATTTTCAGAGAGAAATTAACAGTGCCATTCACCCTCTCTTTTGCTTATTTTTGGCATCCTTTAATTTTTTAGGCTGTTCATTTTTGTGTCTAAGTTGTAGCTTATAGACAACATGTTGCTGGGTCCTGTAATCTTATCCATTCTGCTATTCGCTGTCTCTTGACTTACACCTTTAATTCATTTCTCTTCGGTGTGATTATAAAAATGTATGCCATTATTACTATAATTTTGGTTTTTTTTTCTTTTTGGTTTTGTGTGTGTGTGGTTGTGTCTGTTGCTACTTATTTCCCTGCTCCATATAATTTTCTGTATTTAGTTCATGTTTGTGGGTTCTCTTAACATTTTCTTTATACCTATTATATAATGTTTACTAAATCTTGATGATTTACTTAATAAGCTTTATGAATTTTCTTTGAAATTATGATTAATGTGCTAATTTCTTCCTAAGATTAAAGCAGTGACTCTCTCTCTTTTTTTAATCATTTCATTGGGGGCTCAAACAGCTCTTATCACAATCCATACATATAGCCATTGTGTAAAGCACATTTGTAAGTTTGTTGCCATCATCGCTTTCAAAATATTTTCTTTCTACTTGAGCCCTTGGTATCAACTCCTCATTTTTTTCCCTCCCTCCCTCACCTTCCCTCCCTCATGAGCACTTGATAAACTATAATTTTTTTTCATGTCTTACACTGACTGATGTCTCCCTTCACCCACTTTTCTGTTGTCCATCCCCCTGAGAGGGAGTTATATGTCGATCATTGTGATTTGTTCCTCTTTTCTCCACCCACCTTACCCTTAACCTCCTGATATCATTACTCTCAATATTGGTCCTGAATGGTTTATCTGTCCTGGGTTCCCTGTGTTTCCAGCTTTTATCTATATCCATGTATATGCTCTGGTTTAGCCAGATTTGTAAGGTAGAATTGGGGTCATGATAGAGGAGGGGAGGAAACATTAAAGAACTAGAAGAAAGTTGTTTGTTTCATTGATGCTATACTGCATCCTGACTGGCTCATCTCTTCCTTGTGACCCTTCTGTAAGGGGATGTCCAATTGTCTACAGATGGGCTTTGGGTCTCTACTCCTCACTCCCTCTCATTCACCTTGATATGATTTTTTGTTCTGGGTCTTTGATATCTAATACCTGATCCCATTGACACCTCATGATCACACAGGCTGGGATGCTTCTTCCATGTGGGATTTGTTGCTTCTCAGCTAGATGGCTGCTTGTTTATCATCAAGCCTTTAAGACCCCAGACATTATATCTTTTGATAGCCAGGCACCATCAGCTTTCTTCACCACATTTGATTATGCACCCATTTGGTTTTCAGTGATCATGTCGGGAAGCTGAGCATCACGGAATGCTAGGTTATTAGAACAAAGTGTTCTTACATTGAGGGGGTACTTGAGTAGAGGCCCAATGTTTGTCAAGCAGTCTCTTCTATATTGGAAGGGAGGCCTAGTGGCATACTGGGTAAGCTTTGGGCTGCAATTTTCATTGTTGACAGTTCAAAATGACCAACAGTTCTGTGGGAGAAAGACGGGGTTTTCTACTCCTATAAATAGTTAAAGCAGTGGTTTTCAACCTGTGGGTTACGACCTTTGGGGGTCGAAGGACTCTTTCACAGGGGTCGCCCAATTCATAACAGTAGCAAAATTACAGTTATGAAGTAGCAACGAAAATAATTTTATGGTTGGGGGGTCACTACAACATGAGAAACTGTATTAAAGGATTGCAGCATTAGGAAGGTTGAGAACCACTGAGTTACAGTCTCGGCAATTCACAGGGCAGTTCTACCATGTCTTACAGAGTCGCAATGAGTCAGTATTTACTAGATGGCAGTGATTTTGGGGGGTTCTACATTGAAGTCAATTTAACTAACTCTCTATCTGAAAATTTTTTAACTACACTGTATTCTATGTAATTTTGAAACCATCCTCATTACATATTGATATCTTTGGTTCTTTATTTTCAATCTTAAGTGTTTTACTTTAGATATCTCTATATCTAGACTGACTTCTGAATGGTGGTGTTGAACCATATGATAATCTCGGGTTATTGTCTACAGTTGTTAGTTCTCTGTGTGAAAAGCTCCATTATTATTTCTTGCCAAATTAATCTGCTTTTCACCTTTCTTAATTTCTGTTTTCCTGAAAATAGTCATAACATTGTCATCATAATTAAGGATTATTTTTCAGGTCAGGTAGTGCTCAAAATATGACTGAGGAAGATCTGCTTTGTGAAAGAAGAGTCAATGACATGGATTGAGTAAAGCAGTGGATGTCAAAAAACATCATCCATGAAGAAAGCAAAGGGTCATTTAAAAGAGAGGAAAGAAAGAAAAGATCCTTGTAGATGTCAGAAGAGAAACTTGACATTAATCATAGAGTAGCTAAGGTAAATGGAAGAAATTATGAAATCAAGTAGTTAAACAGAAAATTTTAAAAACAGCTCCAGAAGACAAAGTAAAAGTATTACAATGCACAGTGCAAAGACATAGAGTTAGAAAACCAAAAAGAAAGAACTCTCATAGTATGTCTTAAAATGAAAGAACTGAGAAAAAAAGTCAGGCCTCAAAGTGCAATCTTGACAGATTCTTTGGGGGAAATATTGATTATGGAGGAAGCATCAGAAGGAAATGGAAAGAATACAGAGTCACTGTGTCAAAAAGAGCTAGCCAACACTCAACCATTTAAAAGGTAGCATACGATCAAGAACCAATGATACTGAAAGAAAAAGTAAAATTTACACTGAATGCAATAGCAAAAAACAAGGCTCCAAGAATTAATGGGAAGCAACGGAAAGATTTCAACCAACTGAGAAAGCACTGGAAGTACTCACTCATTAAGGTCAAGAAATTTGGAAGACAGCTACATAACTGATTAACTGGAAGCAATCCATATCTATACCCATTCCAAAAAAAGATGACCTAATAGAATACTCAAATTATTGAATAGTATATTTAATACCACATAAAAGTAATGGAAG
>NW_022111372.1:42357760-42366298 GCF_000313985.2 Echinops telfairi | reverse complement strand
TAAATACAGTCTAGCTCAAGTCATCCTTCTCCTAATGTGTGGAAGCTGATGAACAGAAAGCAACAGGAGATTGAAGATCCAGACTAGGATGAAGAAGCAGAGACAGCAGGGGGCACGGGCTAGTGGATGCAGAGGTCCAGTCAACTGAATGAGTCCACAGGTGTTAGTCTGCGTATGGCTCCTGGATCAACATGCAATGCAACAGGAAATGAAGGAGCCAGATGCAAGATCCATCTCTGGCAGAAAGTGAAGAGCCATGGAAGATTCGTCTCCTTTCCCTCTTATGCAAAAGGCTACGACATCAAGAAGGTGGTAACAATTGTACAATACTGCTTTATGTGATTGAACTATGGAATGTTATATCTGTAAGAGCTCCAAATAAAATGTCATCAGGCTGAGATAAGATTGACAAGTTTGACTCCACCCCTAGTGAGAAGTGTCACTTGATAATCCCTAACTACCACAATGTCCCCTTAGCACACTAAAACAATACACACGACTTGGATTGGTTCAAAGGCATTGTGCTGATTGAAATAAATGAGTCATAGTCAACAAAGACACTTTAGGACTTTATGTATCTGACATCCTCAGGAAGATAATGACAGTGATGCAAACAGATCGATGGTTGTCAGATTTTAGATTTGGAGGAAAATGTCAATAAAGGCATAACATAAGAAATTTTGATGAAGTTAAAGCTATTCTATATCCTAATTGGTGATGGTTACATGAATCCATATGTGAATAAATTCCATAGACTTTTACACTAAAATTTCATAATTCTCAATCATATAACAAAATTAAATTGAAAAGAATCTAAAAAACAGAAAATTTTAAGTACATATATGACCATCTATTTATAAAGGCATCAAGCAAAAAAATGGTAATCAATTTTAATTTCATTCAAGTTTTAGTCTCATTCATATTTCCTGTGTGCTCCCAGAGAAAGAGTTCTTTGATTGCTTCATTTAATTATATAATTATATCTCCAAGGCAATGAAGTGGCATAATCAATTTAGTCAAACAGCCTGAGCAACAACTACAAAACAAAACAGTTTGAACTGTATGGCTTACCGATTTAATTCATCAGTGTTAGAACTTGACCAATTATGTAGTTTTATACATTCATATGTTACTATTCTATAATAAAATTGAATCAGATGCATGATGCAAGACCTAAGGGATGAATCTGTCTCTGCTTAGTTGCAATAAGATTTTACACCTGTTGACTTGCTATTCCGATTTCTCACTGGGATTTTCATCTGCCACCCAGGCTTTAGAGTTCATTCTGGAAGGGATGACAGAAAAATTCCCCAAGCAATTGTCACCCCAGAGGCCCAACCAGACAAGAACAAACCAAACTTTTTAATGGCCTCATTGCATAGCTTGAAGTCAGTTAGTAAGAGCTTAATGAGTTCTTCTGGGACAGTGGCTCCTGTCTCAGAGGAGATGATGAATTTGAGATTTTTATTTTCATGGGGTTTGTTACCTTAGTTTCAAAATAATGATTTTTTAAAAGACATTCCTGACCAGAATTAATCCTTCCAGTACTTTTCTTTGACCCCTTCTTCAAATTTAGAAGAAAAGTGTCCCAATTAACAATTTCTGTAACTAAAATTGAATATTTTATTTATTCCTGCAATATGTTGGCTCTTTACTCAGACACCTGGGAGTAAGCTTAGGTTATTTTCTCTTGCTTTTCATTTCCAATCAAGTCTCACATCTTGAGATTTCAGCTTGTCTAATACCAACAAAACATATTTCTTTTTCATCATTTACACTCTCTATCTTTAATACATTTTTATTTAGATTACTGATGTGTTTTTTTTCTTATCTTTTCTAAATCAGATGGCACAAAAAAACCCTGCCCTATTACTGCACAGCTTAAGGATCTCATTTTATTTCCTTAAATAATAATTTTTAAAAAGAGGAATGCCTTTCCATGTTAGGTAAGATAAAAGGCAGTTTCCTAGCTAAATATTAGGGGAGCCTGGCAACATAGAGCTTAAGTGCTCAGCAGTGAACCAGGAGGTAGGTTCATTGGTGGGTTTAAACCCATCAGTGGTTCTGGGAGAAAGTGATTTTGCTATCTGTTTTTATTAGAATTATACCTGTGGATATCTTATAGGACTGTTCTATTCTGTCCTATGGGTTCACTATGAATTGGAATTTATTACACTATACTAATGGGTACAGAGCTTCATCTGCAGATATGCATGTAATCAAGATATTGCTTGATATGCAAATCACACTAGAATCAGATTTTTTTCTGAAGATAACATAAAGCCAAATTTATCATAGGCAAATTGAGCAACTACAGTATACATTTGGAACTCTGCTTTATCCGCCTCTCCCTCTAAACAAATTAATGTCAAACTGGATTAGAAGACTCAGCACCTAGGTGGGAAATATTCACATTTTCTTTTCAAAGGCCATCACAATTTCAGAATCACTAATAGTTTAAATTAAAATATAGTTCAAGACAACACATATTCATTACATGAAATTAAATGTCTTTAATGCAAAAAGAACCAGATTTTGTCACTGTTGAAGAATATGGTAAACCTTCAAGGAGTTTTCCATGTTGTCAATGCAGAAATTGTAATCCCGGTATAGTGTCCGGCAGGCACATATCAAAACTAGAATCCCAAGTTTTGGTTGGCTGTCAGCACTAGAATTACCAATCAACTATTTTTAAAACTTTTTAAGTGAAAATTAATTAAAAATAAATAAGTAAAAATAATTTTATTTAATTTTTTTAAATAATAAATAAATGTTGGAGAACAATTATTCAATATTATTTCATAGTGTGAATACATTTGTAATAAAACAACTATAATGTCAACATTATGCACATGACAGCTCAGTGACTTTAAGTATGTTTCTCATATTTTTCAACCACTCATGTTGTAACGGGCTATGAATTGAGCTGCTAATCACAGGATGGGTGGCTTGAACCCAACAGTGGCTCTTAGAGAGACAGATGAGGCTGTCTACTCCTGTAAATATTTAAAGTTCCCGAAACCCAAAGAGACAGTTCTACTCTGTCCTATAAGGTCACTGGTAGTCAGAATTGACCCTGTGGTAGTGAATTTGGTTTTGTGACACCATAATATATTTCCACATTTTTTTCCATCTCCTTTAAGAGAAATCAGTGTCCTAGCCTCTCTTTTTCTGTTTCTGTTATCTACCCATTGTATGCAACCAAACCCACTGACATTGTGTAGACTCAAACACTACCTAGTCTTGCTCCATTCTCACAATGATTATATTTGAACCCATTTTTGCCCATTGAGGGTCTTCCTCTTCTTTCACAGATTTACCAGGCAATGCATGATGTGCTTTTCCAAAGACTAGTCCCTCCTAATAACATGTGCAAAATAAGTGATATGAAGTCTTGCCATCTTTGCTACTAAGCAATTGGACAGAGTAGAGCTGCTCCTTGCATTTCTAAAACACTCATCTTTCTCTCACCATGTGGTTGTTGAGTTTTAACTACCATACACGCAGTTAACAGCTCAATGTTTGGACCACTGTCCCACTCAAAGTCCTTTCCCAACAGAGTCTCACTCACTACCATTAAGTCAATGGCAGTGATTCATAGTGATCCACTGTGGGTTTCCAAGACTGTAACTATTGATGGGAGTAGAAGACCCAGTCTTTGTCCCATGGAGTTGCTGGTAGTTTCAAACGGCTGACCATTTAGACCACAACCTAACACATAGCCTCTACACCACTAGCGCTCCATTCCACCTATAGTCCACACTAATAAACTTTAGTATCTCTACACTTCCCTACTCTCTATATATCTTATAAATAGAACCAAAAAATGTTTTATCTTTTTGCAGCAGACATTTCACTCAGCACGATGTATTAAAGGTTTGTCCACATTGTTGAATATATTAGGACTTCATTTCGCTTGAGCTGAGTAATATTTCATTATTTCCAAGTCTTGATGATGAGATTAATGTGAGTTTTACTCATCAGAGAAGACATTGTAGAGACAACAGAACCATGTTGGATTTGGTAAAATCTATGACGAGAAGCCAAGGCAGGAGGAAAGAAGAAGGCATGACTAGCTCCTGTGACTAGTTCATAAGCCTCTTCACGCTGACTCTGCAAGGGAGACACCATGCACCAGGAGAAAGAAGTAGTACCTCAACCAACAGACATGGCCTTCCAGTGATTGCCTTTGGTTTTCTCATGCTTTGCTGCAAAGGCCTTTGCTGACAGGCCTTTCTTAATTTAATCGTGTAAGAATGAATGGGTAGAATAAAGGTGTTTGACAGTTTTACCCCAAACAAAAATTAAGGGAATAACAAGTTTTACTCTGAGACAAAATAATAAATTGCATTAAGTCATGAAGGATTCTATCAAGGGGCACCCTTATGGTTCACTCACCTATTCCTATCCTTTTCCAATCTCATGCTTTTAGACTTCAGTCCCTGGGATATGATTCAGAATATTCTGACAAATTCAATACGAAGTCCAGCCAGAGAAATTTATCCTCTGTAATATAACCTGTTAGACTCCTTTTCCTTTTCTGTAGAATATTAACAGTTTATAACTCTCAGATTTTATTGTAAAAGATCAGATAAAATATGTAAAGAGTTTATTAAAGTACCGTGGTATGCATTGTTTAATTTTTCTAACTGCTATTTTTAATTAAATACTCATAATTGTGAGTGATAAATAATTGTCATCTAGAATATCTCAGTAATACTAATCACCTTTATGAAAAATGTCAGTTTTGGAATCAGTCTGTTATAGAGTTTTGTAATGAAGCATTCTGGAGATTTATATTAACAAAATTATCACCATTTACAAAACACAGCATTGTGTCCATTCTCCCCCACCCTGCTCACATCCAACCTCACTTATTTTTGCCTGAGGATGTTGACTTTGTTCTTCAATGTTTATTGGATATTGGACCTACTCATATCCAGGAGCTAATGACAGCTTCAAGAGAGCAATAATCCCAGCGATGTCTCAATAACAAACAGTGGATCACATTGCCCAATCTACCCTACAACTCCAATAACTGATCCTCCTGCCTAGAGTAACATTTCTCTTCGTGTCGTATGTTCAAGCTGAAACAGCATTTTACCTTAGGACAGGTAGTACTTTCAAGACCTCCCAATAATACAGAACAGAAGGAAGCAAATCTGTCTTCTGAATGCTGAACTAAGAGGGGTGGGGCGAGGGGGGAAGAGAATATGGAGGAAAGGCTACTACCAGGACAAAGTCTCACCATGAAGGGACAAAGGCCAAGGAAATAGTCTCTTGTATTTCACAAAAGGACAAATATTGTATAACATCACTTATATACATAAAAAAGAATGCAAATGTATAGAGACCAAAGTTTTTTAGTGTTTACCAGGGTCCATAAAGAGAGAAAAAGAGGGGGTTGTTGCTTGTGATTCACTGTTTTGTTTATGATGATGGAAAATTGATATTGGTTAAGTGTAATGGCAGCCCAAGTGATTCATGTAATTGATACCAATAAGTTGTATACCTGTAGAAAGTTGGATTAACAAATGGTGTCTCATCTTATTTTTTTTATTATAACAACAACAAATCAGCTGACAAAGCCTTTTTTGTGTAACCAAACCCCTGATGGGATTGGGCTTCTTGGTTTAAAGGTTTACAATTATGATGGCTTCTTGGGTCTCAGTTCATTGGTCTAGTACCATGTGCAATGCTTCTGTTCTGCTCTTACCCATGATCGCTGTAACCGGGAGCAACATAAGAAGAAGAGTTATAAACAGGAAGGATAAATTAATGCATAGCGAATTGCCTACGCAAATTGGGGAGTGGGGAGGATGTAAAACAGAATTCCAAAATCATTGAATTCAGACTTTCTGGAGCTATGGAAGCTGAATAAACTTTCAAAACTATTACCTGAGGTAAACCCTAAACAAACAAACAAACAAAAAGTCCTAAAGTCTTATTTAAACCAAAGAACAAATTAGCATATTTAGAAAGAATATTTGCTTTGAATATTGTGATATTTTGAAGGACTGTGTACATCGGACCAAACTGGCAATAGTAGCTTGATCATTCAGATTGAACCCTGAGCCATGAGGGTGAGTTCATTTCCCGATTTGAAGGGTTACTAAGTCCATTGTCTCAGGGGTTCCACCAGTCCCAACACATCAGTAAACCTAGCAGTTTTCATGATTTGGGATTCTGTCTCACATTTTTCTTCCATTCTATCCAGGATTTCCTATTGTGACTCTTTTCAGAACAGTCAGCAGTGGTGGGCAGGCACTATGTTCTGACTGGTCTCAGTGTTGTGGAGATGGGGTTGGACAGTCTAGGAGTGTTTTGGACTTTTTGATTTGCTTCACTCATCTTTACTTCAAATGGGATAGACCAATAGTTGCACCTTAGATGAATTATCATAAGCTTTTAAGACTGCCGTTGCTACTCATCAAAGTAAAATATAGAACATTTTCTTTGTGGGCTACGTTTTGCCAATAAACCTCGACATCCCCTGAAACTGCTGTCTTGAGCCTCAAGACTCAGGGACTCATTTCTTCATTGTGTTTGGTTATAGCTAAGAAATCATCGTAATCCCCCCTGCTTATGTAGTACACCCATGCATATATCTGAAGCACAGATTAATGCATTTGTAAAAACGTTCTCTCAGACCTGTATACATTTGTGAATGTAGTCCCAGGCACCTTCCCAATCCTGTTCAGCATGACTGTCTATCCACTTATAGATGCTGTCAGTCCACACTTTGAATTTTAGTTCTCCACCTGGTTGTAGAGCTAAGAAAGTAACTGGCACGTCATCTGTACTCCATGGTCCTCTCCCTTTAGGCTCCTCCAGCCCTCACTTCTTCCCCAGAAGCTTTTTCATAGCCCCCTTCACATCCTTGTTCCTCAGAGTATAAATGAGGGGGTTGATGCTAGGTGTGACAATGGTGTAAAAGAGGGTGAGAAACTTGCCCTGATCTTGAGAGTAGCTGTTCGCTGGCTGCAAGTACATGTAGATGATGGTGCCATAGAAGAGTGAAACTACTGTTAGGTGAGAAGAACAGGTGTTGAAAGCCTTTTTGCGCCCGGCTGCTGACTTGATCCTTAGCACAGCTGCAGCAATCATGCCATAGGAGATGAGGATCAGTGAGAGAGGGACCAGCAAGAGAGCAACACCCAGAGCGAAGGCAAAAGCTTCCACCAACATGGTGTCTTCACAGGCCATGGCAATCAGAGCAGGCATCTCACACAGAAAATGGTCCACCCGAAGGCGCCCACACCTGGAGAGTTGCATTGTCTGGGGGCACATGACAAAGGAATTTAGAAAACCACAGAGCCAGGCCACAGTCACCAGCTGCAGGCAGAGGCGTGGGTGCATGACTACTGTGTAATGCAGGGGCCGGCAGACAGCCACATAACGGTCATATGACATGACAGCCAGGAGGACACACTCAGTTGAGCCCAAAATCATGTAGATGTAGAGCTGAGCCACACAACCATGGTAGGTGATAGTCTTCTCTGGACCCCAAAGGTTCCACAATAGCTGGGGGACAATGCTGGTCGTGAAGCAGAGGTCCAAGAAAGAGAGATTGCCAAGAAAAAAGTACATGGGTGTGTGGAGCCTGGCATCCGTGATTGACAAGAGGATAATGGCAGTGTTGCCGACCAGTGTCAGAATGTAGAAGACCAAAATAAAAGCAAAGAGAATTCTCTCCAGTCCAGGACGATCCGAGAAACCCACCAGGATGAAGGCCTGCAGGGAGCTGTCATTTCTCCTTCCCATACTCTTCAACAGCTGTTATGGAAACAAGCAACCAAAAATGGATAAGAAGGCAAATAAAGACTACATCTAGTCCTTTTTTATTTCCATTTTCAAGTTTTAAAGATTAAAAAGTTCTTTGTAACTGCATTACCTCCTTTATAAAACACTTATTTAATGTCTATTATATTCAGGACAGTACGTAATAAAATAGAGGATAAATGACCTTGGAGGTGAATAATGTATATAAAGAACAAGGAACATAGGAAGTAAGAGATTTTTGCAAGAAAGTTAATTATCTGCAAGACTGGAAGTTTTGCAGATAATTTCTAATTGATCATGAAAAGCCTTGTAGAAGAATTTGGACTGGGGATTTCTGGAAATGAGAGTTGGTTTGGGCTGTATTTCAGAGAATTTGTTACATGGCATATTAAGCAAAACATGCCTCAAGAAGAGGAAGTAGTATATTGAAAGGCAAAGCACTTGCCTTTACATCAATTGCAACTGACAAAAACCCCATGTGTGTCATATCAGAATTGTGCTCCAAGGCAATTTTATGGATTCTATTTCTCATGTAGATCTGTAGCCCTTTCTTCTGATGATTCTGTGTGCCCTTCAGGCTCCAGGCTTCCAGTAAGCAGCCAAACATGTTTACCATTCGTACCACTCTATGGCAAAGCATGAATATCAAGTCAATGTGTGACATCTGAGAAATACATCAATGTACATGTCAGCCCCTGTCTTAGTCGTATATAATACCATTAAAATGAAACACATTATTTATCTGTACAAGGAGTT
>NW_022111372.1:42355543-42357382 GCF_000313985.2 Echinops telfairi | reverse complement strand
CAGAGTAGTTTGAAATATATGTGTCTCTCGATAGAGCTGCTGTTCACCATCTGCTATTCCTGAGACTGGAGAAGTTGTGAATTCTATGCAGTCAGAGCTGCAGGTAACTTTCCATTAATTGCTTGGCACACAGGCCCCTCCGCAAATCCCCTTGAAGCAGCATATGGGCAGGGAACAATCAAAAGAAGCTGACCACATACCAATATATATGTATAAACTTAGGAGGCCTCCTGGGCACTCACAGTAAAATTTTCCAATACATATTTTTGCTAGTGGTGCTTTTACAAAAGGTCTTTACTTCTATAGCTGTAGCTCTATCACAAACTTTCATCAAAGTTTAAGATAATTCATACAGATACCCACCCCCATGAGGACAATAAGAAGCTACCAAAAAATGCTCGATGACATTTATTACTTAGTACCAGACTCCCTAGCCAGATTGAAAATATATTGTGCAGTTATCTATTCAAAACTGATATTTTTCCAATGCATTATTTTTCATTTCATGGTGACTCAATATTCAACATTATGTCCCAAACCAAGTCTCTCTACTGTTTCACCTAGTATACATTTCAGTGTAAATTAATTAACTTTTTATATGTTGGATCTAATATTTCTAGTTTCAAATGTAAAAATTCAAGGCATAACTATTGAAAATGTTCAAACACGTGAAGTAGTTTAGTTAGTGGATGATACTACAAATATGTACTATTTTAAAAAGCATTGATATAAAGAATTGAAATTGGATTGGTTCATTGCACTTGATTATCTTATCAAAGGTTATGCCCAGGAATGTATATGTACCCACAGATGAGAACGCTCCAGGTTATTCTCTGTGCTTATTAACAGGATTTATCAACACCAACCAGCGCAGCTATTTTTGTCCAATTCAGTTGCACTGTACATCCTAACCAACCATTACCCTGTTTACATTTACAAGTGTAGATATTTCATAGATCTTTTACCCCTCTGATTTCAGTTCATTCTCATAGCAGCCTTTCAACGAAAAGTAAGCCACATGGACATGAGCAACCTCACTGACAAATCAAAAGAATAACCAATGATTGCACAACATTTTAATATCACAGAAATCTACACAAACCATTACTACCCATAAACTAATATTATACAGAATAAAGGTAGACAGGAGTGTATGGGTGGTGCAAGTGGTTAAGGTTTGTCTACTGCCTGAAAGGTTAGAAGTTAAAGTTCATTGGAGGGGAGCCTGGGGTGCAGAGGAAGAATTTGTTCAAGTTCATTCAGAGGTACCTCATAAGAAATATCTGGTAATCTCCTTGCAAAATATCAACCATCAAAACCCTAAGGAGGTTACTTTTACACTCATAAAAGTCACAGTTGACTCAGCAGTAATTGGATTAAAGATGGAGAAATAAGACTCAGAATTATGACAAAGTTCAGGACCAAATACTCACCCTGTTATTCCCACAAAGTAGATTACTTAAGGCCCTTCAGTCCTTCCTGTTTTTTACTTGGCATTCCTCTCCGAGTCCTATATTTCTCCTGCACATTATATCCTGACCAAGATTGGGGTTGGTTAAAGCTGATCACTGTGTGCTATATCCCACTAACCGGCATACAGGGGCCTAATGATCGGATTTATCATTAGGAACAGTTTCCAGGGGAAGCCTGAAAATCATCCTTAGCATTGCATGCGATGATTGAAAATGCCTCAGTTCCCCTGACTTAAAACAAAGTAATGCAGAGGTTCTCTTTCAAATCAGCGGTCATTTCCATTGAGAGAGTCAAAGAAACAGTTGTGTGTCTGTGGTCAGGGCCAATGACTACAAATGCCAGTTGACTTGGTCTAGCTAAGACTGG
>NW_022111372.1:42352528-42353811 GCF_000313985.2 Echinops telfairi | reverse complement strand
CTGTGGATTATGATGCTGGCAAAGAATATTTAAGTATCCTGGACTGCGCGAAGGCAAAAAACCTGTGTTGGAAGTGCCACCAGAAAGCCCCTTCAAAAGAAGAACGGTGAAACTTTGTCTCACTTACGTAAAACTTACTTATCAGGTGCACCAATCCTTGGAGAAGGACACCATGCTTGGTGAACCAAGTGAGTAAAAGAAAGACTCAGTGAGATAGATTGACTCCGCAGCTGTAACAATGGATATACATAACAATGTTTATGCGGATAGTGCAGCACCAGGCAATGATTCATTGTCACTATTAGAACCGTTCATTGGATAAATCTGCTTACAAGGCCTCTTTAAAGTGTTGAGAAACAAGGATGTTGCATTGAGGAGTAAGGTGTGCCTGATTCAAGCCATGGTATTTTCAATCATCTCATATGCATACGAAAACTGGACATTTAATAAAGAATATCAAAGAAGAACCAACGCATTTGAATTATGGTGCTGGCAAAAAAAACATTGAAAGTACTTGAACTGCCAAAAGAACAAACAACTCTGTCTTGGAAAGAATATAGCTAGATTGTTGCTTAGAGACAGGGACAGCAAGGCTTTGTCTCACATACGTTGTACATGCAATCAGGAGAGACCAGTCCAGTCCATGGAGAAGAACATCATGCTTGGTTAAGGAGGGGAGCAGTTAAAACAGATGAAACAGCAGAGGACCATCAACCATACAAACTGACAAGGTGGCTACAATGATGGACTCAAACATAAGGAAATTGTGAGGATGGCACAGCACCACCTAGAGTCTCGTACTGTGGCTATGTATCAGAACCAGCTCTACTACACCTAACAATATTAGTCAGAAATCAACATCATCTAAAAACAACAACCACATGGGAAAAATGAAGAAAGAAAACTCAGAGAATTTATTCATCTCTTAATTGCCAGGTTCTGTTCTGCCCAATGTGCTTTGATCTCCCACTCTGATCTTGCCGCATAAGGAAGCTGATGTTGGACCAGCACAGTCCAATGTGAACATATCCTCAATTGTTTGGTGTTGGCCTTACCCATTTTGACCAGCCAGTGACGGTGACTTGACATGGGGCAAGTCTGCCTTGTATCACTGACTTCAAACAACTTCCCAAACAGTCCAGACAAGAATGTCAGCCTTCCACATAGCTGGTCACATTCTATTTAACTCTTTAAACTGGCATTACACACGACTATGAGAAATATTAGTAAATAGCACATTCCATTTGCATGGATTCTTGCTGTTTACAATTTGTTGATAATTT
>NW_022111372.1:42349510-42351186 GCF_000313985.2 Echinops telfairi | reverse complement strand
GATATGTTGTTCCATGTGGGCTTTGTGGCTTCTGAGCTAGATGGCCACTTGTTTACCTTCAAGCTTTTAAGACCCCAGACACTGTATCTTTTGATAGCCGGGCACCATCAGCTTTCTTCACCACATTTGCTTATTTACCCGCTTTGTCTTCAGTGTGTAATAACACTTTAAAAAGGAGACTTTTACACTTGACTGTTAACATTACATCTTCTTTTTCTGCAATATTGATTTGGAGGATATTTCCCTTGGTTAAACATTGTCTTTTATGAAAGGCGTGTGGCAGAGTGAAATTTCTTAATGTGGTTCTTCTGCCCACGTTTCTGTAACGCCCACCAAATGATTGGGTGGAACAGTGCAAGTCGGACATGAGTAACACGAATAGAGGGGGTTGATCAGTTTCAGTTGCCACTAGTCACATGTTCGAAACCATCAGTTGCTCAGCATGAGAAAAAAGGAGG
This sequence comes from Echinops telfairi, assembly GCF_000313985.2. NCBI lineage: Eukaryota > Metazoa > Chordata > Mammalia > Afrosoricida > Tenrecidae > Echinops > Echinops telfairi. Next base: position 42,350,728 of record NW_022111372.1, on the reverse strand, counting down.
CTCTCTACTCCCTAATGAATTACTGTCTCAGAAACCCACAAGGGTAGTTCTACTCTGTTCTGTAGATTCTCTGTAAGTCAGAATCAACTGGACGGCAATGAGCATGTTTGTTTGTTTGTATTTGTTCATTGTAGCTATCAGGGTGAGCCGTCCTGTCAGGAAGAAAGAGAAATACTAGGACCATTGGAAGAAGCACAGCCAATGCAGCACATTCAACAGCTCTTGTCTGAAGTAGCAGAGATTGAGCGCAAAGGCCCCAGAAGCCTAGGAATGGAGACCATGAGACAGAAAAAAGGAGCCACATTGAAACCAAGACTGAGGCAGAAAAGTGGGCTGGCTTCCTGGCCCATGGAGGCAGAGACCAAGGGACCACATGGCTGAGAGGCTGAAGACTGGAGAGAGACTTGGCTACTGACTGAGGAGAACTGCTGCTATGACCAGTGACTATATCCTTAATGTGTTCTGGCCCTGGCTCGTGGTACCCTGTTGTTTCCTAATAAACAACTGAAAACTGTGAGTATTGTCTGAGATTTGTGTGGCCATTGAAACAAATTATCAAACCCAATATATAAGTAGAGTGCTGTGGGAGGAATGGTTGATATCAGATTAGGTAAATAAAGATGAAGGGTAGAGGGATCGCTGATCTCTGCCTTGTAGCAATATGGAAGTGATAGGAGGTTGGATGTGGCCTCTTGAGTTATTTTACTGCAATGTTCATTAGGTTCATAATATGATCTGTAACAGAGATGGAATGAGAACAGATGATCATGTGACTTATTGTCCTGTTTACATTATCTTTCCTGTAATTTCAGAAAGTTAGGCAATGTTTTTAAATATATAATTAAGCACTTAGTGAACGATAAAAAACCTGATTTCTTCTTTCATGTCATAAATATAATGCTAAGCTTCTTAACTTTGTTGCATCAGTGAATTTGTGTATATGGGTGAATGTGTTTTAGTGTGATTATATTGTTTTCTGAGAGTATCTATAATCATTGTATATATTTCTTTATGGCTGCTTTAAAATAAATGAGATTTACACAAAGTAACTTAAATTTAACTGGCAACAATTTTACTGTAATCATTGCTGTTGTTGCTAAGAGTCAATTTTTAATTCATCCTGGCCCCCTTCCCCCTATGGCATTGGCTTGGTTGTAATATGTACATATATAGCCTTCTCATTCCATGGATTAAATATTATTCTGCTAACCAAAAAGT
>NW_022111372.1:42347183-42348452 GCF_000313985.2 Echinops telfairi | reverse complement strand
ATATACTATGGCTTGAGCAAAAAGTACCTTAACCCTCAAAGTAACATTCTTGCTTTCCATCACTTTAAGGAGGTCTCGCACAGCAGATTTATCCAATGCAATGCATTGCTAGCTCTCTTGGCTGCTGCTTCAATGCCCCTTGATTGTGGACTCAAGCAAGAGAAAATCCTTGAAAACTTCAATCTTTTCTCCATTAATCATAATGCTACCTTTTGTTCCAGTTGTGAGTATTTTGGTCATCTTCACATTGAGTTATAATCCATACTTGAGGCTGCCATCTTTTATCTTCATCAGCAAGTGCTTTAAATCCTGCCCACTTTTATCAAGGAAAGTTTTATCATCTGCATATTACAGGTTGTTGATAAGTCTTCAACCAATCCTGATGCCACACTCTTCTACATTTAAGCCAACTTCTTTGATTATGTGCTGAGTGTACAGGTTGAATAAATATGGTGAGTGGATACAATCCTGATGCACACCATTCCTGATTGTAAACTGTACACTACCCCCTTGATCTGTTCACACACCTGCCTCTTGATCCACATACAAGTTACTCGTGAGTACAATGGCATGTTCTGGAATGTCCATTCTTCTCAAAGCTATCCATACATCAAGTTAGAGATTCAAAGTTCTAGACCTGAGTTGTTTTACATTTTTAAGGAAAAATATACATGCAATGTTTAAGAAACAATCGAGTTGTAATATATCATGAAAAGTTTCAAAGTAGGTCAATAAACAATTTTCACTAAAAAATTTTGCTCTCATGTGGCATTTGCTTGTGTTTGCAGTATAGGTTTTTGTTTTGTATTTCTGATTTTTAAAATCAATTTAAAGGCAAAAATCTCTAAGCAGTCTTAGGATATTCTATATAAAAAATAGAGTTTAAGGGTTCAGGTGTTTGCATTTCTTGAGGTGTTACTGAGTGTAAGGGATCAACTAAGGACTCAGAAGAGAGAATGAAGACGCATCTTCATGGTTACACTTTGCCAAAAGTTGATAACTGAGGTATTGAACATAGAAGTAAGTATATTGTTTCTCACTATAACAAATGTAAATGCCATATAAGCAAAATGTGAGGGGGGATTAGAATAAACCCATATTGTTGAATTATTATTAGAAGTGGTTCTCAAAGTGTGGTCAACAAACCAGTAGTATGAGCATCATCTGCTTGTCAAAATTCCAAATTTTATAAGAAGTATTAGTCCAACCTCCTAATTAGAGGATAATATACAAATTGATACAGATGTGTGTGTGTGTGTGTGTGTGTGT
>NW_022111372.1:42344208-42345557 GCF_000313985.2 Echinops telfairi | reverse complement strand
AACATTTATAGACTGTTCTAACCAACAGCTACAAAATAAGCGTTCTTGTCAAAAGTCTACAGAAAACGTAGAAAGAAAAAAACATATTACTGGCCATAAAACACACCTCAAAAATATTTAAAACAACTGAAATTATACAAAGTATAATTTTATACAATAAAATCAAAGTAGAAATCAATACCAAAGATAGAGAAAAATCTCCAGAGACTTAAGAACTATGCAACACAAATCTATAATTCAGGAGTAAATGTCAGGGTTGTAAGTTTGGTTTGATATTCAAAATGCAATATAATCCAACAAATTTATAGGCTAAAGATTAAAATGCATGAATATATTAATCCTGTAGGAAAAAATGGACAAAATGCAACCGTGTTGTTGTTAGGTGCCATCAAATCATTTCCAACCAATATGCACAACAGAGCAAAACACTGCAAATCCTGCATCATCCTCACAATTGTTCCTATGCCTGACCCCCTCGATGTAGCCATCATGTCATTCCAGCTCATCAAGGACCTTCCTCTTTTTCGCCACCCCTCCATGGACATTACCAAACATGATGTCCTTCTCCAGGGACTGGTCTCTCCTGACAATATAACCAAAGTATATAAGACAAAGTCGTGATATCGTTACCTCTAAGGAGCACTCTGGTCTTAATTCTTCCAATACAAATCTGGTTGTCCTTTTAGCAGTCCATGGTACTTTCAATCTCCTCCAGCCCCACAATTCAAATACATCTATTCTTCTATGGTCTTCCTTATTCAATGTCATACTTTCACATGCATGTAATGGAATGAAGAATACCATGGCTTGGGCCAGGTGCACCTTAGTCCTCCAAGAAACATCCTTGTTCTTCAATACTCTAAAGAGTTTTTTTGCAGCAGATTTACCCAATGAAACACATCTTTTGATCGCTTGACTACTGCGTGTGGATCCAAGCACAACAAAATTCTTCACAACTTCAACCCTGTCTCCATTGGTCCTGTTGTGAGGATTTGGGTCTTCCTTACATTGAGTTTAATCCATACTGAAGACTACAATCCTTCAGCTTCATCAGCAAGTGCTTCAAGTCCTGCTCACTTTCAGCATGCAAGGATGTGTCATGCGCATATCGTAGGTTGTAAATAAACCGTCCTCCAATCCTGATGTCACACTCTTCCATATGTAATACAGCTTCTCTGATGATTTGCTAGCATACAGATTTAATAAGTATGGTGAAGGGATACAATCTCGAAGCACCATGTAATATTCCATTGTTCCATTTGCACAACTGCCTCTTGATCCATGCACAAGTTCTGAATGGACACAATGATGTTCCACATCCTCTTTGGAATCCCGCCTGAACTTCTGGC
>NW_022111372.1:42325115-42327380 GCF_000313985.2 Echinops telfairi | reverse complement strand
ACTGGTTGCTCCATTTTTAGTGCTGATTTCCTATACCTTCATTGTCAGGGCTATATTGAAGTTACCTTCAGCTGAAGGAAGGCGCAAGGCCTTCGGCACCTGTAGTTCTCATGTGGTCGTTATCATCATGTACTATGGACCTTCCATCTACATGTATCTTCAGCCCCCTGCCAACAGCACTCAAGCCAAATTCATGTCTTTCTGCTATGCTATTATCACCCCTCTGCTGAATCCACTAATCTATACCTTGAGAAACAAGGATGTGAAACAAGCATTGAAGAGGATTCTACAATCCAAGAGGGGGTTAATATCCTAAAATATATAAACATCATTAAATCTTGATTCTTAGAACAAGCACATACAAATCTTCAATGAACACCAAGACTTTTGTGCTTCCACATGAGTGCCCAAGAGCCCCAGGGAAAGATGGCACATATCTCCTCATCAACCATCCCGATATTTAGGGAAACTCATCCAGAAAAATATTATCCTCTGAAATCTCAAATAGAGGTGTTGCATACCTTCCTGACCCCTACCAAATGCTGTATTCAGTAGACAGAACAAGCACCAATGTTTACACATGCCTCAGTAGAAGAAATAATGACATCTTTTTCAAATTGCTTATTACCACAGCCCCTCTTGACCTGTTACCCTCCCAGAAAAGGTGTTTTTAAAAACAAGGTTATTTTTAATGAGACTTGCATTGACTTTATTACACCTCCTACACAGGTTCTTTTAAACCTCTCCTTCCTTCAAGCAACTCACAAATACTCCTCGTCCACCACCACCAAGCCACATTTTATTAGTCCTGGTTCATCGATGCCCTCTGATATTTGATAATTTATTTCAGAAAACAAATGCACAAATGCGATGATGTTGTAATAATGTAACAAAAATATCTTGCAATTTATGTTTTACAGACATTCTCTGATTCAAAATGCATTCATGTGTGAGTCATCACTTGCACTGTTCTGGTTTCTACATTGGCTATAAGCTTTTAAATATTAGGAAAATCTCTCTTCTTTTAATACTTATCAATAGATATTAATATCTAAATACCTGAAGCATATATGATGTGGATTTGAAAATGAATAAAGTTTTAAGCTAATGGTTAACTAGACACAAAGCTAATGTGACTGTTTACTGGAGATCACAAAGCACAGAATTTTCCCTCTGGGATTTCTTTTACACATGTGCTAAAATCATGTATCCAAAACCAGATTCAATTATCTTTGTGAATTACCTTCCTTTTGTTCATAAATCAGCAAAAATAAACTCACCGGTACAATATATTAGAGACAAATTATTTTATCAAAAAGGAGGGGTGGGCCAAGTTATTTAACGGTTTAACTAATAGTTAAAGTTGTTCATTACAAAATATATTTGCTGAAATTTAAAACCCACTCCTAAGCTCTCTGCTTCAAAGGAGCATGGCTCTGAAACCTTATGTACAGTTTCTTAGGACAGAGATCACTTTCCAGATAATATCCAATCCATTCAGCTATTTGAAGCAATGGACAGTTTTTTAACTATTTGAACAGTTTTATTGACATTGAATTCATATATCATGCAATTTAATAGTTTAAGCATATTAAAAACAACTGTGCAATCACCACTGCAATCAACTTTACAACAGTCTTTGTTTGATTCCTCGCGTGGGAAATGCCTCCGTCCTTGGCTTCGCAGAAGAAAGAATTCACGCAAAAGGCTAGTTTGTGATCCATATGAGCTTTTATGAAGGGTAGAAGAGGTTTCAGGCTTTACAGTTAAGAACACAGGCAATCTCATGGGACTACACACCTGCACATGGCAGTCTGAGGCCAGAGAAAAAGAGAGAGAATGTGGCACAGGCATGGAAGGCAGAGGAGCAGGGTGGTGGTCTCCCGGTTCTGGCATTTTGGGGGCCTTATACTGGGAGGTGTGGTCGTTGTTACTGGATGACCCCATTGACTGATTAAACCCACCTGGCCTAGATTGGGCTAATCCAGGTGTACTGCCCACCTAGGGGTACTGCCCCGCCCCCCCCTCTTCCTGGCTCAGGGCCTGAATTTGGAGCCTGCCCAGTAGAGACTCCTGGTCCCTGTTCTGCTACCTAAATCTTTCTTGTACTCATTAATATTAGCTCCACATTATTCCCAAACCCCCTTCCATCATTTTAAGAAATTTTAAATGTGATAATGTCTCCATAGATTTACCTGTCCTACAGTTTATATAAAGGAAGACCACACACAAAGCAAAAGAGAGGGGGAAAACTGAAAACAAAAA
>NW_022111372.1:42314946-42324845 GCF_000313985.2 Echinops telfairi | reverse complement strand
AATGCACTAGGAGGTTAATCCATGTGGGGATACTGCAATTAGATTTTGAGCCTTTGCTGTCATGCATATGCTTATACAAAATGAGTGCTCAAAATTTAAGCTCTAATACCATCTCCCTACCCCCTCCAATCATAGATTTTATTATTTACAATCAGATCACACAGGCTGTTATGGACGTAGCTGCCACCTCACTTAGATGGCTGTTTACCTTTCAGACCTCAAAACGCTATTCTTTCTGATAGCTAGTCTCCATCCAATTTCTTCACCACGTTTTGCTATAGCATCCGTATCTTCAGTGATCTCTTTGTGAGGGCAGGTATTGAGTGGAGTCAAGACATAAGAACTAATTGTTCTTAGTTAAGAGCCACAATTAAGGGCATGCTCAAAATCTATTCATATATCTATGGTTTTTATATATCTCTGGTCCACTTTAACAATATCCTCATTTTACTGGGGAACTTTAGAAATAATCCTCATGGGACATATAGTAATTCTATTAATAGTATCATTAAATCAACTCATGGTATAGAATTTCAAATAATGTCAAGAAAAGGAAAACATACATATATAGGAGAGCTTTGTAGACAGAAAAACATGGATTATTGACTTTTACACATTAAAAAATTAAGTGCCTTGACATTATTTATGCAAACACTGAGGAATGAAGACAGGATAAAACTTTCAATAATAGCATGCATAAAGGCAGAACTATGTCTGCTGGATTAAGACATGTCATTAAAAAAAGTAAAGAGAGTATTACAATGGCAAATGTAGCTTAATCTAAAATGGTCATTCATTCAGCAACCTCAAAACAAGATATTTGAACCAAATTCAATGACTTCTGTGATAGGTAGGTTTATTATGCCAACCTAGCCAATAGGAACATGTGGGATTAATCAGGTCGCAGTTTGATTGGAGGGAAAGAGACAAATGGCTTGGCAAGGCCCACCCACCCCCCTCCCTTGCTCTCTGGTGATCAAAACACCCCTCTCTCTCTTGCTCTCTGGGGATCAGACCAGCATGTGGCTGCTTTAGCAAGTTCTCTCCCTCAATTTGTAAGCTACACTACCTGTGGAACAGCCAATCCATGGATCATGTCACTAGAGTTTGTGGTTCCTTCAAGACCTGCTTCGCCACACTGCTGGTGTGTACATGACTTGAGCTTGAGGCTGGTGGATCCTGTCATCTTGCATTGCTTGAGTTCAGTATACCATCCAGGCCTGCTTCACTAAGCTCCTGAAGTGCTGACTGTTGGTGACCTGCCCTGCTGTTTGCTGCTTAAGGGTGAGGGAAAACTCAGCTGTCTGCTTCCTTGAGCTGGCAACTGGCAGCTCTCCTGAGTTGGAGGACCTCCAGTATATTAACTGTTCCATGAAAGTGAGTTGAACTGAGCCCTCTGTGCTGCTGTGTGGACTAATTAGCTGTTATAGTCCTTCATGTTGTATACATCTATCTATCTATCTATCTATAATCATAAGTGTCCTGGTTTTGTTTCTCTAGAGAACCTTGCCTAACACAACTTCCAAACCCATAACATTGGAAAAATAGTCATCTGCTCTTTCTCACATGTTGGTGTTTCAGCCTGAAATCCAAGGGAGTATTTCAGGTCCCTTAATCTGCTACAGGTGTGTTTAAGGTAAAGTCTAATTCACTTAGTGAGGTTTCCAAATTGCAGCTACTCTGTCAACTCATCTTTCTGAAGGCCTTCCTAATTTTTGCTGTCCCTCCACTTTACTTTATATTGTTTCCTGGTAAAATATCCAAAGTATTTAAGGATTGACCGTAGAACAGTGGTACATGGAGATAACAGATCGGTCTTTTCCATCTCCCTCCAAAATGAGAAACTGATTCCAAATGATGTGAGATCCCCTTGGTCTAAGTGATTTTTAAGATATACAAATAATGTGATGATATATGGATGAGGAACATTAGGGTAGAATACCACCTTGTTGCGTAAGACACTGCATTAGAAGATTATATTCCTGAAAACAAATGCCTGCCATTGTCTTAATATTTAACTTTATAGTAGTGGACTCATACAATATGTTTCCTTCTGTAATTTACTATTTTCACTCAGCATAATGGTTTCGAGGGACATCAATATAACGAGGTGCATTGTGTGGTTTCACCACTGTTTTTAAAGGATACATAGTATTCCGTTGGATGTATGTACCAGAATTTCTTTATCCATTCTTCTACTGATAGGCATTGAGGTTTTTCTAGCTTCTTGATATTATGAGCTGTGCTACAGTTGACGTGGGAGAGCATGGTTCATTGTGTTGCAAATATCTGTTCATGTAATTCTAGATATTTGCATCTTCTCTTTCTTTTCCTTTGTTAAGATTGCCAGCACTGTCAATTTTATTAATCCTTTCAAAGAATCAACTTCTTGTCTTGTTGATTTTCCCATGATTTCCCTGTTTTCCAGTTCATTTATTTCTGCTCTGTTCTTTATGACTTATTTTCTCCTGATGTTTCAGTTTATGTTGTTGCTCTTTTGCTAGTTGTTAGATGTGTTGTTTTAAAATGTGGTTTTTCCTCTTTATTTATGTTTGCACTGATTGTTGCAAATTGCCTCAGATAATCTCTTTTGCTGTATCCCAAGGTTTTTAATTGTTGTGTTTTCATTATTGCTTGTTTCCAGGAAGTTCTTAATTGCTCCACTTGTTTTATCTATTACACATAGTTTTTTAAGTAGTATATAGTTCCATCTCTATGTGTTTGCATTTATGTTCTTGTTCTTTCTATTGTTGATTTCTACTTTTAAAGCATTGTTATCTGAGAAAATTATTTGTAAAATCTCAATATTTTTTAATTTTTTAAGACTTACTTTGTGGCCAGCATGTGATTTAATCTAGAGAACATAACTGCACTGGACAAGAATGTCTACTGTGTTGTCAGGTGGAAACCACTGTATATGTCTAGTAGATCAAGCTGGCTAATGATGTGGTTTACCTTTTCTCTTTCTCTATTGAGTTCTTTTTTCCTGATAATCTCTTTCCTTGAGCATGGTGTATTGAAGTCTCCTACTATTCATGTTGAGCTATGTATTTCACTCTCCAAATCTGTACATCTTTCCCTTTTTTAAAATATAATTTTATTATCTAAAATTATCATTGTTATTATTATCTTTATTAATGCACTCATTGTATAATTTCATAGTTCAAATCACATCAAGCAGAATTGTACAATTGCTACCACAATCATTTTCCCAACATTCCTTTCCTTCCTGGAATCCTTGGCATCATTGTCTCCCTTTTACCCCACCCCCACCACCACTGTACCCCCACCCCCTGAAACTTTTATTCTATTTGCTGTCCCTATAGGGTCACCAGTCCTGGTTTTCATACACCCTAACAGAGAAAAACATAGAACACAGCTTTAAGAGAGTGACCTCTAATGACATAACACCTCTGAGATATGCCCTAATATGAACAAACAAAACCAAAAATACACAAAATGTTGAAAACCAGATCAGGTCCAGAATGCACCAGAGGGGGGATCAACTGACAAAGTTTTAACTGTTTAAGTCAGATTTATGCCTTTAATCTTCTACAGTCATGTCTACAATGCACTCTGTTTAGTAACCACTTTCCTCCCATGCCCCAATTGTGCATAGGAGTTCACCTGAAGCTTATTTATATGTAGCTCACACAAATGGATCAATGTGTGATGCGGGACAGAAGAATGTACTTATAAAGTATATTATTGAGACAACTGATTAAAATCGAATATGATTTGTGAATCGCGTGGTAAAATTTTATCAATGTTATTTCAGCAATTTTCATGTTTTTACTATAGTGATGTAGTAGTGCATCCTCATTTTAGATATACATACGAAAATTTCAAGGTCTAATGAGATTATTGTTACAACTTAATGTCAAGTTGTTAATAATAAAAAGCCTGCTCCTGGATAGAGAGAAAGATAAGTAGAGATAAAAGGGAAAAAAACAGAAAAAGACATCAAAATATTAAAATTGGAAAGTAAAGTGAAGGGTATGTGGGAGTTGTTTTCTTATTCGGAAAATTTCTAGGTAATTTAGAAATTATTTCAAACTAATACTTAAAAAACATCATGTAATTCAACTATATGGTACCTACAAGAAACTCAACTTCAAAGATATCAATATAAGCATGCTGAAAGTAAATGGATGAATATTATATGTGTGTGGGTTTGCTTCATTACATATACATGTATATGCACATCTATTACATATATCATGTAAGCATTAATCAACAGACAGATAAATGGTTGCATGAATATCAGATAAAGTAGGCTTCACAGAAAATAAAATTACCAGAAACAGAAAACAATATTAAATAATTATAAAACGACCAACCAATCAAGAAATAGGGAGTTCAAAACATGACTACACCAAATAACACAAAATATTAAACAAAGACTGATAGAATCAAAAGAAGAAATTGTCAAAGTCTCAATTATAGTTGAAGACTTCAATACTTCTCTCTCATCAAACGAATTAATGGATATAGAAGAACTCAACTATATCATTAACCAAAAAGAACTAATGAACATTTATAGACTGTTCTAACCAACAACTACAAAATAAGGATTCTTGTCAAAAGCCTACAGAAAACATAGAAAGAAAAAAACATGTTATTGGCCACAAGACACACCTCAAAAATATTTAAAACAATTAAATTATACAAAGTACAATCTATACAATAGAATCAAAGTAGAAATCAATACCAAAGATAAGAGAAAAGTATCTAGACACTTAAGAATTATACAACACAAATCTATAATTCAAGAGTTAATTTCACGGTTGTAAGGTTGGTTTGATATTCAAAATGCACTATAATGCACCAAATTAAAACACGTGAATATATTAATCCTGTAGGAAAAAATGGACAAAATGCAACCGTGTTGTTGTTAGGTGCCATCAAATCATTTCCAACCAATATGCAGAACAGAGCAAAACACTGAAAATCCTGCATCATCTTCACAATTGTTCTTATGCCTGACCCCCTCGATGTAGCCACTATGTCATTCCATCTCGTCAAAGAACTTCCTCTTTTTCATCACCCCTCTACTTTCCCAAACATGATGTCCTTCTCCAGGGACTGGTCTCTCCTGACAACATATCCAAAGTATAGAAGACAAAGGCTTGATATTGTTACCTCTAAGGAGCACTCAGGTCTTAATTCTTCCAATACAAATCTGTTTGTGGTTTTAGCAGTCCATGGTACTTTCAATCTCCTCCAGCCCCACAATTCATATACATCTATTCTTCTATGGTCTTCCTTATTCAATGCCGTAATGCAATGAAGAATACCATGGCTTGGTTCAGGGGCACGTTAGTCCTCCAAGAAACATCCTTGTTCTTCAATACTCTAAAAAGGTCTTTTGCAGCAGATTTACCAAATGAAACACATCTTTTGATCGCTTGACTGCTGCGTCTGGATTCAAGCAGAACAAAATCCTTCATAACTTCAACCATGTCTCCATTGGTCCAGTTGTGAGGATTTGAGTCTTCCTTACATTGAGTTTAATCCAGACTGGAAGGCTTCAGCAAGTGCTTCAAGTACTTCTCACTTTCTGAATGCAAGGATGTGTCATCTGCATATCGTAGGTTGTTAATAAGCCGCCTTCCAATCCTGATGCCACACTCTTCCTTATGTAATATAGCTTCTCTGATGATTTGCTAGCATACAGATTGAATAAGTATGGTGAAAGGATACAATCTTGAAGCACCTTTCCTGATTTTAAACCAAGTAATATTCCATTGTTCTGTTTGCACATCTGCCTCTTGATCCATGCACAAGTTCTGAATGGACACAATGATGTTCCACATCCTCTTTGGAATCCCGCCTGAACTTCTGGCAGTTCCCTGTCAATGTCCTACTGCAACCGTTGTTAAATGAACTTAAGCAAAATTTTACTCGTTTGTGATATCGATGATACCATTCTACAGTTTGAGCATTCTTTTGGGTCATCTTTCTTTAGAATGGATCAAATATGGATCTCTTCCTGTCAGTTGGCCAAGTAATTGTCTTCCATATTTCCTGGTGTAGATTAGTGAGTGCTTAGAGTGCTTCTTCAGCTTTTTCAAACATTTCAGTGGATAGTCTATCAATTCCTGGAGCCTGATTTTAGCCAATGAATTCAGTGCTGCTTAAACATCTTCCTTCAGCACCATTTGTTCTTGCTCATATGCTACCTCCTGAAAATGTTGGACTGTTGAGTAGTTCTCTTTGTTAAAGTTTTTCTGTATTCTTCCATCTCCTCTTGGTGCTTCCTGCGTCATTCAACATTTGCCTACAGAATCCTTCAAATGCAACATAAGCTACCAGCAAAATAGAATTTGAGATGATAGATAGATGCTGGATAAATAGATTAGTTAGTTCTGATTGAGTTATCACTGAGTTGGTTCTGATTAATTGAGTTATCATTGAATTGGTTTCTGATCCTTTGTGAAACATAATAAAACATTGTGCCAACCTCACAATTTTTATGATACTTGAGTCTGTTTTTGCAGCCACTACATCAGTGCATCCCATTGAGTTTCCTTGCTTCTATTGATCTTCTGCAGTTACAGTCTTGGAAACTCACAGTCATAGAAAGAACTCTATCCTATAAGGTTGAAATTCATTATCAGGTCTAGGCTATTCTGATGGGGAGGAAACAGGATACATTCACAATGTCGATGGCAGTGCGTAGACTCCCAGGTTACCTATAGGGATGGGTTATCATCAGGTGAGTCTAAGGACAGGCTGACGGCTGATGTGCAGCTATTTAGAGAATTAACTAGTGTTCATACATAAGTGTCCTTTACTTCCGGTGCAGAAAACAATTTTTTGGAGACTAAAGGGGGAATAGGTGGAATCTGAGAATGATTTCTTGTTCAGAAACTAAAAAAATAATTTCCCTAGTGTACAGGCATCAAAAAATCACCATGAATCTTGTCAAGTTCTCTAAAATAAGACAGCTGCTAAGGAGTCCTAGGGGTGCTTTTCCTAATAAGCTGAAATGTAAATGTGTATGTATATTATATATGAATGAAACATATATGTGTGTGTGATACATCAATTAACAAAACTCTGAAACACACCAGCTTAAAAGTGAATGACTATCATTTCTATTGCAACTGGCACATTAATTAATCATGTTACTGCTTTCTGTTCTTTATAATTTTAAGATAATTAATCAAATAAATTATCTACATTCACGTTGATTTTAAAAGCGTCACTCTTAGTTCATGAAGGATGTCTACTTCAACATTGCACAAAACATCATATGGCTGATGATTTAAAAGTTTTCTTAAATCTAAATAAAATAATGCGTGTAAGCAGCTTGAAAACTACAATAGAGCAGAAACGGAGTTGCTCTTTAATACTCCTGGAAGAAAATTGCACCCCTCTCTGAAATGTGAAAATAGGTCATGAACATTAACATTTTAAAGATATGAATCAGTTTGGTACTACAAAACGTAAATATTAATCCTAAGAAAGGCCACAGTCCAAAATTACTGGCATATATAGAAGAAATTTGCAAACGGTAAATTTTTTGTTCAGAGTAGTCTAACATTATTCTGAAAAAGCTGTATTTCAGTCACAGTTTTCCATTGTTCCTTCTTTTCCTTCGATCTCTTTGAAGCTCAGGCTATTTTCTGACTCTGTTTGTTATTTTTTTAACCTCATATATACCATAAGTGACAATTAGATGGTGTGGATGTAAAAGCGATAGTTTAAAAAAAAAAAAAAAAGAAGCGATAGTTTTAAAAATTAAGAAGTCAGAGGTTTTATTATAAAGTATTTGAGGCATTTCTTGCTCCAACTTTCTGCCAGTCCCCCTTGGTGTAAAAATAGTCTTGCACATCAATAATGTATTCAAAATAAAATTTGGTCAGCTTTTCTGATCTCCAAAGTTCTCCTAACTGTGCGGATGTTAGCAATACAGGAAAAGAAGATTAATATAATGGTTTTATACCATGTGAAAAAAATTCATGGAAAACAGTGTTGTGGAATATAATATTTCATAAACATATCATTAAATTGTTTCCATGATGAGAAAAATATAAGTTTACCTATATAAGAAATTTTCCACTGAAGTTATGTATTTGTGTTGATATACTCTGATGCCATAGTCATTGAGCATTCTACTAACAGCAGGTCAGCGGTTTAAAACCACTAGGCAGCTCTACGGGAGAAAGATGAGCCTTTCTACCCCCTTAAAAAGAGACAGTCTCTGACACTCACAGAGACAGTCCTACCCTCTCCTCTAAGGGTATGCATTGGCTCTATGGAAGTGGGTTTGTTTTGGGCTCATACTGGTTCACAAGTCATTGACTCTAATTTTACAAAAAAAATATTCCCTTTTATGAACGTCAATAGATCCCTCTGCATATTATTCAGTATAAAAACAAGCAAAGGTCTACAACAATCTAATTTTGGTCTTGCTTCAGAAAGGTATATTGTTGCAGGATTTTTCCCGCAGCTCACTCGGCAATACTCCCCAAAGATTATTCCAAAGATGAAACTTTAGAATGATAAGAATTTCCTCTGCATGCGCCTCGCTGCAAATGTGGCACCTAAAATAATTACATACCTGAAATACATCAGGTCTCAGGGGATGCAGGAGAATAAATCTCAGAGAAGATCCAACCCACATCACCAAGATTCCTCTCCTGTGACTGAATTCAGGTTAGTCTCCCACCCTCTCTCAATTGAAGAAAATCCAAATCTTTCTCATCTTGATTATAACATATTGTCATGGTTCCTGGTTTTCTATACCTCTTCTTTCTTTTGATCGCTAATTAAAGTGGGTAAGAGAGACCAGAAGAAGTTGAGTGCCTTTGTTAATGCCTGTTTCTCTTCTAATGAATCCCACAAAATTATCCCTAAAGGAAATTATCTCATTTTAAGGAGGATTATTTTAGGTAACATGAGATAAAGCACTAACAGATAATCCATTCAGCCGGAGGTATATATTAGGACTGGGGGGGATGTATGATCTATATCACAACTAAAAGACCTTGAATTGAAACAAAAAGGACTATAAGTGAGGTTGGAAGAAACTGCCATGCTCAACATACCTGAACATTCATTAAATAAAGGCAGTAGTTGAATTTGAGGTTAGGTTGATATTTTGGAGAACAATTAAATATGTCAATCTGAGTAACCATAGACTCTAAATATTCATGTCATGCACGTATTATTAAATAGCTTCTATATTTATTAAATTTAGATTTGTATTTATTTATTAAATGGCTCCTATAGAATAAACACATTGGAAGCACGGTAAATTAAAACATAGATTAAGCATCTAAAATATTCATAAGAAATAAGGGGAAGCAAATGAGAACCTTAATGGAGGAAAAACAAAATATCAGCAGAAAAAAGAGTAAGTTTCACATAGGACATGGTGCTTGATCTAGGTCTTATCAGACGAATAGATCTCTAGAAAGTTGCTCTGGGGTACAAGAGAGGGTCTATCATGTGCAAAAACAACAAAACCCATAGGCTTGAGTGTGGGCTTTGCGAGCATGGTTCGAGTAAATGGTAGAGACTGTGAGGCGACATCAGGCAGAGGATGTGTAAGACCAGAGAGACCAGATTGGAGAACTGCCTATGTGCTGCAAGTATGTGTTTGAAGGTCCAAAGTATGCAAAACAATGGAGTGGTAAGATGAGAGTTGCAGGTGTTTAAGAACACGCAAGCCAATTAACATGAATGACTATTTGGTTTGAGTGACCCTGCAAACAGAACGATTACCATGGTAAAGACTTACATTATGGCAATTTGTCATTTAACACCTTGTTGAATGTCGTGGAAAACTCTCCTTTTCTTGTGGTAGTCCCAAAAGTTGGTTGTCCAACCACAACCAAATTACTTCCTATAATGTTCTTGGACAGAGGAGATTCTTTTTCCAAAATTAT
>NW_022111372.1:42309314-42310496 GCF_000313985.2 Echinops telfairi | reverse complement strand
GCTTTGGAGGGAGGGAGTTGAGTGATGGAGGGGGTGTGAAAGGGAGACAATGTCAAGGAGTCCATGTAGAAAAAGAATGTTTGGAAACAGATTTTGGTAGCAATTGTACAATTCTGCTTGATGTGATTACACTATGGAATGATATATATAAATAAAAAGCTCTTAGTATGATAATCACTCATGAAAATGTCACAGGATTATTTAAGAGACACTCCTTTTTATCATCCACAATGGTAAAATTTTTCAGTATAAAGTAAAGATTAGATAATATAAACAAAATTTTAAGAATTTTTAAAAACTAATAAGGAAAATGTATTGCAACAGTGTACTACTCAAAGCTTTTAAATTATGGCACAGCTTTAAATATTTTGGGCTTCTTTGGAGAATAATTCTAAATTGCTGTATTGAAGAACAATAATCATTTTACTGAACACAATAATAAAGCAATGGATAGAAAGTGCTTACTTTTTCACTAAGTGGTGGTGCACTAAATTTGGAATATATTAAGTTTGAGGTATTGATGGGACACTAAGGAAGAAATATTGAGTAATAGGCGGGAAAATTGAGATTGGAAATGTATACAATTTGAAAATTCCACCACCTTTATATAAGAAATGACAGCATTTGTGCAAAATATGGAGAATAAATTGTGACTTGAAAAACCAAAGAGAAGTGAAAAAAGAGAGAAAGAGGTAAGAAAGCAAAAGCACATGAGGAGAAAAGCTAAAATTGAAAATGAGGAAGATGGGAGATAGATTTTTTAAAAGAGAGAGAGAGAGAGAGTAAAGCATGATTGCATAGAAGAATTTAATGTTTACTGGTCTCTTCCCCACAGATAAGAGTTTAAGTAGAGCTTCACATTATCAGAATAGCACTATCGATCTCTATCTAATCATAGAAATATCCTTCATATAATACAGCTTTTCTCAACCTGTGGGTCACGCCCCCTATGGGGGGTCGAACGATCCTTTCACAGGGGTCGCCCTATTCATAACAATAAGAAAATTACAGTTATGAAGTAGCAACGAAAATAATTGGGGGAATGGGTCACCACAACATGAGTAACTGTTTTAAAGGTCACGGCATTAGGAAGGTTGAGAACCACTGGTCTAATACAACTGAAAGGAAAAACTAGTAATATTTCTTTTGTAACTCTCTAAAAGATATGTGCTAAATGAAAAA
>NW_022111372.1:42293484-42307952 GCF_000313985.2 Echinops telfairi | reverse complement strand
CTCCAACTTCACCGCTGTGGTCATCATACCCTAAACCACTTCTTCTGTGAGGTGCCTGTTTTGATCAAACTAGCTTGTGAAGACACCACTGCTAATGATCTGTCCTTAGCTGTAGGAGCCATTCCCTTTGCACTGGTTGCTCCATTTTTAGTGCTGATTTCCTATACCTTCATTGTCAGGGCTATATTGAAGTTACCTTCAGCTGAAGGAAGGCGCAAGGCCTTCGGCACCTGTAGTTCTCACATGGTCGTTATCATCATGTACTATGGACCTGCCATCTACATGTATCTTCAGCCCCCTGCCAACAGCACTCAAGCCAAATTCATGTCTTTCTTCTATGCTGTTATCACCCCTCTGCTGAATCCACTAATCTATACCTTGAGAAACAAGGATGTGAAACAAGCATTGAAGAGGATCCTACAATCCAAGAGGGGGTTAATATCCTAAAATATATAAACATCATTAAATCTTGATTCTTAGAACAAGCACATACAAATTTCAATGAACACCAAGACTTTTGTGCTTCCACATGAGTGCCCAAGAGCCCCAGGGAAAGATGGCGCATATCTCCTCATCAACCATCCTGATGTTTAGGGAAACTCATCTAGAAAATATTATCCTCTGAAATCTCAAAGAGAGGTGTTGCATACCTTCCTGACCCCTACCAAATGCTGTATTCAGTAGACAGAACAAGCACCAATGTTTATGCATGCCTCAGTGGAAGAAATAATGACATCTTCTTCAAATTGCTTATTACCACAGCCCCTCTTTACCTGATACCCTCCCAGAAAAGGTGATTTAAAAACAAAATTGTTTTAATGAGACTTGCATTGACTTTATTACACCTCCTACACAGGTTCTTTTAAACCTCTCCTTCCTTCAAGCAACTCACAAATACTCCTCGTCCACCACCACCAAGCCACATTTTATTAGTCCTGGTTCATCGATGCTCTCTGATATTTGATAATTTATTTCAGATAGCAAATGCACAAATGCAATGATGTTGCAATAATGTACCAAAAGTATCTTTCTATTAATGTTTTAAAGACATACTATGATTCGAAATGCATTAATCACTTACACTGTTCTAGTTTCTACGTTGATATAACCTTTTGAATATTAGGAAAATCTCTCCTCTTTTAAATACTTATCAATAGATATTAAAATCTAAGTACCTGAAGCATATATCATGTGGATTTGAAATTGAATAAAGGTTTAAGCTAATGGTTAACTAGACACAAAGCTAATGTGACTGTTTACTGGAGATCGCGAAGCACAGAATTTTCCCTTTGGGATTTGTTTTACACATGTGCTAAAATCATGGTGATGTCTTTGTAGGATGATATTGAATTCTAATTTCCTGTAACAAGGAAAGAGGCAAGGATTTCAGTTTATTAAGGCTATTTAGCTAGAGTT
This sequence comes from Echinops telfairi, assembly GCF_000313985.2. Taxonomy (NCBI): domain Eukaryota; kingdom Metazoa; phylum Chordata; class Mammalia; order Afrosoricida; family Tenrecidae; genus Echinops; species Echinops telfairi. The sequence goes on along the minus strand of NW_022111372.1, from coordinate 42,306,536 downwards.
TTATACTAGCACTTTAACCAATACTCAGTAATTCTATTTAAGAGCATATGTTCACAAATCCAGCTCCAATTGTCTTTGTAAACTACCTTCCTTTTGTTCATAAATCAGCGAAAATATACTCACCAGTACACTATATCAGACACAAATTCTTTTATCAAAAAGGAGGGCTAGGTCAAGTTATTGAAAGGCTTAACTAGTAGTTCAAGTTGTTGACTACAAAATTTATTTGCTGAAATTTAAAACCCTCACCTAATTCACAATAGGTTTTAAATAGGTGTGTTTTGAACTGAGCTCTCTGCTTCAAAGGAGTATGGCTCTGAAACCTTACGTACAGTTTCTTAGGACAGAGATAGTTTCCAGATAACATCCAATCCATTCACTTATTTGAATCAGTGGACAGTTTTTTCTTAAACTATTTTAACAGAATGTGGCACAGGTGTGGAAGGCAGAGGAGCAGGGTGGAAATACTGGGAGGTGCTGGGAGGTGTGGTCGATGGTACTGGTTGACCTGATTGATTGAATTAAACCCACCTGGCCTAGATTGGGCTAATCTAGGTGTACTGCCCACCTAGGGGTACTGCCCAGCGCCCCCCACCCCCACCCCCATGGCTCAGGGCCTGAATTTGGAGCCTGCCCAGTAGAGACTCCTGGTCCCTGTTCTGCTACATAACATCCTTCTTGTACTCATTAATATTAGCTCAACATTATTCCCAAACCCCCTTCCATCATTTTAAGAAATTTTAAATGTGATACTGTCTCTATAGATTTACCTGTTCTACAGTTTATATAAAGGAAGACCACACACAGGGCAAAAGAGAGGGGGGAAACTGAAAACAAAAACTCCAACAATAACAAAATAAAACAGACAAAAACTCCAAAGCTCAAGCAGAAATAATAAAAATTAGAACAAATTATAAATGGGTTGAAAGGACAATAAGGATAGGATTTTCAATTTTAACCTAACTACATCTCCATTACTCCACCTTCCAATACACTCAACCTGATAACAAGGCTATTCACATCCCTGTCAAATTCTCTAGGGAATGCACTAGGAGGTTAATCCATGTGGGGATACTGCAATTAGATTTTAAGCCTTTGCTGTCATGCATATGCTTATACAAAATGAGTGCTCAAAATTTAAGCTCTAATATCCCCCTACCCCTCCAGTCATAGACTTTATTATTTACAATCATTAGATCACACGGGCTAGTATGGACTTAGCTGACACCTCACTTAGATGGCTGCTTACCTATCAGACCTCAAAAGCTATACCTTCTGATAGCTAGTCACCATCTAATTTCTTCACCACACTTTGCTATAGCATCCGTATCTTCAGTGATCTCTTTGTGAGGGCAGGTATTGAGTGGAGTCAAGACATAAGAATTACTTGTTCTTAGCTAAGAACTACAATTAAGTGCATGCTCAAGATCTAGTCATATATCTATGGTTTTTATGTGTCACTGATCCACTTTAAAGATGTCCTCATTTTCTGAGGAACTTTATAAATAACCCTCATGGGGCATATAGTAATTCTGTTGATAGTATCATTAAATTAACCAATGGTATAGAATTTCAAATAATGTTGAGAAAAGGAAAATATACATATATAGGAGAGCTTTCACATCAAAATACATGGATTATTGACTTGTACACATTGAAAAATTAAATGCCTGGACATTATTTATGCCAACACTGATGAATGAAGATAGGACAAAACTTTCAATAATATCATGCATAAAGGCAGAACTATGTCTGCTGGATTAAGACATGTCATTAAAAAAAGTAAAGAGAGTATTACAAAGACAAATATAGCTTAATCTAAAATGGCCATTCATTCAGCAACCTCAAAGCAAGATATTTGAATCAAATTCAATTACTTCTGTTACAGGTAGGTTTATTGTGCCAACCTGGCCAATAGTAACATGTGGGATTAATCAGGTCACAGTTTGATTGGAGAGCAAAAAGATAAATGGATTGGCAAGACCCATCCCTCTCTCTCTTGCTCTCTGGTGATTAGACCACTCCTCTCTCTCTTGCTCTGTGGGGATCAGACCAGCATGAGGCTGCTTTAGCAAGTTCTCTTCCTCAACTTGTGAGCTACACTACCTGTGGGACAGCCAACCCATGGATCATGTCACTAGAACTTGAGTTTCCTTCAAGACCTGTTTCGCCACACTGCTGATGTGTACATTGCTTGAGCTTGGGGTTGGCGGATCCTGTCGTCTTGCATTACTTAAGTTTGATATACCATCTAGGCCTGCTTCACTAAGTTCCTGAGGTGCTGAACTATTGGTGACCTGCCCTGCTGTTTGCTGCCTGTGGGTGAGGGAAGACTCAGCTATCTGCTTCCTTAAGCTAGGAATTGGCAGCCCTCATGAGTTGGAGGACTTCCAGGATATTAGCTGTTCCATGGAAGTGAATTGAACTGAGCCCTCTGTGCTGCTGTGTGCACTAATTAGCTGTTGTAGTCCTTCATGCTGTATACATCTATCCATCTGTAATCATAAGTGTCCTGGTTTTGTTTCTCTAGAGAACCTTGCCTAACACAACTTCCAAACCCATAACATTGGAAAAGTAGTTGCTCTTCCTCACACTAGGGTGTTTCAGCCTTTATATCCAAGGGAGTATCGCAGGTTCTTTCATCTGTTACAGGTGTGTTTAAGGTAAAGTCTAGTTCATTTAGCGAGGTTTCCAAATTGCAGCTACTCTGTCAACTCATCTTTTTGAAGACCTTCCTAATTTTTGCTGTCCCTCTACTTTACTTTATGTTGTCTCCTGATAAAATATCCAAAGTATTTAAGGGGTGACCGTAGAAAGTGGTATATGGCAATAACAGATCGGTCTTTTCCATCTCCCTCCAAAATGAGAAACTGACTCCACATGAAGTGAAATCTCCTAGGTCTAAGTGAATTTAAAGACATACAAATAATGTGGTGATATATGGATTAAGAGCACTAGGGTAGAATACCACCTTGTTGTTTAGGACACTGCATTAGAAGAGCATATGCCTGAAAACAGATGCCTGCCATTGTGTTAATGTTTAACTTTATAGTAGTGGACTCATGCAATATGTTTCCTTCTGTGACTTACTATTTTCACTCAGTATAATGATTTCAGGGGACATCAATATAATGAGGTACATTGTGTGGTTTCACCACTGTTTTTTAACGATACTTAGTATTCCGTTGGATGTATGTACCAGAATTTCTTTATCTATTCTTCTACTGATAGGCATTTGGGCTATTTCTAGCTTCTTGATATTACAAGCTGTGCTACAGTTGACATGGGAGAGCATGGTTCATTGTGTTGCAAATATCTGTTCATGTAATTCTAGATATTTGCATCTTTTCTTTCTTTTCCTTTGTTAAGATTGCCAGCACTCTTTCAATTTTGTTAATCCTTTCGAAGAATCAACTTCTTGTCTTGTTGATTTTCCCATGATTTCCCTGTTTTCCAGTTCATTTATTTCTGCTTTGTTCTTTATGACTTATTTTCCTGATGTTGCAGTTTATGTTCTTGCTCTTTTGCTAGTTGTTAGATGTGCTGTTTTAAAATGGGGTTTTTCCTCTTTATTTATGTTCACACTGATTGTTGCAAATTGCCTCAGATAATCTCTTTTGCTGTATCCCAAGGTTTTCAGTTGTTGTGTTTTCATTATTGCTTGTTTCCAGGAAGTTTGTAATTGCTCCACTTGTTTTCTCTATTACACATAGTTTTTTAAGTAGTATATATAGTTCCAGCCCTATGTGATTGGATTTATGTTCTTGTTCTTTCTATTGTTGATTTCTACTTTTAAAGCATTGTTATCTGAGAAAATTATATGTAGAATCTCACTATTTTTTTATTTTTTAAGACTTACTTTGTGGCCAGCATGTGATTTAATCTACAGAACATAACTGTGCACTGGAGAAGAATGTCTACTGTGTTATCAGGTGGAAACAACTGTATATGTCTTGAAGGTCAAGCTGGTTAAAGATGTGGTTTAGCTTTTCTCTTTCTCTATTGAGTTTTTTTTTTCCTGATAATCCGTCTTTCCTTGAGCATGGTGTATTGAAGTCTCCTACTATTCATGTTGAGCTGTGTATTTCACCCTTCAAATCTGTACATTTTCCCTGTGTTTCTTTTCAATATAAATTTATTATATAAAATTTTCATTGTTATTATTATCATTATTAATACTACATCATATCATTCCATAATTCAAATCACATCAAGCAGAATTGTACAATTGTACAATCACTTTCCCAACATTCCTTTCCTTCCTGGAATCGTTGGCATCATTGTCTCCCTTTTACCTCACCACCACCACTGTACCCCCACCCCCTGAAACTTTTATTCTATTTGCTTTCCCTATAGGTTCACCAGTCCTGGTTTTAATACACCCTAACAGAGAAAACTTAGAACACAGTTTTAAGAGAGTGACCTCTAATGGCATAACACCTCTGAGATATGCCCTAATATGAACAAACAAAACCAAAAATACACAAAATGTTGAAAACCAGATCAGGTCCAGAATGCACCAGAGAGCGGACCAACTGACAAAGTTGTAACTGTCAGATTTATGCCTTTAATTTTCTATAGTCATGTCTACAATGCACTCTGCTTAGTAACCACTTTCCTCCCATGCCCCAGTTATGCATAGAGGGAGCTCACCAGAGGCTTATTTATTACGTAGTTCCCACAAATGGATTGTAGACTCCCAAGGTCATCCACAGCCCAGATTCAACTCTGTGAAGTTTTGATCGTTGTATTTCAAGGATCTTTCATTGGAGACATACATGTTTATCATGGTGATATCTTCTTGTTGTATTCCATTAATCATTATGAAGTGTCCTTTCTTGTTTCCCATTTTTCTATCTGCCTTGAGGTCTACTTTATCAGAAAGTAATATTGTCATGCCATTTTTTATTGTTACTATTGACTTTGTAAATTTTTCTCCATTGTCTGATTTTTTTCATCTATTTTTGTCTTTGATTTTAAGCTGTGTCTCTTGTAGGCATCCTATAGATGGGTCTTGTTTTCTAATCCAATTCCCTACCCTGTGTCTAGACTGATGCATTTCATCCATTGATATTCAGTACCATTATTGGTATATACAGGTTTGTTACTGTCACTTTTTTATGTGTGTGTTTGATTTTTTTCCTTTTTCCGTTTAGTTTATCGGTGTTGGTTTATCCTCTCATTCTGTGGTATTACGTGCTTGTGGTAGTTACATAATTTGTTGTCAATTTAAAACTTAAGAGTGAAAGGGTAGAGTTTAGCCTATCATCGGTTCGCAAATTGATGACCTCATTTGAAGTTACTAAGGAGATAAATACCTCACTGGAGATGGGACACATGCTCATTCCCTCCGAGGCTTTCCTGTTGAGAAGACACATGAAGCTATGGTAAACCCCTGGAGCTGAAGGAGCCATGTGGAGACCCCTGCCAGCGCTGAGATGCTTCCACTGCCACTGGATCCACAAGACTGTCCACCCACTGGCCTGTGATCTTCCTGCATTCGACATCATTACATGTGTTTCATCAGTCTGAAGAGGACTTTAGAGATTGATATCAGACATATGGGCTAATATCAATCAGACTTATGGACTTGATCTGGACTGGGTTGGAATGTTTTCTTAATGTACAGTTACTCTTTAATATATAGCTATTTCTTACACACATGTGAGTGTCTATGAATTTGTTTCTCTAGTCTACCCAGACTAACATTTTATTGGTTGGTGGGTGGTGATGTCCTCTCTGTTACTCTCAGGTTTTTCTCTGTTATTGTTGATTCTCTGTCCATAATGATCCCTGGAATTTTTTTAATGATGGTTTTGTGTTTACATGTTCCTTTCATATTTCCATGTCTTTGAAGATGTAGTTCTCCCTTATATTTGAGGGATAATTTTACTTGGTAGAGGATTCTTGTTTAGCAGGGGGTTTTCCTGCTAAATTGCTAGGTCACTACATTGTCTTTTTGCTTGCACAGTTTCTGCTGAGAAGTCCCAGCTTGTTCTTATCGATTTCCCTTTGTAAGTAGCTGTTCTTTTTTGCTAGAGCTGACCTGAGGAGTCTCTCCTTTTCAATGAAATTTAGTGTTTGACTATGATATGTTATGATTTTTTCTTATATGATCTATCCTCTTTAGAGGTCTTTCAGTTTCTTGAATAGTTACATTCTCCTCCTTTGTGATATTACAGTAATTTTCTTCCATTATTTCAAATACTGTTTCTCTGTATTTTGTTGCTGTTGTTGTTTATTCTTGTTCTGGGCTCCTGATGTGACATAAGTTGTTTCTCTTAATAGTATCCCAAATCACCCTCAGATTTTCTTTACATTCTTTGGCTTTTGTTGTAGTTATTGATTGGTTCTCTCACTTGTTATAGTAGAGTAATTATCTTCAACCTCAACTTCTCCTTTTCTTCCATTCTATTACTCAAGTCATGAATCATGGTATGTAATTCTGTTATCTTATTGTTTATAATTTTTCAATTCTTTCTATTTTCCTCATGAACATTCTTAACATACCTTAACATCATCTTCTGAATTCTATATCTGATAATTCCAGGACCTCTTATTCAGAGTACTCTACTGAGTTTAGGTAATTTTCAGTTGTTTGTATTTTTCTTAATTTTTGTGTACTGTTCTTGACTGATGTTTCCATCGAATCATGATACAGCTGTTAATAATGTGTACATTGCTGTTTTGTGTAGGGGAAATTGGCCCTTTCGAGTTATGGGAGGGAGATCTTATAAATGCCTGAAAATATATGTTTGGGAGATGAACAAAAGGGGAGAGAGATGTGTAAGTGGGAAAGGTGTTGGGAAGGAGGGAAAGTAATAGAATTATAAAATAATAATAAAGGGCCATCTGTATAAACCAAAAGGTTTTTTAAATAATGGAAATATATCTCAAGAAAGTAAGGTATTAATAAATACGGTAGGAATATATATTCATGAGGCAAAGAAGAAGGAGAACAGAAAGAGTAAGTGGGTCAGCTGTAAGCAAATAGTTGAGAAAAAGAGGGTTAATATTTCACACACTTTGAATATGCTGCAATACCAGTCTCTAGAGAAGGACGTCATGCTTGGTAAAGTAGTGAGGCGTCAAGTAGAGGAAGACCTGTGACAAGATGGATTTACACACTGGCTGCAGTTATAGGCTCAAACATAAAAGCCATTGTGAGGATGGCACAGGTCCAGACACTGGTCCAGTTATACACTGGAGCACTGTGAGGTGGAATTGCCTCAATGGCACCTAACATAAAAAAATGAAAATATAAGAATGAAAAGTGTAACTGTACAGAAAAGAGAAAGAAAAACAAAATGTGGGACATGAATTTGGTGTGGATTCTGATTTCTGTTGTTATGGCAGTAGGAATGTGAGCAGGTTTGTGCCCTCAAGGGAAAAGCAAGAAAACCTACTTAAAAAATAATTAAAAGCCTGGTTTGAGTGGGTCTGCCAGATCTGTGGAAGGTACGCATGCATATCCATCCAGGTGTCAGCACCACATGGGAAGAGAAAATAAGAGAGGAAAAAGGGAAAATTCAAAAATAAAATAAATGAAACTACAGAAACCAAAAATAGAACCAAAGTTTTGGTGGGGATTCCTGATCCTTTGGCAGAATCATTGTGTATAAACAACTGGGAAAGGGACACTGGACACTGGAGAAGGAATACAGAAAGAAGAAAAATGAGGGAAAGCATTGCTTGCATAATGAAGATATCTGCTTGAAGTTGCCTGTTTCTGTCATCAATACAGGGCCCCCAGAGGCCAGAGTTGAAGATGTTTGCTTCAGTTGGAGCAAGAGCAGAGAAGGGGTGGGAGTGTGAATGTGGGCAGCCCACTGATTAATAGTGAAGGGAAGTCAGTAACATTCAGCAGACATTGCTGATGTCCAGCTTTAAGATTCATTGGGTGACTTAATTGTGAAGCTGTTTTTCTAGCATCAAGGGGAAATGAGACTTCTCTCTTACTAGAACCTCTCTGGTAATTGCTAAGATCTTCCCATGCTTGTTACTTAACATCCATATCATTGTTTAACTTTGAGAATTTCATATCTTATCTTTAATAACTATAAACCACAAGCAGGCACATTTTTCTTTTTTCTTTTTTTAGGAATTCTGAAAATATAATATGTTCCATTTGTTATAACCTTTGACATTTTTCTTCCTAGGGGAGTGTATGCAATAAACTCTTGTAAGTTGCTTTTTTGCCAGAGTTATTAACTTTAAATTGTTTTCTAAAAAAGAAAGAGGGAAAACAATAAAAGTAAGTGTGAAGGTGCCTTAGAACCTTTCATGGGAAACTAAGCAATCATCTTCTAATGGTACCTTGTGGGGATTTCTATCAGTAATAGAGGTTTGTTTTGTGAAATAATTTTTTAATTGAGAATAAGGCTTTAAAATAGAAGATATAAAAAGTAAAATCAGTTGCTCACTAAATATAGTGGCAGTACCTTATTAGCAACATGCTTCTGTTTCAAATATGCCTTAAACCTGTGGATCCAGAAATTCATATACTATGGACCTTTATGATATTTTTTCCCAACAAGTTGTGCTGGAAAAATTGGACCTCCATCTTCAGGAGAATGAAAAAGGACCCACACCTCACACCAGTACAAAAAGGAACTCAAGAAAGATTAGAGAACTAAATGTAAAGCCACAGAGCTATCAGGATCATCAATGAGAAAATTGGGACAAACTTAAGGGTCATATTGCAGGGCATACCAAGACTACCAACTATAATAAAGGTGTCACGCACATAGGAAGACAAAATAAATTACTGAGACCTACTAGAAATAAAACACTTATAATAAAACACACAGTATATCAAAAGACTTCATCAAGAGTAAAATGCGAGCCCATGATTGGGGTGGGGAGGAATCTTCAGCGATGACACAACAGCAAACCAAACCAAACAGACTTCCGTTGAGTTGGTGCTGACAACAGACCAAGGACGAATTACAAAAATCTACAGAATTCCAAAACACCTCACAAAGGTAAGAAACAAATAACTCAATTAAAATACGCACAAAGGACATGAATAGACAATTCACAATGAGCAAAACTTGGATGGCTAACAAACTGAGGAAATGCTCACAATCTTTAGCAATCCAGGAGATGAAAATCTGAACAATGATGAGATATCATCTTACACCCACAACAATATCCCAATTCAAAAAATAGAACAACAAATGCTGGAGAGGATGCAGAGAGATTGGAACTCTTGTGTACTGCTTCTGGGCTTGTAAATATGTACAATTGTAGAATCTAATATAATACTATCTAAAACAAGTAGGAATAGAAATACAATACAACCCATCAATACTTTTGCTGAGAATATACCCCAAACAAATAAGAAAAAGGACCTGAAAAGATTTACACTGGTCCATTTTCATTGCAACATAGTTCACAATAGCAAGAAACTGGAAGCAGCCCAAATGCCCATCAGTAGAAGAATGGATTTAAAAACAAAAAACCCCTGGTCCACACACACAACAGAATATTATGCATCCCTAAAATGCAGAGATGAAACTATGAAACACCCCAAATCAACAGATATTCCTACAAGAGTGGTAAATAACCCTCACTGGAAATTTAAGTCAAGATGGGGGAGGGCAACATGCAAACCTTAGAGAAGGGGGTTACATTTCTGTTGGTGATAATCAGGGAGTAGCAACCTCCCATGGGTTTAAAAAAAAAAAAAAAAGCTTAACAATATTTATATAAACTCCATCGGGGAAATTTTTCCTAGTAGTATGTTCCTAATTGAATACTTAAGACCTAGTTTCTTGTTGACACAGGCCATGTACTATATACTTCTGGGAATTTAGACTCTGACCTTTAGAGGCACACAACATATTTCATAGGCAACACAAGAAGGACTCAATGTGGAAACCGCACTAAGTGAACTGGGCTTTATATTAAACCCACCTGTAGCAGATTAAAGACCTGAACTTCTCCCTTGACTTAAAGCTAGAACTTCCTAGTATGAAAAGAAGCAGATGACCACTATCCCAAGGTTCTAGAATGAGCAGTCATTGAAATTTGAGTCAGATGCCTTGCACAATGAATGGTGGCCCAGAGCTACCACATATTTACTCCTATAATACTTTCCTTGCATTATCGGGTTATGTATTAGTCTAGTATCCATGGCTCTGACTTTGTGAATAAATGTTATTGAAAGTGTTGCCCTATCACCAACCCCTGTTGTTTGTATAAATGGTCTACAGAGTTTAATCTATACAAATCTGCAGGTTATGTATTGTGGTTGATAGCAGACCTATGCTTGTATAATTTCCTTTTCTCAGCAGTGTTTTAATTCTATACCATGGCCAAATTAATGACACCATAAATAGAATTTCTTTATGCCCTAAGGAGATGATTGATAATGTCCTCTATCACAAAATGATTACCTCTAAAGTAAACTGGAAATACACTATAAATATATGAATGGATTTTGGTCTGACAATTAATTCTAGTCTCAATCTAAAACAATTAGTACTATGACATGGCCCTGCTTGATGCTCACCCTCATGAAGAGGTCACTAAAGATATGGGTGCTATCAAACGGTGTGAAGAAACCAAATGGTGAACAGCTAGCAGAAAGAATAACACCTGGAGTCTTAAAGGTTTTTCCTCAAATTAGCAGCCATCTAAGTGAGGCATCAATTAAGTCCACATGAAAGAAGCACACCAGCCTGTGTGATTCAAGAATTGTAAATAATGAAATCCAAATCCAAAGGAGGGAAGAGTATTAGAGCTTAAATTGTGACACCTGGTTCGTAGATGGTTAAAGATGATAGTGGAAGCTCAAAATCCATTTGCAGCATCCACACATGGATTAAGCTTCCAGTTAATTCGCTCTGACCATAGTTTAGGGATATGAATATCCTTGTTATCAGACAGAAGCCACTGTAAAGTTGATTACGGCAGATATAGTTAGGTTAATATGTAATGTCTTATCATTTGATCTCCCTTTTGACCATTTTTAAGTTGTTTTGGTGTATTTTAAAGATAAAGTGAAGGGTAAATCACGTGGATTAAACCTCCAGTGAATCCTTTCTTACCATGGACCACGGATGTGGTTTATTGCAGATGACGTTAGGTTAAAATGTGACATCTTATCATTTGATTTTATATTTTTTCTAATTTTAATATCTTCTGCTTGCTTCTCTATTGAGATTTTCTCTGTTTTATTTGTTACTGTTGTTTGGTTTTTTCCCCCTATGTTTTTCTGTATATGAAATCCAGGATAGGTAAATCTGTAGACAATAAGTGATATAATGGTTTCTTGTGGGTATAGCAAAGGAGGCTAGGGGGAAATGGGGAGCTAATAACAATGAGTACAAGAAAGAAGAAAATATTCTAAAATTGTTTGTGGTGATGATTGTACAACTCTTTTAAAATATGATTGAACTATTGAATTGCATGATGAATAAATGTCAATAAAACTGTTTTTAAAAATCAGCACAGTATATGAAGAATAAAGCAACAGATAACATCACACACACACACACACACACAACCTTCAAAATGTCTGCAATGAATATTGAGAGCCAAATCGGATCTCTGACCTCCCTACTACCCGAGGAAAGGTTCAGCTATGTCTTCCCACTCCATCCTTCTTTATTCTGACTACAACCATTCCTTCTGCAGCACTGTACTCCCATACTGGACCCGATCATTTGTTGCAATGACACCACAGAACTCCCAGATAAAATTTAAAATTATGAGCGCTTTTTAAATGTTAGAAACCCTGGTAGTATAGAGGTTATGCGTCAGGCTACTAACTACAAGATCAGCAGTTCAAAACCACCACCTTCTCCATGGGGATAAGATTGGACTTTGTACCCCCCTAACTAGTTACAGTCTCAGAAACTCAGAGGCAGTTTCACCATGTCCTATAGGGTTGCTATGAGTCAGAATTTACTTGATGGCAGTGGGTTTTACTTTAGTTTTGGATCCTCAATGAAATAAATTGCTTGACTTGGATCACATCCTCTATTAAAGACAGGGCTTAATCTCACTTTTATCCTTTCCATTAGTATAAAATAGAACTCCCTCTAAAATAAGATTATAGCCACAGGTATAGAGTCCACAATTATTTTACCTCAGGCAAGGAATTATGGCTAGAAGGGCCATAATAATTGGTTACATCTCAAAATAACATTAAAAAATCCACACATGTCAATAACAACACCAAATGTTAAGGTATTAAATATACTAGTCAAGAGCCAGAGAATAGCAGACTGGATAAGGAAACAGGGCTCAGTAATATGCTACCTACAAGAAACACAACTTAGACACAAAGTCCGAAAAATAAGCTAAAACTCAAAGGATGGAAAAATGTATATCTAGCTAATTGCTGTGAGATCCAGCTCACCAATCAAGCAGAGACAACAGGGCACAGTGATATTATAAATAACAGACAAAGTTGAGGCATAGGGGGCACATGGAACCAAAGCTCCAAGACCCCGTTGTTTATTCAAGGAAGATGTTTATACAGTTCTTGTCACATACCCTACATCCTGTGACAAATCCCCACACAAAGGGTCTGTTAATAATTGTCGTAAGGCTAAGAAGTATTAATACTTTAGCCAATTTGTTTAAGGTGCAGAGGGGACGATAAAGCCAGCAACAGGAAATATAGATGATCTTTTGCAGAACAGTGTTCCCAGCAATTTCACTTTCAGAATGAAAATGCTACTGTATCTTAGGAGGTGGTCAGACCATCCACTGCATCAGATCCTTGGGTTGAGCTGGCAGCACCTTCCATGGGGCCTTGCCTAAAACATGGAAGGTGATGTCTTGTCCTACTTGAAGAAGGAAATCATGTTCAGATCGTGTGGCAGGTGCACTCCGTTACTTGGAAAACATGGGCTAGCACTCTCCTCCAAGATCTTGGCATCCAGAAAATGTGGCGTGCAGTCCTTTCCTAGAGTCTGTCTCAGGAGAGTCTGCCCCCACAAATTGCCACCCAAAAAAGGGGGGGTCATATGAATCTGTGATAAAATAGAATTCAAGGCAAAATTCACTGTGAGAGACAAAGAAGGTCATTCCATAAT
>NW_022111372.1:42291087-42292086 GCF_000313985.2 Echinops telfairi | reverse complement strand
ATGTGGACAAAATTCCTGCACTTGTACTCAAAGACTGAAGACGGATCATTCAAGAGATGGGGAAGTTATCTCTACTATCTTGGAACTCAGATCAGTGAGTTTTAATGGAAAAGTTAAGAATGAGAAGGATCTCTTGAAATTTATGCCTAGGGCTCTGACTGATCAGGAAAAAGAACATCAACTGGAAATATGCCCTGCTTTGAAAAAACAGCTCCAAAGCAACTCAGACTGTTTTCCAAGGTTATTACTGGTGAGGTGATATGGTGCTGCTCTTGCAGCCCTGTAAGCAAACCTCAATCAAGCCAGTGGAAGTCACCATCACCATCTTGCCAAAAAAAAAGCTAGCCACGTGAAATGAAAGATCAAGACAATGCTTATTTGTTTTTGTTTTGTTTTGTTTTTGATGTGAGGGGGGTAGTGCATTTGGAGTTCATTCCACCAGGTCAAACTGTTAATCAAGCTTTCTGTTGTGAATTCTTTTTGTTTCCATGAATGAAGAGGGACATGAAAGGACAGTGATTTGATGATGTAGAAGAGGTGAAGAAAAAAGCAAGGGAGGTGCTGTCAGCCATTCAAACAGATGAGTTTGAAAAATTTTTCCAAGAATGGAATCACAGATTTGACAAATGTATATAATGGAGAGTACTTCAAAGGTGATAAGGTTGTTATGTAAAATAATTTAAATACATAGCTTAGGCAAAAAAAATCTGGTTTGGGGGGTGGTGCCCCCTCATACAGTGAAAATGTTTCCTGCCTGGCTTCCAGATTCTCCTTTTCAATCTGGACAGCATGGGGGAGGTCGGGGGCGGAATTGCTTTGCCTTTAAAAGCTATATCTGGAGCTTAAGTCTTTTTGAACTCTGAGAAGTTAAAGGTCAATACAGTAAAGGCTAGAACAATATAATTTCAGATTATTTTTTCTACCTTCACAAGAAAGTTACCCTTTTTATTTGACACCAGAATGACTGGAATTGGTCTTTAACAGATACAGATTTTTTTT
>NW_022111372.1:42287882-42289554 GCF_000313985.2 Echinops telfairi | reverse complement strand
TTTCATCCTTTGTTAGCACACAAAACATACCTGGCCAATTAGCAGGGTCTTAGCATAACAATACAAACAGAAACTGCCCAATGGTTTCACAAACACAGGCAGCGATTTTGTGCTTGAGACAAAGATCATAACCCTTAGGTCCCAGAGTTACTAAATAAACTGAGCAATTCATCAGCTGTCCCAGGACACCAGCTTTGGTCAGTATCTCAAGCCTTCAGATGAGCAGACTGCCCTCTGAATAGGCCCTTGCTTCATCCCTCCCTCCTAGACCACCTGGGAGGTGGCAATTATAGACTCCACTCCTGCACCCCCCCCTTGGTCACCTCCATCACTCAAAAACAGCAAACCCCATAACCTCTGATCCAACAAAGGTTTTTCCTTTAAGATAATTAGCCTAAATCATAAGAATAAAGGAATCTTGGCCCTATCAGACCACAAAATCATTCCCCTAGTCTTAATCTCAACCTATCCTACCATCATAAAGGACCACACAGTATTAAAATAACATAGAACCAGATGTTTTCCCCACCTCTACAAAGGACCTCTGCTCCACACAGTCCTGATTACCCCCAGGACAAGATCTAGACCCCAGCTATTTTTCTGTTGGTATTATTGTTGTTGTGTGTTCTATCATACCTATATACACCCCCTCTTTTAAAAAATAAAATTCTTATTGGGAGCTCTTATAGCTCTTATACTCTTCCATACATTACTTGCATCAAGCATATTTGTACAAATGTTGCCATCATTATTTCCAAAACATTTTCTACTTGAGCCTTTGGTATAAGCTCCTCTTTCTCCCCTCCCTGTCCCATCCTCACACCCTTGTGAATCCCTGATCAATTATATATTGTTATTATTATTTCATATTTTACACTGTCTCTCTGCACCCACATTTCTGTTATTCATCCACTTCAGGGGATGGGTGAGGGGTACTGTTTATCCAACCTTGTGATGGGTTCCCCCTTTCTCCCCTTTTCCCTTTCCTTCCCCAACCATCCCCCTACCATCATGATATCACTACTCCCCCTACATTTCTGAGGGGGGGTATATGTCCTGAATTCCATGTGCTGAGAGCTCTTATCTATATGAATTTGTGTTCTCCAGTCTAGCCAGATCTGTAAGGTAGAACAGGGTTACAGAAGTGGGTGGGGGAGGAGCATTCAGGAACTAGAGGAATGATATGTAATTGGTTGGTACTATACTACACCTTGGTTGAATCATCCCTTATAAATAGCTTTTGACTCCTATTTTTTTCCTCTATTTCCTTTCACCTTCCTCATATCCCATTATCATGCTTACCCTCCATTTGGCTCTCAGTAGTTTTTCTCAGATACAGTGCACTTGATTACCCCACCCAACCCCAAGAATTATACGCCCTCTTCACCATCAATTTTAGATCTTTTGTTGTTCCTTTATCTCTGAGTTTGTTGGCTCCCCACCCCTTCTCTCCCATATCCCCCCAGAACCACCAGTCCTGTTGTTTTCTCCTTGGGTTTGTTCATCCTGCCTATCTTATATAAATAGGCATAGGGCGAAACAAAAATAAACAAACAGAAAATAAAGGAGAAAAAACTAACAAAACAGTAGGGAGTTCCAGGTCTCTCTGCTGACCCTTATGCATGTTTTCCTATCAAGTATGATGAGGTACCAAGCCCTGTCCCTCAAGTCA
>NW_022111372.1:42285083-42286816 GCF_000313985.2 Echinops telfairi | reverse complement strand
ACAGATTTACAGGACGATGGTGGCCAAGTAGGTAGCTTGCGCTGAGAGCTCCATGGAGATCAGTGAGTGGGGAGATCTGGGAGCCCAGTAGGGGGTCCAAGGCTGTTGGTTAATACCTCAACAGCCCAGAGTACTTCCCTGAACACGGAGCTGACTTCCACCTCATCTCCTGCACCTGCTGTGGAGTCCCCAGGATTGCCAGTGCTACTGCAGATCCCACCGTGGCTATTGCTGCTGCTTGTCCACCCGCACCCCAGCCACCATGCCCCAAGCTTGTCAGGCACTCAGCGGAGGCTCTTACAACCATGGCTTGAGACCACAAATGGCCTGGGTTCCTCCCGCTACCTGCTGGCAGATCAATCCATCTCCTTCCTGCCCTTTCCCTGCTCCTCCCAGCACTCTCCTGCCTCCTGTGCTCAGAACCACCTGCCTGCCCACAGTGTCTCAAACCATGAACTGACCACCCCACTCCCCGAGTTTTATGCCCCCACACATGGGCCAAAACTTACATTTGGACCAGAACTTGCACAGCTACAAATGGCTTTCATAGCAGCAAAAAGGCTCCAATGGAAGTCTGAGTGGTGCTCAAACATGACGCAGGCTGACCACAGAGTCTGAAGACTAAGAGGGCCATCTAATCTGCCCTCCAAACAGCAGAATCCCAATAGGCTAGGGTGAGAGGGAAACCCAATTTAGACAAAGGTCTACCATGCCCACCACCTGCTACCAGTGCAGTTAGCTACAGGAGGCATTCTTCCAAACCTCCCAAAGAGCAAGCTCAGGGATATTTGATTTATGAGAAAATGGCGCTGAGGTCCTCCAAAATGACACATAACAGCAAGCTGACTTACCACCCTCAACAAGAACCCAGGAGAAACAAAATCCAATGTTAGCAGATGTCCTGAATCTAACAGCACTCATAGAACAGATGGAGAGTGATCTGCCACAGAAAGAAATCTTCAGAATGCTGCTAAAAGTCACGCAGGAAATGAGGGAAGCAATACAGAAAAAAGAAAGAGAAATTATAGGAAAACATAGGAGTTAAGGGACGAGATAACAAAAGAAAGTAGCAAATTCACAGACTTCACCAACAGACTTGAAGCAGAGAGTTGTGCCAGTGACCTTGAGGATGACCAGGCAGATTTCAACAAGCATGAAAGATAGTCAAACAAGATAATCAAAGAAGTTGAAGAAAACCTGAGAGCAAAGTGACATATAAAGGTATCCAAAAAGAATATACTCAGATCTATCAGCAGGCACTATGAAGAATCGGAAAGAGTGGAGTAACAGATTCTGAAAGTTGAAATAAAGCAACACAAACCCAAGTGTACTATATCAAGTCAAATTATCTATCAAGGTAGATAGAGGAGTAAGTCTTCCTGGACAAGGAATAACTCAAGAATACGATAAAAGAAACCCAGCTCTACAAAAAGCCCTTGCTGACACAGTATGGGAGAATTCACCTGATACATATTTTCAGAGCCCTCCACCCAAATTCAAAAAAAAATCATTCTGCTCAAGCCCACATGGCACATACTTGAAGGCAGACCACGTTCTGGGACACAAGTCGAGCCTGTGTAAATTCAAGCACATAGAGTTCACTCATAGATCTATGAGCCTATATTTATAGGTTTTGTATTAAGGTAGCAGAAGGACATTGGGCCTCCACTCAAGTACTCCCTCAATGCAAGAATACTTTCTTCTATTAAATTGGCATTCTATGATGCTCACCT
>NW_022111372.1:42243508-42284288 GCF_000313985.2 Echinops telfairi | reverse complement strand
ATGGATTGTGACAAGAGTTGTATGAGCCCCTAATAAAATGATTTTTTTTAAAAGAAAAGAAATAAACAATAATGCACATACTAAAAAAAAAAAAAATCAAGGTTGAGCTACATAGCCCCCAGGAACCATCAATCCCATTGTTTTCTCCTCCAGTTGTTTATCCTGCCTATCTTATCTAGATATATAAGCAGAGATAATAATTTGCACAAAAACAAACAGAGCAAAACAAAGCAACAAAAGAAACAAAAACCAATGACCAAAAAAAGAGAAGACTATAAATAGTTCAAGATCTGTTTGTTAACCTTTAGAAGTGTTTTCCGAGTGGGTGAAGGGAGACATTGGAGAGTGTAAGATAGGACAAAATAATAATTTATAAATTATCAAGGGTTCATGAGGGAGGGTAGAACGGGGAGGGAAGGGGGACAATGAGGAGTTGATGTCAGTGGCTTACGTGAAGAGCAAATGTTTTGAGACTGATGAGGGTAACGAATGTACAAATACGTTTTACACAATTGGCGTATGTATGGATGGTAATAAGAATTGTATGAGCCCCCAATAAAATTATTTTTTTAAAAAGAAGAAGTGTTTTCTGGTTGAGTCTAATATCACTTTTAAGCATATAACACCACCACCACTCCAAAAAAATAAGAATTTTTGCTTAGTTGGCATTGAGTTTATGTTAATGGTGGTGGAATAATTTGAGAAAGGATATCAGTAATTGTTGTACAACATGAAGAGTATAATCCATGGTGCTGAATTATATGTGTAGAAGTTGTTAAATTAGAGAATGTTTTGTTGTGTTTATTTTTGCCACAATTGAAAACAAAAAATTACACTAGAAGCAATGAGCACAAGGATTTTTAAAAAGTTCTAATATTGTTGTAATGATTGTACAATTCTTCTTGATATGATTAAACTATTGAATTGTATGACATGTGGATGAAGTGCCAATAAAATTGTTTTGAAAGAAAGAAAGAAAGAAAGAAAGAAAGAAAGAAAGAAAGAAAGAAAGAAAGAAAGGGTCTGATAAATATTTCTCCAAGCTAAATGCAAAGGCAGAGCTTTCCATTGCATATCTTTGGTTTCCTGTAAAGCAGATCGGGGAAGGTAAGCCATTCCCAAGGATTGCATTATTGCCTTGAGTAAAATGGGCTTACTATTAATAAGTGTGGGAAGATAGATGTTTTACAGAAAAATGTCTTATTGATTATTAGCACACTACTAAGGAAGCTCTTCTCAGTCTCAATCATGAGTTTCTTTTTCCCAACAGAATTCTGACAGAATCTGATGAGTATAAAATTGCTGGTTTTCTTCCATTCTCCCCCATGCCTCAACTGCACAGATAACTAAATCTCCATGTCCCTGGAAATTATCCAAATTGGATGTCCAAGACAGTTCCTAAGAAATACCAATTTTCACATCCAACATCTCAGAGGAGTAGAGCACAGCAAGCCATTCCTCATAAGCAAACATGTGCCCTTCTTCATTGTCAAAGCATCAATATCCTCATCCTTCTTTGGGTTAGTCCCCGAGATTCTAGACTAATTTCCTTCCTCTAACCCACAGGAAAAATATTTCCTAAAGCCCTAGAAAGTAAAAATGAAAACCTAACTCGCTGCCATGGTGCCATCCCATACCCTTCTTAGAAACTCATCCTAGATTCCAAAGATGATCCAGTCTAAACTAGAAAGAAACAATGACTGTCCAAAGGCACCACTATCCATGATGGTCCTAGTGCTAGTTGTGTTTTTATAATTACAATTCATGGATTAAAAGTTGTGCTACTTCTTGCTGACTCTCTGCCTTAAGACTTGTTTTCTCTTTTCCTGTGTCAAAGAGAACACTTAATTTTAATGTAAATATAGATGATATTGATAGGTATAGGTTCAGGTATGGGTGTGGGTGTGAATTGTGAATGGATGTGGATGTGCAGATAGATAGATAGATAGATAGATAGATAGATAGATAGATAGATAGATAGATGATAGATACATAGATAGATGATAGATAAATAGAAATCTAGCTATAGAGATAGATTTAGATATAGATAGATGATTGTCTTTGAGTCAAATCTGAATCATGGTAATCCTAAATGTTATAAGTAGAACTGATCCTTGGGGTTTTCTTTGCCATAATCTTTATGGACTCATATTACCAAGCCTTTCATCTATGGTGCCCTGTTGATTTGAACCACCAACCTTTAGTGAATTTGTTCAAACTACCAACCTTTAGGTTAGTAGCTGAGCACAAATCATTTGTTCCATCAAAAGAACTTATATAGTTTATAACTCTATGCCAGTTACTGTTTGGAGTATTTTAGAAACATATATTTATTTTATCATCATAACAGACTTTTGAGAGTACCGTAATACTATTGGTTCTTGTACTTTGCAGATGGTGGAAGTCATGCACAGAGAGGTTGGATCATTTACTCAAAGACAATATGGACAATTAGTGGCTAGGCTTAGTACTTAAGCCTGCTTCAAAATCCGTACTCCAAATTATTTCTTTGTTCTGACTTTACAGTAGCCCCTACTCCCTGTAATTTTTTCAAATGGACTTCTCATTTACTATCATTGGTCCATTTCCTCTGGCCTTCTATTGTTCTGGTCTTCTAGGATTTACCATGTAATTACAAGTACTCTGGGCTCACACACTACTTCAATTATCTGCCAACCCCTCAGACACTAATTAAACAAAACAGCAGGGATAAATTCCCAGCCATATAAGAACAAGATGCTGCTCTCAAAGGGAAGTCTGGAGAGAAAAATCTTAATGCAATAGAGTGGAAAGGAAGAGGTCGATTAACCAAAGGGGTAATTTTGAAATGGACAGAGAGAAGAATTTGGTGCTGATATGTCACTTAACATGCTTCCCTTCATCTGAAGACTCATATTCCATCATTTCAAAGTCCCTGAAGGTGCTTCTGGGGCCATAGCTAGAACAGAACTTCAAAGTTCATCAACCAACTGGGAAAAGTCCAGACAAGCATTGACTCTCCCCAGTGAGTGTTTTTCATTGGAAGGTAGGTTTTTCTTCTGGACTGGGAATAATCTATCTACACCTGCTCAGGGACAACTTTCAGTTAAGGGTGGTCCCAGAAGTCTCATCAGAGAAACTGGGCTGTGTCTTCCTTGAAGAGGGAGCACTCTGATTTCATTTCCCCCTAGCTAAGACCACCAACTAGCTGCTAATAAAACCTCCATTGCTTAACCAAATCCTTTGGTATGTGCCTGGGTGCCATGCGGTAAGTGATTAATCCTCAATTATAGACATGCTAAAATCTTCAAAGTGAAATACAGATCAGTACACTGTGGCATTGCTAAGAATAGTGTGTTCTGGGATAGAGGATAGTCAGTGATTAGGCAGTGTGGTTAAAATCGTGTATTTCAAACTAAAAATTATTGGGAACAAAACAGGTAACCCCCACCTTTATACAAAAAAGCAACTTGATTCTCATTTGGAAACATGAATGCTGCCCAGAGTGTACAGGATCCTGAGCATCTCTTTCTTTACATCCCAATGTTTTTGATGAGGAATCCCCGTCACAAGAGCAAAATCAAGCCTAGATTTCAGGTGGCAAGAGAGGACCAGATAAGTATATTTCAGTAGCAAATTTAAATACTCAGACAAAATAATAAAGCCATAGAATGTGAGTGGGGAGTATTTAGCATCCCCTACACTGGTGGCACTGGGCCATGTGATGCCGGTCTGCTCACAGCAGCCAGCATGTTCACCAAGAGGCTCTCTTGTCACTGCTGTGTCCAGCTCCCCCTTGTTTCCTTTGCCCTATTCCTCACCACTAGAAAGAGTAGTTGATGAAGCTAAGGCTCCACAAACGATCTGGACTAGGTTGTCATCTGGGAAATGGCTTTAGCTGTTATATTTGTCAATTAAATCAGTATTCTTTTGTGAATTAATTGCTTTCTCCTCTGTTTAATGAATGTTGATGGCACAGCATATAAGACAGATCCTTGTTCAAAATTGCAATCTACATTGAAATCAAAAGTAACATGTTGGATGTGATTAGTAAACAATATGAATATAGCATAGTATTACGTTTTTCATTGAGCAGTATGCCTCATGCGTGTGATTGTAAAAAGTGACTGTCAGGTATTTGGAGACAGTGCTGTACAGGGTCAGGTTAAGACATCTAGAGACCTAGGAGCCCTGGTGATGTGGCAGGCTGTCCACTGAGCTGTGAACCATAAGTCAGTGGTCTGAACCCACTAGTCACTCTCCAGGATAAAGATGAAGCTGTCTGCTCCTGTAATGATTTGAAGTCTCATAAGCCTATAGGGGAAGCTTCACTCTGTCCTACAGGGTTACAATGAGTCAGAATTGGCCAAAGGGCAGTGAGAGTTGGGTTGAGAGTTGATAGAAAGCTGATTCACTGTGTGAAGCAGTTTCAGGTGAAGAAGTAGTTCTCCCTATGGAGTCACACTCTGGCTCTGATCTGAAACAAGGTGGGCATCTTAATCTTATGGACTTCTTGGTTTTTTCAGTTATTCAAATTAAGACATGAGACAGCACATATAGCTAGTGCCTTACACAGGAACTGAAAGGTTACCAGCCTATTTAATACTGATTTATTTCCCTTCTCCTTTCAGTGTTTGTTAAGAAATGTATTAAAAAAGTCTTACGTTAAAGCATATAAAATTATGTCTTAGGTCTCTTTTATGAATATGCTTATAAGTAATTAAAACCCTTTTCACTAAATGGGCTTGTACGAGATTATTAATATGTGATAAACTCATGAAGAAAGTTTCGTGAAAGTTGAGCTCTATTGAAATTAGAGGGAAAGGGAGACAGAACAGGAGGCATTGCAGGTATGATAATATGGGATGGGCAAAGGTCTGAACTTAGGGAAATAGAGACGAGCATGTGTCTGGGCTTCAGCTACATTGAACTGGACTATACTTGATGGAGCAAAATAGAAATTTTATTTTTAAACTCTCTTTTGTTGTGCCTGATAATGTCTTAATCTTACTCTATTCAGAATTTATACTCAATAGCGAGAATGCCATCTGAACAGGACAGAAAGTACAAAAACTGATGAGAAAAAAAATGCCTTTTCCTTTTTGTGATGGTAGAAAACCTGTCAACATCAGTTTCAGAAAACATTCTAACCCATAAACTATATGCGTAAGATGCGATCTCTTGTGCCATCATACTAGTTATATCCTTAACAGTTAAGAGTGCCTGACCTGTTCACCCAAGTTGCAGAAATGCACCATTAAATTTTATATTAAAATATTAGATCTTTTGAGCTAATAGATAACAGAACCTTATGGACAAGCCCTTGTGTGTGTGTGTGTGTGTGTGTGTGTGTTTACAAAGTTACTAAACTACATGGTCCATATACATTTTACACTACAGAACTTCAAAAATTTCATGGGAAAATTCCATTATCTTTTATTTACATTTTTCCACAAACTTTTATGATTCTTTCATATCTGTATCAAAGGGGCCATCATCTAGCTTGCAAATTGGAGTGGTATAAATATAGTCTCCAAGATGCCCTGTGACAATGTCATATGCTGTTAAGTCAATGCTGGCTCACAGTGGCCCTACAAAATAAAAAAAGAATAAAACTGTCCCATGGGGGTCTTAAAGGCTTGAAGGTAATCAAGCGGCCATCAAGCTCAGAAGCAACAAAGCCCACATGGAAGAAGCACACCAGCCTATGCAACCACGAGGTGTCGAAGGGATCAGGTGTAAGGCATCATTAGAACAAAAAATCTTACCATAGTGAATGATGGGGGGAGTGTGGAGTGGAGATCCAAAGCCCATTAGTAGGCCACTGGAGATCCCCTTGCAGAGGGGTCTCGGGGAGGAGATGAGCCAGTCAGGGTGCGATGTAACAACGATGAGAAATAAAATCTTCCTCTAGTTCCTAAAGGTTTCCTCCCCGCTCCCACTACCATGACTCGAATTCTATCTTGCAAGACTGGCTAGACCAGAGGAGGTACACTGGTACAGATAGGAACGGAAAATACAGGGAATCCAGGACGGATGAGTCCTATAGGACCATTGGTGTGAGTGGCAAAACAGGGAGGGTAAAGGGAGAATGGGTAGGAAAGAGGGAACCGATTACATGGAACTGTGTGTGACCTCCTCCCTGGGGGACAGACAACCGAAAAGTGAATGAAGGGAGACGTCGGACAGGGCAAGATATGACAAAATACCCATTTATAAACTATCAAGGGCTCATGCGGGAGGGGGGAGCGGGGAGGGAGGGGAAAAATGAGGACCTAATGTCGGGGGGTTAAATGGAGAGAAAATATCTTGAGAAACGATGTACAAATGCGCTTTACACAACTGATGTGTGTGTGGATTGGGATAACAGTTGTATGAGCCCCTAATAAAATGTTAAAAAAGAAAAAAAAAACTGTCCCATGGGTTTTTCCTAGGCTGTACTCTTTAAGGGATAAGATCCCTGGGTCTTTTTTCCATGGAGAAACTGATTAGTTCCAACAGCACACCTTTTAGTTAATAACAAAGAGTTTAACTTTTGCTCCACTTGGTAGATAATGTGATATTTTCTAAATAAACCACAGAAGATTCAACGTAAGAAGGATTCAGTCTCTATCTTGGAGAAGGTAACTATATATTGATATGGGTTAATTTTTAGGTAATTGGATGTTTTAAAGATAGCTTGGATCCTAAAACCTGAGTTCTCAAAATGTGACTTTATTATTACAGGTATGAATAAGATAATAAAATGCATGGTAAAAACAAGATTTATAGGAACATAATTAATGAACTATAGTAGGAGTCCAGACAGGCTCTGCTCCAGAAAAATGTGGTGGAGTTGTAGATAGAATGTACCTAAGGTATTATGTAAATAGAAGCAATAGAATAAGGTCACTGGTGAAACACAATAAATAAGATGCAGAGCATTCTTTGAAATTACTTGAATGTTCTAACTTGGAATGACAGATGCAGAAACAACCATGAATTAGAAGGAACTGGCTTGACTTTGGGGGAAATTGCCAATAGTTTAAATTTGTGTTGCATTTATGGACAATGCTGGAAAAGGTAAGTAGAGTTTATTGAAGAAGTCATAACTCAGAAATAGGTCTGGAAATTTTCATTTGTGGGAGGTGTGGAGATTTACGCATTTGGCCAGGTTTACTTGTATTTAGGGAGTGAGAAGACAAATAAGTCAAGGAAAGAGAGAGGACAGGAACTCGAGCAGAGCTCTGATTTTAGAGGGATGAACAGCAGGGCATGATACAGGACAAGAAGGCTCTGGTTGGCATGATATTTGCGTTTGCAGTTCAGAAGCCATGTATAAGTTTCTCTCCTCAAATCTCTAGAGCCATCACTCGACATGACTCTCTCACCTCCCTGTTCCTGCATCCTTTTTATCCAAGTTACCAGATACCTTTTACAAAGGAAAGTGCTGGAGGTAATATGGAGAGAATAAACCCAAAATCCAACCCACTGCCATTGAGCAATTCTGACCCAAAGCAGTCATGTACAGGGTTTCAGCGACTGGAATCTTTATGGAGCAGACAGTCTAGTCTCATCTTTCTAGCAGAAAGCAAGTTCAGTTATGGCATTATCACTTATTGCTTTATAAATAAATTAAGACGGGTCAAGTAACCTCTCTGGCCACTATAACCAAAGATAAAATTGAAGTGAAAATATTTACCTTAGTGAGTCATTAGAAAATTAAGTAAGATAATTATGTAAATGTGTTATCACAGTTCTGGGCTCATGTGAGAGCTTAAGAATTTTCATTTTCTATTAAATATAGTC
Source organism: Echinops telfairi (assembly GCF_000313985.2). Classification (NCBI taxonomy): domain Eukaryota; kingdom Metazoa; phylum Chordata; class Mammalia; order Afrosoricida; family Tenrecidae; genus Echinops; species Echinops telfairi. The sequence goes on along the minus strand of NW_022111372.1, from coordinate 42,276,521 downwards.
TATGCTACACTCTTTCTCAATTCTTATTTCCCCTACTCTTTTCTGTTTTTCTTCACTACCCCCGTAACTTCTTTGTTCCCCAGCTTGGATTCAGAGAAGAAACTTGGAATCAGCAATCGAGCACAGGACATAAAGGGAAATGGCACTTAGACCATCCCAACTTAAAACCTAGTCTAAACCGATTCTCCCTGCCATAGCTCACTGCACCAAAATGAGAATGCTGAGTTCTAACAGAAGTAAAATTGTTTCCTGTGAAATTTATCCAAGGAATTTTTCTGATATTATTATTGAAATAAGTGCATTAATTGTTTAAGACAAAAAATATCAAAACTTTATAGCAAATATATGTCATTTTGAAACACTAGAAGGAAGAAAAGAGATTTTCACCTACGTATTCACTTAATTCCTGGATTTAAGGTTGGTTGTTTTTTCTTCCCCTTCAGAAAATAGCAGAGTTTGATTGTTGTTTTTGTAAGTTTGATTGGCACATAATCCACATATCATACAATTCAATTACTACAATCAATTTTAGAACTTTTTTATGGATAAATTGCTTTTAGACTAAATTGTGTAATCACAATCAATTCTAGTGCTCCCTTCCCCATCCTATATTGTTTGTTCCCCCAACCCCCTCACCCCTTTCCTATCTGCCACACCCAACCCCACCCCCCTGCCTCTACTTCCCCTACAAACCCTTACATCAGTCCTTATCTTAGGCGTCTACACCATCTGTGCTTCACAAACTGGAGTACCCAACAGAAACGATTTTTAAAAAGAAGCAAAATAAAGTGGTAAGGATAAAATAATACTAATATAAAGATTAAAATACAAATAATGAGGAAGAAATAAATGACCACCATCAGTATTTAAAAGACCAGGGAAGAAATTTTTGTCATGGATCAAGCAAGAAATACTTGCACCTAGAACAACAATAGGGTGGGTCAAGAGGTAGGTCAGCTGACCAAATATCAAGTTCAGTCCAGTATAATAACACTTACAATGATGCCTACCTGGTAGTAAAGCTGTTCAAGACCCTTGCCTGTGGCCAGAGGGGATCTGCCAGTGGCTTAATCGGACTAGCTACTCTGCAGACCAGTTTGGAGCTCCCAGTGTCCTCCATAGCCTTCTATGGATGCTCGCAATTTGAGCTCTGATACTTTTCCCTTTGTCATATTTGAATTTTGTTATTGTCGTCTTTGTTGTGATTCCTGCATGTGGACTCAGTTGACCCCTCACTTAATGGCTGCTTATTTGAATGCATGCCTTTAAGACCCCCAATAGCCAGTACCATCAAGAGCAGAGTTCTTTAGAATATAGGTCCAGGGTAGGAGGAAATATATTTGTTGCTGCATCACAGCTGAACAGTGCCCAGTTTATGCATAAAGTATCACATAAGACACTAAACTTGGATCTTGCATAAATGATCTGCATTTAGGTTCTCTTAATTCTATCATAAACTACTGCTTCCCCATCATGACCTTAAAACCACATACTTGACATACTTGACAGTGCTGGGAAAGAGGAAGCACTTGGAGGCCAGCCGAGTTCAGTGGAAAGCCTGTGAGTAATTGATGGGCAATCCAGTTTCTACTAACAATAACTCTCACTCAAAACTCATTGCCATTGAGTTGATGCCAACTCATAGCGACTCTGTAGGACAGGGTAGGTCTGCTCTGTGAGTTTCTGAGATTGTAACTGGTTATGAGAGAAGAAAGCCCAGTAGTTCTCTTGCAGAGGAGGTAGTGTTTGGGAATTACTGACTTTGAAGGTAGCAGCCCAATGTGTAATCATTAAACCACCAGAGATCCTAATGAAAGCTTAGGGAGTAAGTATGTGGACATCAATTAAGCCTTTGACTATTCACAAAACCCTTACATTTGCTCTGTGACACTACCCACCTTCCTCCCATCACCACACACACACACACACACACACACACAGCCTAAGAAAGCATCCTAATAAGGATGGGAGCTACTTCAGATTTTGGCCAAGTTGGAAGAATGGTGTAAAATTCATAGGGTAATCTTCTTTTATCACACACTTAATGTTCCTTTTTTAATCCCCAAGGCTCCATATTTAAAGTAGAAATTTGTTGTCCTCTTACAGGTGCAGAAATTGTGGTTTGGAAAGATTCAATGGCATAATCGATGCCACAGAGGAGAAGATAAAGAATGGACATATTTGCAGGTGTTCTGGCTTCTGGTCTGATTGTTGTGCATTCATGATTTTCCACTGGGGTAAGAAGATCAGGTGAGACCGAGCCTTTATAAGTAGCATGGGTGCAAGAATGAAGAACAGCATTATTTCTCCTCTCAGGTTGGCTTCATCCCAATTTTCTCACTTCGTTCCAGGTGCCAGATGATGTATCAGCATGAGAAGTGGCAACCAGAGTGTCTTGGAGTATTCTCCGAAACACTTTATCCTGCTGGGTGTCTCTGATAGGCCATGGCTGGAACTTCCTCTTTTTGTGGTCCTTCTGGTGTCCTACATTCTGGCCATGTTGGGCAACATCGCCATCATCACAGTGTCCCGGATCGATGCCCAGCTCCAAAGCCCCATGTACATCTTCCTCAGCCATCTGTCCTTTCTAGACCTCTGCTACACCACCACCACAGTCCCACAAATGCTGTTCAATATGGGCGGCTCCAGAAAGACCATCAGCTATGGTGGCTGCACGGTTCAGTATGCGATTTTTCACTGGCTGGGCTGCACTGAGTGCATCGTCTTAGCTGCCATGGCCCTGGACCGTTATGTGGCCATCTGTGAACCCCTCCGGTATGCCGTGATCATGCACCGCCCTCTCTGCCAGCAGCTGGTGGCTGTGGCCTGGGTCAGTGGTTTTGGCAATTCCCTGGTTCAAGTGATCTTGACAGTGCAGTTGCCCTTCTGCGGGGAGCATGTGCTAAACAACTTCTTCTGTGAAGTGCCAGCCATGATCAAGCTCTCATGTGCTGACACGGCGGTGAATGATGCCACGTTGGCTGTGCTGGTGGCCTTCTTTGTGCTAGTCCCGCTAGCTTTCATCCTTCTCTCCTATGGCTTCATTGCCCGTGCAGTGCTCAGGATTCAGTCCTCCAAGGGACGGCACAAAGCCTTTGGTACCTGTACTTCCCATCTGGTGGTTGTCTCCCTCTTTTACCTACCTGCCATCTACATGTATCTGCAACCCCCTTCCAGCTACTCTCAAGAGCAGGGAAAATTTATTTCCCTCTTCTATTCCATAATCACGCCCACCCTCAATCCCTTCATCTACACCCTGCGGAATAAAGACGTGAAAGGAGCCCTGAGAAGACTCCTGGAAAGGATGGGGAAACTGCTGATGGAGAACTGAGATGTGGTCATTTCTATGTGTTGAAGGATACTTAATAAGTATATTGTGTTCTTAAAACATTCCTCATTTGGTGCATAATGAAATTGTGTAGGTTTTTGAGAAAACCTTGGAGCCCTAAAAATTCTATCCAAAATATATTGCCCTTACATACTTAAAATTTCACCTCCATAATAAATGCTTTAACTCTAAGAGACTACATATGTCCACAAATTGTTTAAACAGACTTGGATTTAATGTGTAATTGTCAAATTATTCAATACCTGCTTTCTTGATACTTCTTCCTCCTCATCCTCCAACATTTCTCCCATCTATCTGTTTTAAATCTCCTTTCATACCTTACATACTATGAAATGTAAACATATATTAATCAAAATGAATTTATATTCCTCTCCTTTTTCCCCCCACAATGATGGAATATTTTAGGGAAGTTTCCTTGTTACAATTCAGGTTCAGGTCTGCTCAGAAAACAGTTCTTTGGTCAGGAATGCCTCTTCTAACCTATTCCTATAGGCATGCCTCTCTCTGGTCCTCAGCCTCTCAGTCATGGAGCCCTTTGACCTGTGGCATACTTAGTCCTGCCAATTAATGTTCAAATGGCCCTCCACTCTACTTTACCTCAGCCTCAGTGAGTCAGTGAACCTAGCTCCTTTGCTGCAATGCCTAGAAGCACCCCACTCTGCATGTGAGCCTCCTGCCCGAAACATTCCACTTTCTCTCTCCTTACCCAGGGAACCCATTGCTCTGTCTCATGCTCTCTGTGCTGCTACCTACTACTACCACCACTTCTCTGGTGTCACAGCTCTCTGTCTGATCAAGGTGACCCAATGAACTTGGAACCCAAAGAACACACTCTGCTGCAGGTCCTTTATCTTGATGGTAGTGAGGTCCCTCTTCTCTCCATAAACTTACATATCTACACATTGTAGGGATTTTTCATCTTACTTTTATCTCCTTGTATTAGTCTGGGTACTTTAGAGAAACAAATCCACAGCAACTCATGTATAAGAGAGAGTTTTATATAAAGATTAAGTGCGCATCAAGAAAACATCCCAACCCAGTGCTGCCCAAGCCCACAAGTCCAACATTACCCCATTAGCCCATATGTCCAACACCAGTCCACAAAGTCCTCCTCCATCTCACAAAACAGATGCAATGATGCCAACTGCAGGAGGAAAACCGAACCAGTGAATGTGTAGACATCTCAGCACTAGCAAGGGTCTCCAATGATGCCTACTGTAGGAGGAAAGCTGAGTCAGTGAATGTGTAAACATCACAGCACTGGCAGGGGTCTCCACATGGAAGCCAGCCTTGCAAGCTGAAGCAGGGAACTGCTAAGGCAGCTGTACCCAGGTTTGACCATCACAAAACAAGAGACCCAAGAACTAAAAAGGTGAGGCTCACCGAGCCATTTATCTCTCCACCCTTCAATTAACCCCACATGTGTTTATCGACCAGCTTGGCACAATAAACTAACTCACTCCTTGTGGCCATCAAATCAATTTGATGATATATTTTTGTGCATTTCAATTTCCTTCAGTAGAAAATGTCCTCCATTAATTAGAACCCTGCACAAGCCTATTAATCATATAAAAAAAATCACTTGTCATCAAGTAAATGCTAAGTGACAACAACGCTACATGACATAGTATAAATGCTCCATACGGTTTCCTAGGTTATAATGTTCACAGGAGCAGATCACCAGGTCTTTATCCACAGAAACAGAGAAACTGGTGAATACAAACCTTTGTTATCAACTGAGCGCTTAACTACTGAAACACACACCCATACAAATCCATCACCACCATCAAGCCAGTTGTACCATAGCAATCCTATAAAACAAAGTAGGACTGTAAAAGAGTTTCCAAAGCTGTAAATCTTTACAGAAGCAGACGGCCACATCTCTCTCATAAAGAATGGCTGATGGGTTCAAAGATCAACTGATGGGCTCAAACTGATGACCTTTTGGTTGGCAAATGAGTGCTTTAATCACTGTGCCAGGGCTCCTTTTAAGCCACTAGGGCTTCTTGTATCTATCACAGATGACTAAGATGTGCAAGGATGTATTGTTTTTCATAATGTTATAAATTCAATTGTGTATCCCCAAAATTGTATGCATTGTATTTTTATTCCTATAACTATAACTATGATCTTATTTGGAAATAGACATTTTCTGTTATCTGTTACTAGGGCTATACCAGAAAAAAAGTGGGTCCTCTGCAGTATCTTATGAGAAAAAGAAAATATGCATAGACATGCATAGAGAGGAGAAAGATGGCAAGAAAGAATACCAAGCTTCCAGTCAACTCTGTCATATATAAGCAGTGTTATCACAGATCCTCCTGACCAACATACTTAAAACCCAAACTCCAAACTCACTGTCATCGAGTTAATGCTGACTCATAGCGGCCTCCTGAGGGTTTCTGAAACTGTAACTGTTAACAGGAGTAGAAAACCCAATCTTTCTCCCACGGAGCTGCTGGTGGTTTTGAATGGTGGACCATGCAGATCACTGCCCAACATGTAACCACAGCATCTGCTGAATGTCAGCAAGTGTTCTATGGGCTTAACATAGAACAGAAGTGCCAGCTGTGTGCTGCCCAAATTCCTAAACCACAATGTGGCAAGATAAAATAAAAGTATTTTAAGTCATTCGGTTTTGAGGTACCTTACCAGATAGGTAGCAATAGGTAGCTGTAGTACTAGGACCCTCTCATCATAATATTCAATGTCAGAATCATATATAGCCACAAGATAAATGTGGTACATTTTTCAAAAGTATCAATACTATTCAATTTTAGAAGAAAATAATTAAATAATTTAGATAAATGTCTTATTTGGAGCAGACACACAATAAAAATAAATACTGAATGGGTAATTAAAAAAAAAATTATAAACAGTCCTCATCCAAGTCACAGGCAACATGTATCAGGAGTAAAGAGTGAATAAGATAACTCCCCACATAAGCTAGGGGAGCTGCAGTCCCACTCGGCAAGACTAATTTTCATTCCTGACTTATAGCTCTGCACAGCCCATCTTTTTTTTAAAATCATTTTATTGGGGGCTCATACAATTCTTATCACAATCCATACATACATCCATTGTGTCAAGCACATATGTACATTTGTTGCCATCATCATTCTCAAAACATTTGCCTTCTGCTTGAGCCCTTGTATCAGCTCCTCATTTCCCACCTCCTTCCCCACTCCCACCTCTCTCACGAACCCTTCATAATTCATAAGTTATTATTATTTTGTCATATATTACACTGTCTGACGTCTCCCCCCACCCTCTTCTCTGCTGCCCATCCCCCAGGGAGGAGGCTATACGTAGATTCTTGTAATTGGTTCCCCTTTCCACCCCACATTCCCTCCGCCCTCCCAGTATCGCCACTCTCACCACTGGTCCCAAAGGGGTCATCTGTCCTGGATTCCCTGTGTTTCTAGTTGCTATCTGTACCAATGTACAGCCTCTGGTCTAGCCAGATTTGTAAGGTAGAATTGGGATCATGATAGTGGGCAGGGAGGAAGGATTTAAGAACTAAAGGAAAGTTATCTGTTTCATAATTGCTACCTTGCACCCTGACTGGTTCATCTCCTCCCCTCAACCCTTCAGTAAAGGGATGTCCAGTTGCCTACTGATGGGCTTTGAGTCTCCACTCTGCACTCACCATAATTTACAGTGATATGCTTTTTTTGTTCTTTGATGCTTGATACCTGATCCCTTCAACAGTTCATGGTCACACAGGCTGGTGGGCTTCTTCCATGTGGGCTTTGTTGCTTCTGAGCTAGATGGCCACTTGTTTATCTCCAAGCCTTTAAGACCCCAGACGCTATATCTTTTGATGCTGGGCACAATCAGCTTTCTTCACCACATTTGCTTATGCACATGTTTGTCTTCAGTGATTGTATCAGGAAGGTGGGCATCCACTGATAAGAGTTTTTGTTCTTTGATGTCTGATAACTGGTCCGTTCTACACCTGGTGGTCAGACAGGCTGGTGTGCTTCTTCCATGTGGGCTTTGATGCTTCTCATCTAGATGACTGCTTGTTTATCTTCAAGCCTTTAAGACCCCCAGATGCTATATCTTTTGATAGCCGGGCACCATCAGTTTTCCTCACCACATTTGCTTATGCACACATTTTTCTTCAGCAATCATGTCGGGAAGGTGTGCAACATGGAATGCCAATTTAATAGCCCATCTTAATACACCCCAAAAGCACAGCCATTCCCCAAAGCACAGCCATTCAAGAGCCTTTCTGTTTCTTCCTTTGTTAGCACACAACATATACCTGGCCAATTAACAAGGTCTTAGCATAACAATACAAATAGAAACTGCCCAATGGTTTTATAAACACAGGCAGCGATTTTGTGCTTGAGACAAAGATCATAACCCTTAGGTCGCAGAGTTACTAAATAGACTGAGCAATTTTCATCAGTTTTCCCAGGACACCAGCTTTGGTCAGTATCTCAAGCCTTCAGATGAGCAGCCTGCCCTCTCAGTAAGCTGTTGCTTCATCCCTCCCTCCTAGACCACCTAGGGAGGTGGCAGTTATAGACTCCACTCCTGCACCCCCACTTGGTCACCTCCATCACTCAAAAACTGCAAACTCCATAACCTCAAACCTGATCCAACAAAGGTTTTTCCTTTAATATAATTAGCCTAAATCATAAGAACAAAGGAATCTTGGCCCTATCAGACCACAAAATCATTCCCCTAGTCTTAATCTCAACCTATCCTACCATTATAAAAGACCACACAGTATTAAAATAACATAGAACCAGATACTTTCCCCACCTCTACAAAGGACCTCTGCTCCACACAGTCCTGATTACCCCCAGGACAAGATCTAGACCCCAGCTATTTTTCTGTTGGTATTGTTGTTGCTGTGTATTCTATCATTCCTATATACACCACCTCTTTTTTTAAAAAAATATTTTTATTGGGGGTTCTTACAGCTCTTATACTCTTCCAAAAATCACTTGCATCAAGCATGTTTGTACAAATGTTGCCATCATTATTTCCAAAATATTTTCTACTTGAGCCTTTGGTATAAGCTCCTCTTTTCTCTCCTCCCTGCCCCATTCTCACACCCTTGTGAGTCCTTGCTCAATTATATATTGTTATTATTTCATATTTTACACTGTCCACTGTCTCTCTGCCCCCACATTTCTGTTATTCATCCACTTCAGGCGATGGGGCGGGGGTGCAGTTTATCCAACCTTGTAGTGGGTTCCCCGTTTCTCCCCCTTTCCCTTTCCTTCCCCAACCATCCCCCTACCCTCATGATATCACTACTCCCCCTACATTTCTGAGGGGGGTATATGTCCTGAATTCCATGTGCCGAGAGCTCTTATCTATATGAATTTGTGTTCTCCAGTCTAGCCAGATCTGTAAGGTAGAACAGGGTTACAGTAGTGTGGTGGGGATGGGGGGAGCATTCAGGAACTAGAGGAATGATATGTAATTGGTTGGTACTATACTACACCTTGGTTGAATTATCCCTTCCTTATAACCCTTAAGATGGGGATATCAAATTGTCTAAAGATGGGCTTTGGGTCTCCATTCTAACCCCCCTCATTCACATCAACATAGTTGTTTATTTTAGATCTTTTGATACCTGATGCCTTATCCCGTTGACACCTCGTGATCACACAGGCTGGTGTGTTTCTTCACTGTGGGCTTATGTGCTTCCCTGCTAGATGGCTGTTTGTTTAACCTCAAGCCCTTAAGACCCCAGACAGCATATCCTTTGATAGTCAGGCACCATCTCTCTCTTCATCAAAGTTGTTTGTGTACCCATTTTGTCTTCAGCGATCATGTCAGGAAGGTGACTATCAAAGAGTGCCAGGTTGTCAGAACAAAGTGTTCTTGTGTTAAGGGAGGCCTAGAGGAGAGGCCCAAAGTCTGTTTGCCATCTTAATACTTAACATATAAATACATGTCCATTGGCCTCTATCCCTTTCACTATGAATTAATATATTTGCATATATACATGCCTATAGCTATACCTCTATAAATAGCTTTGAACTCCTATTTTTTCCCTCTATTTCCTTTCACCTTCCTCCTATGCCACTATCGTGCTCACCCTCCATTTGGCTCTCAGTAGCCCTCTCAGATACAGTGCACTTGAGTACCCCAGCCCCCCAGGAATTATACACCCTCTTCACCATCAATTTTAGATCTTTGGTTGTTCCCTGATCTCTGAGTTTGTTGGCTCTCCACTCCCCTCCCCACCCCTGCTCTCCCATATCCCCCCAGAAACACCAGTCCTGTTGTTTTTTCCTTGGGTTTGTTCATCCTGCCTATCTTATATAAATAGGCATATGGTGAATCAAAAACAAACACGCAAAAGCAAAAAAAAAAGAGAAAAAACAAAACAGTAGGGAGTTCCAGGTCTCTCTGCTGACCCTTATGCATGTTTTCCTATCAAGTATGATGAGGTACCAAGCCCTGTCCCTCAAGTCAGAAGCCTATTTTCAGGATTCTTCAAGGACTTGGTTACTTTGCTCCCCTTGCAGCCCTGTTGTGCTCCCTTCCCATTTCACCCCGCTGTACATGGGGCAGACCAGCATGCTTGCCACACAGTGTCTCCAGTGCTGTCCCCCATAGCACTATGAAGAAGAACTGTCCCTCTGGGTTTCCAAGCCTTCAAATCTTTTAAAGGCTACAGAGTGATTGGTTGGTTCTCATCACTGACTTTATGATTGGCAGCTCTGTGTAACTAAGTAGCCACCATGGGTCCATATGTAGCTTCCCATATGTGTTAGTCCAGGTAGACTAGAGAAACAAATCCAGGGAGACTCATGAGTCTGAAGAGGACTTTATAGATTGGTATCAAACATATGGGCTAATATCGGACTTATGGGTTTGATCTGGACTGGACTGGGATGTTTTCTCAATGTTCAATTGCTCTTGTATATAAATCTCTTTCTTATACACATATGTGTGACCGTGGATTTGTTTCTCTAGTCTACTCAAACTAACACAGCAACTGTGTGTATCTTGCCTCCAGTCAGCTATTTATCTACATAGTGCTTCCAAATGAGGAGGGGACCTGATTGACAGGCTAGACTCCACCCCTTCACAAGTTGACAGGAGATGATGTAACAGCCACACCATGAAAGCCTCTTAATACCTAATTATTTTGCAAATATTTCTTACCTTTTTTAGTCTTATCCTGGAATTTATGGATCTGAATTCTTCTCACATTTAAAACTCTCAAAAACTCACTGCCATTCAGTCAATTCCAACTCATAGCAACCCTTAGGCCAATGTAGAATTGGTCCTGTGGGTTTCTGAGACAGTAACCTGTTCATGGGGATAGAAAGACTCATTTTTCTACCTTTTAAAAAGGAGGGCGATAAATTAATAAGTTAGAATAATAGCTGAAAATATAGTGGAACACTGTATCTAAGAAACTAGAGCTGATTTGATCCAACCAATGCAAATTTCTGAATCAGTGCCCCAAATAGCCTCAGGAACAGGCCTAAAGCCCAAGACACCAAGAAAACATGTGTTTTCTCGTGGGCTGTGTTATTAGTTGGTGTTTCAGCTTCTCATTTTGCATCATGCCACTTCATCAAATGAAGGTCCCAAAGACTTTACTCCAAAGGCTTTTATTTCATCCACATCACAAGCCCTTTCTCTGCTATATTTTCAGTGACTTCCAGCCTGAGGGGCTGATCTTCTGGCACCATCTCTGGCAATGTTCTCCTGCTATTTATGAGGTTTTCAGTATCTAACAATGTGTCGATGCTACCCATAAAGTTTTCAGTTACTAATGCTTCAAAAGTAGACAGCCTATTCCTTCATTGTCTGGTCTTAGTCTAGCAGCTCTGCTGAAATCTGTTCATTTGTGAACTATGGTATGACAATTGACCTTGTTCAGGATTAGCTCTTGAGAGTTAATATGACACCATGCCTTTTCACTTGTCCTTCCCTGTGTCATAGAGCATATGTTCATCCAATTCACTTGGCCAATGCCAATCCATTTTAGCTCCCTAATGCCTAGAACCCACCACTTGTCTGTCAATCTGTCATACTGTTATGGCTTAGGTGTTGCTACAGTGCAGGAAGCTATGCCACTGACACTAGCAAGGTGATTCCTGGTGAACAGGTTTCAGCAGAGGTTCCAGACCAAGAACAGACTGAGAAGGACAGGAGATCCTCTTCTGAGAGACTGTCACTGAAAAATCTCACAAGTATCAGCAGAACACTCTCTGACACAAGGCATGAAGACGAGCCTCTCATGTTGGAAGGCACTCAGAATATGACCGGACAACATTGCCTCCTTAAAGTAGAGCCAAACTTAATGACAGAGAGGAAGCAAAAGTTTAAGGACCTTCATTTATGAGTGAGGCAACCCTCAAAGTGAGAAATTTTCATGATAGTTGCCTGAAAAATCTGACTGTAAGAGACTTATATTTGTGCCAAACAGAATGTGGAGATTATTAAACAATATTATTAATATCGTATGCAGGTAAGATTTTACTGAAATTTTCTCAAAAATAGATGTAGCAGTATATCAATAGAGAACTGCTAGAAACTTAAGCCATATTCAGAAATATCATTGAGGAATATCATTGATAACATGAAATGGGTCTTGGCTGAATGTAGAGACTAGCAAAAAGATGTTTGCTATGTTTGCTTGGATTTTCTTGACTATGCAAAGGGTTTGGACTATGTTGATAATAATAAACTCTGGGTGGCTTTGTGAAGAATGTCAAGTCCAGAACATTCTCCTATAGAAGCTAGACAAACACTAAGAGATAGTCATTCGAATAGAATGAGAAAATATTGAGTTATTTAAAATGGGAAATGAGTACGTCAATGTTGCATCTTTTCAAACTGCATGCTGAGGAAAACAGTCTCAGAAACTACAGGATATGAAGAAGAACTTATCGTGAGCAACAGAAGAAGGATAAATCACAGCCTGGAATAGGTAGATGACACAAGTTTGCTGAAAATGAAAAGGATCTGAAGCACTGACTGCTGTTCAGTCTGGATTCAGGAGAGGATGTGGAACAGGGCTGCTGTCAGAGGGGTCTTGACTTCAAGCAGAGAAAACCAGAAAGATGTTTACTTGTATTTCATTTGCAAAGGAAAGGCATTCAACTGTGTGGGAATTCCAGAATACTTCATTGTGTTCATTCAGATCTTCTACATGGATCAAGAAGCGGGTGGGTGAACAGAACAGGGAATACAGCATGATTTAAAATCAGGAAAGGCGGGTGTCAGGGTTGTATTCTCTCACCATATTTGTTCAAACTATATGCTAAGCAAATCATCAGCGAGTCTTGATTTTGTGAAGAAGAGTGGGGCATCTTAGATAGGGGCTAGGATTAAGGGTGATCCCCAAATCCATTCTTATATCTATAGTTAATGTATGTTTCTGGGTAATTTTAAAGACATCATTAACATTCTATGATAGTGAACGTTATAAATTATATTAGCACATGAATTCTAAGCACCATGGTTTGCCAAAGGATATGGATGGCAGTGAGATCTCAAAATCCATTCACAGTGTCCCCACATAAATTAAACCTCCAAAGAGCACTTTCTGATTATTAACCAAGGATGTAGATAATCTCACCCTCACGTAGAATGCCTTGGAGAGAGGACTGCCTCCAGCCCACTCTCGCCAGCCCAGGGAGGGGCTGTCTCTCGCTTGGGAGCATTAGCTAGGTTGTCCTTGATGGAGGTGACCATACTGGAGATGGTAGAGAGGTCACATAGTCATGAAACATGCCCTATCACTTTCACCCTGACTGCCTGGGTCAGTAAGCCCTGAATCAAACTTGTAAGCCCTATCTAATATTGTACATGTCTCAATCATGGTCCCAACACTGCTTCTATAGACTCACCTCTAACTGGAATATATTGATCTGCCACCAATCACACAATGTGACAGTTTCCTTTGCCTACCCTTTCCCATTGTAAAGTTTGATATCCAACAAGCCCTTGGATGCCATTTTAACCTGGTATTGGTCATCTCCTTCATCCAGAGATGTATCTGTGTTTTTGGGTTTTCTTTCTCTTGTTTAAGACAAAATAAATATTCTCTTTAAATTATAGTCAAGATAGGGTCTCTTTTGTAGCCTGAAACAAAAGCATCACCCTGGGGCATAAGGTAATTCTAAAGTTGTGCCATTAATTTAACCAATGGAATAGAAATTAAAACAATGTTGATAAGAGGAATTATATAAGTATAGGCTGGCTTCAGACTGCTATATATGAATTGTTGCCTTGTACAGATTGAACCCTTAAGTGACTAGATACTATCTGTGGTAGTTACATAAAAATCTTGATAAATAAGTGTAGGGTGGAGTCTACCCTGTCAATCAGGTCAAAGCCTGATGATGCCTCCTTGTGGGTGTGGCCTTCTCATGAGGGTCCTGGGAATTTCCTTTCTTTCTCCTTGGAGGTGGGCAACACTCTCTCTCTACTTCACTTTCCTGCTGTTGAGACGCTCAGAGAGCTGAAGGAGCCACATGGAGACCCGTGCCAGTGCTGAGATGCTTCCACCAGCATTGAATCCACAAGGCTTTTCACCCACCAGCCTGTGACCTTCCTCCATTTGGCATCATTGCATATGCTGCATGAGTCTGAAGAGAGGCATATGGACTAGCAGAGGACTTATGGGCTAAAATCAGACTTATGGATTTGATATGGAATAGGCTGGGATTTTTCTTGATATACAAGTACTCTTTGATAAAAACTATTTCTTATACATATATGAGTGTCCTGGGATTTGCTTCTTCTAGTCAACCCTGTCTAACACACGATTTAAACAAATTATAGGACAAAACTTTCAATAACACTCATTCACAAAAGCCGAACTAAACCTACAGAGACTGTAACCCTTTATGAGTAATAACTCAACAACTCCACACTGCTCCTCATGGTGACCCTCTAGGACAGGGTACAACTGTCATTGTGAGTTTCTGAACCTGTAATTCCTTTTTCTATTTTAATCTTAAGTAACAGCTTTATTGTTTCTGTCTGGTAATATTTTCATTGTTCATTAAAATCATAAAACTCTTGTAAAATAATCTAGTTTTCTGTACTGCTGTTGTTGTTTTTATTATTGTGTTAACTCTATGAAATAACAAATTACAGTTTGGTATATATTTTTGTAATACTTAATACGATCATAAAAGTAGTGAACCAGCTGTTAAACCACTAAAGTGCCTTCTAAGAGACAAAATCAAACATCATGTTCAATCTTAGCAGTCTTCCTTTTTACATTTATTTCTACTTTTGGAAAAACAGTATTACTGGCACTATATCCACATGGTAACCACTGGTCAAGTTTGGTTTCCTGATATTTCAGTATTTTTATATAATATTGACATATCATACATTTCCATAGATACATCGCTTTTAAAAGAGGTGTATACATATCATCACAACCAGCTCTAGTGCTCACTGCCCCTCCCACATTCATTGTTTGCGCCCCAGTTCCCCTCACCCTCTCCACTTCCAATGTCCCCAATATAACATGGCATCAGACATTGTCTCTGTGAATCCTCTCCTTCTGTGCTACACAAACTCGAAAAGTAAGAAACATTTTTAAGGCAAGGAAAATAAGAATAATATAAAGATAAAAATATAAAGTAAGAAAGAAAAGACCAACATCAATATTTTAAAATACAGAGAAGAAATTTCTGTTGTGGAAAAAGCGAGAAATATTTGAGCCTAGAGCCAATTCAAGATGGGTTAACAGGAGGGTCAACTGACCAAGTATCTATCATACTATGCCTTGATTTGCTCCACCATAATCAAGTGTACAATAATCTCTGTCAGACAGTAAAGCTGGTTGAGTGCCTTACCTGTTCCTAGAGGGGATCTGCCAGAGGCTTAATCTAATTAGGTAATCTGCAGGTGGATTTTTGGGTTCCCACTGCAAATGGATTTTTGGGTACCCACTGTCCTCCATAGCCTTCTACAAAATGATTGCTCACAATTTAAGCTGTGACACCCTTCCCTTCATCATATTTGGATTTTGTTATCATCATCTTTGGATCGCATGGGCTGGTGTTTCTTTGATGGGGAATTAGTTGACATCTCACTTAGACAGCTGCTTGTTTGAACACAAGCCTTTAAGCCACCAGACACTATTCTGATTGATAGCCAGGCACTAACTGCTTTATTCACGACACTTTGCTGTAGCACCCTTATCTACAGTGATCTATACATGAAGGCAAGTATTAGAGCGGGGCCAGGTTATAAGAACTAACTGTTCTTGGATTGGGGCTAGAATTAAGTGGGAGCCCAGAATCTACCTGCTGCCCACAGGTTATGAACGATTCTGGTTTAATTTGGTGATCAAATTATGACAAAAACAAAAACAAAAAGCAGAAAAACTGAAAAGGAAAACATTGTCAATCATCCCCCTAAGGTAACATCAATAATTTATCCAATTACATACAATTTAAGATACTGTTCATATTAGTTTATTTGAGTATAGTTCAATTGCAAGCTGTAATCTAATCCATGAGTTTCTGCTTTTACAGATTGATTTCTTCATTGATTTAGCTTTGTTTACACTAAGCATGGGGGTTGGTGCTAGCAGGGATTTTAGTGTACCATTTCTTACAAGTCCAGATGCTTGCCTATCAGATTAAAACCTGTTATATCAATGCAAAGGGAGCATTGATGTACTAAATAGATGATGGTTCTGGATCCTCTTTCATTTGACACTCATTATGCCTGGGGTCCCACCCAAGGTCCAGTGACCACCATTTCCACAGTCTTGGCTGTTCATACTTTGCTACCTCTCCCATCAAAGGATTTCAGTCCTAAATCCAAGGGTACAGGTAGGAGACTGTAACTCTTTAAGTGAATAAAAAGCCTGGTCTTTCTCTGGCAGACAAGCTAGTGGTTCTGAACTTCTGACCTTGTGGATCACAGGCCTACACATAATGGCTATGCAACCAAGACTCCTTCCTAGGTAATAATACTCAAGAAATATTTGCAATCTTCACTTTCCCTTCAAATAGAAAACGTAGGACAATGTTCACAATTAGCATTTTTGGTAAAATAATACAACATATAATTGATTATTCATCATAAATCTATGTTTAAATAAAATCTATGTTTAATAAGATGTTAATCTATGTTTAATAAGACGTTAAAAATCGATGTTTAATAATATGTTAATCTATGTTAATAAGATGTTTAAATAAAATAAGATGTTTAAATAAAAACTTTGTTTAAAATAAAATCTATGTTTAAAATCTATGTTTATACATAATAACTCTATGTGTAAAAATAAGATGTTTTTAATCAAAACACACTGAAAATAAGTTTATGCCTTGACACAGTGAAGAAAACATGAGCTGAATCCAGTAGGACACTATACCTATATTTCCTCTAGGAACAATGGTTTCGTGTGCAAACAACTTAATAGAACATAGCTACCAAAACAAGGATGGGAAACTATATAAGCGATCCTGTGTGTGTGTTGTATGTGTTGGTTTTACATGTGCTGTCACATACAGAAACACACACAGAAACTTTTCCCAATGGATACTGCAAGGACTCAGGATGAAGAAGGAAGATGACTCTCCTACTACACATGTGTTATGTACATACACATTTTCTTCTATTATCACATATAAAAATTGAAATAAATAACATATAGAAAACCTTTCCCCCAGATATCAGTGTTTTCTGAGTATGTTTGCTTTTATTAATTAGGAAACAAAGCCTCTACATTCTATCTAGATCAAGCCACCTGACCAGAGCAACCCATAGAATGGGAACTAGTCTGAGAAGACGGCGCCAATTTTGAAAAGGATAATATTGAGGCTTCTTCTTAATTAAATGGATTATGTGCAGAAGCCAAAATTATTTATCTTTAAAAGACAGAAGGAAGTTGAGTCGTACCGATCTTCAGTTCTAATAGCTCAGAGCAGGCATAGTTAGGTCCCAATGTGACTGAAAACCCCGTTCGGAAGACATTCAGACTTGAGACTAATTTCAACTAGGAAGAACTCCCAGTGGCCTCATCAGTTACAACAAGCAGAGTCTTCCTGGGATAAGCAGGACATTTCCAGGGCATTCGTTGCTGTCATTACCTCCCTATACAACACATAATTGATTCTGTCTCAGTTGCTAATAAAAGAAGACCCCTAACCTTAGCCACCCTCTAACTGCCATGGCGTCCTAAGGTAAGTTATTTGACCTTACTCAGATTATAACCAAAACTTGACTGAAATACTATAAAGCACATTTGAAAAGAAAACAGAAACCTAAGTTATGACATCAGTAATGTATTCCTTCAGTAGATTAATGGGAGAGACATACTAATTCTACTCAAAGAGAACAAAATATTGTGTGTAGTCTGAAAAAGTCAGGTTCCAAAATGGTATGTCTAGGGCAGCTGAATCAGTGCATGTAGGTAAGTTATTAGTGCTGGTGACAGAGCTCTGGTGGTGGAGCAGGTTACACGTTAGACTGCACATCACAAAGTCAGCAGTTTAAAAGCACCAACCACTCCATGAGGGAAAGATGAGGCTTTCTACTCCCTCACAGAGGTACAGCGCAGAAACCACAGCCACGGTTCCACTCCATCCTACAGGGTCATTGTAAGTCAGAATCCACTCGATGGCAGTAAATTTCTTGTTTTGGTTTGATTGTTGATAATTGTCTTTGTTATGGGTAGTATATTCTGATACTTATTCATATTTCTCTGTCTTGGTTTGAATGACAGAGAAGAAGAAAATATTTAAATTTGTAATATCATCAACATTCTTTCTGGCCGTCTATGTAGTTAAATTAGCTTCATAGCCAAACATCAGAAGCTTGACATAATATAGAGAGATCATGCAGGCACAAAATTATAACAACTATGTTATTGTATTGATTTTGCATTAAATTGTGTTTCAAATTAAATATAAGGATAACTCAGAAATACTGCTGCCAGGGTTCTGGTTTGTACCTCCATAAAATCATTCCAGATAATGTGCTTAAACAAGCCTCTTCAATGAGTGGAGTTTTGTAGAGAAGTTCACTCAGTAACACCCTCCTGATAGTCTTCAGAATTCCTTTAAAGAAAAAAAAGTTCAATTGAAACAATGATTCCTGGAGGGTTCCATTATATCAACTAAATTCAAGACAGAAAAATGCCCTTAGAAGGCTAGGGCTATTGCTTTTTCGGATACCAAAGGGAACATCTTGATTGGCTCTCGCTAAGGACACAGGACAATCACGGGGCTTACTGGGAAGAATTTTCAAGAAAATTGAAGACTGCATTGGAAATAAAAGGATCATTAAAATTGTGCCAAGGACTTTTGTTTTTGTTTGTTTTGTTTTGGGGGAGTTTTCTTATCACCATAATATACCTACTCATTCTTCCAGGGCAATAAGGGCTTCCCTGTGAGAATTTCATTGGGAAATCTTACCCCACTCACCATACATTAATAATCTTGACCTTTAAGACTTCTTTTTGTCCATCAAATCAAAGAACATTGAGAAGGAGCATAATTTGTGTACCACAAGGATGTCAAAACTGTCATTATGAGATGGATGGTGTAAATTAAAAAGTGGGGACTTCTTCAAGGATGGGTTAGACAGATGATAACACTGCAATCAGAAGTATATAGATCTAGAGCAGTGGTTCTCAACCTTCCTAAAGCCATGACCCCTTAATACAGATCCTCATATTGTGATGACCCCTCCCAACCATAAAATTATTTTTGTTGCTACACCATAACTGTAATTTTGCTACTGTTATGACTCATAATGTAAAGATCTGATATGTAGGATGTATTTTCATTGTTACAAATTGAACATAATTAAACATAATTAAAGCATAGTGATTAATCACAAAACAACATGTAACAATATATTGTGAAACATTTATGTGTTTTCCGATGGTCTTAGGTGACCCCTCTGAAAGGGTCCTTCGAGCCCCAAAGGGGTCGTAACCCATAGGTTGAGAAGCGCTGATCTAGATGGAAGTTTTGATATTTTTATTTAAGAAACATTTCTATGGTTTTGTAGAAATATCTTTTACTTACTCCCATAGTAGAGATGTTTGTTCACCAAAATAAAAGTCAAATGTCCCTCAAAATATTGTTCTCAAGATTAGATGATATTTTTCTTCATGCCTTGTTTTCACAATTATCCCAAAAATTATCACCTTCACTGGTCTTCTAGAAAACGTGGTCCAGATTGGTGAATGTCTCAGATCTAGAAAAAGGTGTGCAAGAGATCTCAGAGGCTGCCCAAGACCAGATTTCAGGTTCTCAAATACTAGAGCAGAGGGAGACCAGAAATGCAATAAACTTGGGTCATTTCCACTATTCATCCATTCACTTGTTCAAGTCCACTATTCATCCATTCACCTCAACACTATTTGGACCAACCATTGATAGCTTTTGTCACCAGATGTCATTACATAATGGAAATTCCATATAACAAGTGTATATACATTTGCAAACCCAAGTCACTCTGGGAAAACCATAACGCTGACAAAAAGATGCTAGTAAAATAAACTAAAATAAACCAAAGTAAAAATTCTTGGGGTTTCAAAGACTTGTACAAACCTGATTTGTGGATCAATGTGAATGTCTAAAATTTGTCTTAAGCATGTCACAGAACAATCATAATAATTTGGAAATGGGGAAAGATCAACACTTTGAAACAAACATAATCTAATTTCAAAGATGCTAAATATAAAAACAGTTAAAGAATGGATAATGATGGTCCCCACACTGAGAATGGATTGGCCAATGTTTATACCATGTATCAAGAATGAGAGAAATTACATAATATACAAAAGAAAATACATCAAATAAGTAAATAATATGGATTAAACAAACCTTGTTTGTTATTAGTAGAAGTAGCATTAGAAATAAAATCCCATGACATCTCCCATTATAACCAACTCCTAGCAGAAATACTCATCAATATTGTTATATTGAAAAAAAAAATCATGGAGCCACATAGGAAACAAATAACGTTAATCAGGAAAATTATTTCCAAAAAGGCAAGAAATATGAAAAGGAGAGATAAAAGGTCACCAAAAAGAATATTAAAATACGTTGAAATTTTCCTAGTAGAACATGCCCCATAAACTATCACCTCATTTTCTGCTTTTCCAAAATATCACGTTATTCTAGCACTTTCAAGGCTCATCTTCTAGTTCTAAGTATGAATCTCCTATGAGAATTGTTCACAACTAGAACTGCCTCATAATCAATGACAGGTTCAGGTAGTTAAAATTCTAAAATGGACCATAAGGAGGGTGTAGCTTTTCTGGGCATGCTTGATCAAGCAACTTGTACCTGAGAGGAATTACTGAGAGGTGAACAATGGGCAAACATAACAGTAGGGTAGGAAGAAAAAACAAAATCCAGTATGTGTGTGTGTTTATTTTTATATGACTATATATGTAAATGCAACAAGGAAGCAGATGGATTTGGGGCCTCTGCTTAAATCTTATCTCAGTACCAGAAGGTTTGCTCTAATAATGTGACATTGTATGATACCCACCTCATTGACACGATTGCTGAAGACAAAATGGGTGCACAAGCAAATGTGGGGAAGAAAGCTGATGGTGCCTGACTATCAAAAGCTATGGCATCTAGAGTCTTAAAAGCTTGTGGTTAAACAAGCAGCCATCTAGCAGGGAAGCAACAAAGCCCACATGGAAGAAGCACACTAGTCTGTGTGATCATGAAATATTGAAAGGAAGAGGTATCAGAAGTTCAAAAAGACACAACCAAGCTGATATGAAGGGGAGTGGAATGGAGTGAAGACCCAAAGTCCACCAGCAAGACAACTGGACAGTGCCTCTTAGAAGGGCCTTATGGAATGGAGGATAAATCCAGGGTGCAGTGTGACACTGGTGTACCATATAACTATCCTCTAGTTCTTTAAGATTTTCTCCCCTTACTATTACGGTCCTTATAGTGATATACCTTATTGGTAACGTTAGATTTGCGTATGTTCATTTATACACTTAAGATCACTCAGTACATGATAGTCAAGATAAATGACCCCTCAAAGACAGTGACAGGAGTAAGGGTTTCCTGAGAGTAGGGAAGTGAGAGCGGGGAGAGGCAGAGAGGGAGAGGGGAGTTGATGATTGTATAGCCCCACCCAGTGGAATTGAACCACAGAACTGTACAGAAGGGAAGGGATATATTGGAATGAATATGATATGTCAGTAAAATTACTACTGAAATTTCTTTAAAAGAAAGGTGATACAAGAAAAAAAGAAGAAATGCCTCATAAGGATTAAATACAGTTTGAAGAAGGCAAACTGGAAAACATGATACCAGTGGAAAAGTCAATACAGTCACAAATATTGAGTAATAATTTTATTTATATTGGTCTTATTAGTGTTTATTACTGAGAAGTGGGAAAATCAGATACTGGCTAAAGATACTGGATCAAGCTGCAAATCAGGTCCGTTCTTTCCTTGTTTAAGGCACTTTGAAATATACTGAAATGAATGCAGTCAGACTTCTGTGACAGTAGATTTAAAGTCTCATGTGAGGCATGCCATCATTGCAACTCAAATGAATGAGCAGTGACTGATGTATTATGTTATTCAAGCTCAAAGTTCTTTGACTTTCCAGAAGCCTCAAGAATCCAAACCTGCAGCTAATGAACAAAGCAAGTCCTTATTCGCTTAGAGTTTCTGATAACAGGGACTTACCACAGTGGGTCCATTTTTAGAGATGCTATAGTGTGTCAATATTTGCAGTAGGCATTTGTAAGAGAATAATTAACACAGACAATCTCCCATAAGAATTAAAATACAATTAAAATAGTAAAGTGGATGAATGAAAGGATAAACAAATAAGATGTATTTATTTTTAGATTAGTGAATATTAGTGACAACAAGAATCTGGTAGGTAAGGTTAGATGATGCATAAATTTGCAAATTGTTGACAACCTAAGTATTTAGAATATGATTTGAGAAAAAAATGTAAATATATTAAATTGTTCGGTAGCAGCCAAGATTGTGTTTTCATTTATCCCAAGTACCTGATAAGAAATTAATTTCTGTAAGACCTTAAAATCATGAGATATCAGGAAGACATAGTGGCATCAAGGCACAGCCAAAGATGGAAAAGACCATTAATTGGAGTGAGAGATTGGGGTATTGCAGAAACATCATCCTGGCGAGAGCATTTGCACATGGATATGTTTTGAGAGCTTGATTGCAGCGTTCTCTGTGCCCGGAAGAGAAATCACACGATAGGAACAGATGGAGATTTTTATGGAGGTAGGGAATTGAATAGTTGTTCAATTAATTCTTTTCCATTAGCACTAAGTTTCTGTTGTTAGATGCCATCGAGTCAGGCCTGACCCATAGAGACCTTAGCAGAACAGAAGGAAACACTGCACGGTCCTGCACCACCCTCACAGTTCCTCTTATGCTCGAGCCCGTTGTTGTAACAACTGTGTCACTTCATCTCCTTGACGGCCTTACTCATTTTTGCTGTCGACTTTACCAAACGTGATGTCCTGCTCCAGCGACTGACCTCTCCTGACAATGTGTCCAATACCATAGGTCAAATGCATCAGGTTTTCTATAGCACTGTAGGAAAACGTTATGGAAAGAGGATTATGGCAAAAAAGAGGGGTGGCAAATGGATGTTTCTGAAGCACAAGATGGGGTGCTAGACTTGGGCTTTGTGTGAATAATAGTGAAAGGGAAGAAATCAGAGAGCAGTTCCAACAGCAATAAGTAAAGTTTAGGGTGGATGTAGTGTAGATTATAGCAGGGATGGGGATAAGGGTATTCACAACTTCACTACGCAGCTACATAATTGATCTATACCTTAATATCCAACAAAGAACATTTCTCAGTCTCTTAGAGTCAGCAATTTGCATGAAGTTTACATAAGACATTGTTCTAATCCCAATGTACACACCTCTGGTGTTACTCTCCTGTTGCTTATTTTTAATGCTCCCTGACTAAGAATTTACCCAGATTCATCTTTCCTCTTCACCACATTACAATAATTCTTCAAGATACATTTTAAAACTCACCGCCATAGAGTTTATTCTAACCAGTACGGACATTACAGAACAGAGTTGAAATACACCTGTGTATTTCCAAGGCTGAAAAATCACTGTCATTGTAGTTAGGTGTCAGTGAGGTGGTTCTGACTCATAGCGACCCCACGAACAGTACAACAACATACCGGCCAGTCCTGTGCCACCCTCACACTTATTCTCATTGTGAGCCCATCAAGGCTGCCACTGTGCAGATCCACTTTATCAAGGACCTCCCTCTTGCTCACTGCCCCTCCTCTTGACCAAGCGTGATATCCTTCTCCATGGACTGGTCTCCCTTGATAACATGCCCTGAGTATGTGAGACCAAGTCTACCCATCTTTGCCTCTAAGGAGCATTCTGGCTGTACTTCTAAGATGGATTTGTTCATTCTTTTGGCAGTCATGGTACTTTCAATATTCTTTGCAAACACCATGGTTCAAATACATCCTTTGGTCTTCACTATTCAATGTCAAATTTTCACATCCATATGAGGCAAAAATACCATGACTTGGCTCAGGTACATCTTAGTCAACTTTGTAAAGTACTGAATACCAAATGTCCCAAGATTTTGACATATTGTACATCCTGAACACATCCCACTGAACTAGTCTGTGTTTGTTACAGAGAAAATATTTTCTTTTCTTTTTTTAAATCATTTGATTGGGGCTCATACAGCTCTTATCCCAATACATACATAATACATCGTGTCCTGCACATTTGCACATTTGTTGCCATCATCATTTTCAAAACATTTTCTTTCTACTAGAACCCTTGGTATCAGCTACTCTTTTTTTTTCCCTTCCCTTCCCCACCCTCCCTTCCTCACGAACCCCTGAACATTTATAATTTTTTTCATGTCTTACACTGACTGATGTCTCCCTTCACCCACTTTTCTGTTGTCCATCCCCCTGGGAGAAGGTTATATGAAATCATTGTGATCCGTTCCCATCTTCTGCCCCCACCTGCCCCTTATCCTCCTGGTATCACTACTGACATCATTGGTCCCGAGGGGTTTATCTGTCCTGGATTCCCAGTGTTTCCAGTTCTTATCTGTCCCCATGCTCTGGTCCAGCCAGATTTGTAAGGTAGAATTAGGAACATGATAGTGTGGGGAGGGGCCGGGGGTAAAGGAAGCATTAAAGAACTAGATGAAAGTTGTATGTTTCATAGGTTCTATACTTCACCCTGTCTGGCCGTCTCTTCCTTGTGACCCTTCTTCAAGGTGAGTTTGGTGTTTTGTTTGGTGGGCTAAATGGTTATCAACTGAAATGGCTATTCCAGATGTAGCAAAAGAGCAGCTAAATAACTGCATACTACTAACCTCGGTGGCAACATCCAAATGCAATGTCATAAAACACACACTCAATTCATGAAATTATACTGGCATTGTTACCAATCAATGAAAAATGTTGCTCAATGACCAACATTGGATGTAGAATGATGCTCGTTAGAAAAGAAGTGAGTATGCATCCACTTGAAAAGAAGAAGTAGGATAATACAAATTTTAACCCAGTGGCCCTCAGGCAGAAACTGAAGGGTGGCTCTCATTCTAAGAAAAGAGTGGAAGATTTAAGTAATTATGCTACCAAAAGTATGACAAGGATTATTTTTAAACATTCACCCACCACAGTCTCATTTTCAAGAGTTTGCTGGAATGTTCTAAGTGTGAAGAGAAGAGTAAGTGAAAATACACAGATGTGGCATGTCAGCAAAGTGTTAGGGAAAACAATAATATGTGATATACAAAACAAATCACACTGTTCTCTGCTTACTCCCTGAGGCGTTACGCTTCCCAACTCCAGGAGGGCTTGGATGGACATGGACAATGATACCACACCACATGGCTTCATCCTTCTGGGCTTCTCAGATAATCCCAGGCTGGAAATTATTCTCTTTATGGTTGTGTCCATCTTTTACATGATCACGCTAGTGGGCAACATCACCATCATATTTCTGTCCCACACAGACTCGCATCTCCACACGCCCATGTACTTCTTCCTCACCCAGCTCTCCTTCCTAGACCTCTGCTTCACCACAAGCTGCATCCCCCAGATGTTAGTCCATCTCTGGGGCCCAGACAAGACCATCAGCTACCTTGGATGTGCAGCTCAACTCTACATCTTCCTGGGATTGGGGGCTGCTGAGTGCATCCTGCTGCTCGTCATGGCTTTTGACCGCTATGTGGCAGTGTGTCGGCCCCTGCACTACGCAGTCATCATGCATCCGAAGCTGTGCCAGAAGTTGGTGCTCTTTGTGTGGGTGAGTGGAATTTTTGGCACCTTGGTGCAGTCCCCCACCACAATGAAGCTTCCTTTCTGCCATCACCACCAAGTGGATGACTTTGTGTGTGAAGTTCCTGCATTGATACGTCTCGCCTGTGGAGACACACTTATTAATGAACTCCAGATCTCGGTGATTGCAGGCATCTTCCTGATGGTGCCGTTACTCCTTATACTTGGCTCCTATGGGCGCATTACCCAGGCAGTGCTGGCCATTCAGTCCCAAGAAGGGAGGAGTAAGGCTTTCCGCACCTGCTCCTCCCACCTGGTGGTTGTCTTCCTCTTCTACTGCAGTGGTACTGCAGTTTACATCCAACCAAGGAGCCGGTTTTCTCAGAAAGGAGGGAAATTCCTGACTCTTTTCTATACTGTGGTGACCCCCACACTCAATCCACTCATCTACACCTTGAGGAACAAGGACGTGAAGGAAGCAATCAAACGACTCTTTGGGAAAGACAGAATGGCCAGTGGGGAGTATGGGGCTCATACTTCAGGGTAAGGGCAGCTGTGTCCAGTTTCAAACTGTGACGTGTGTGTATGAGTAAATCCAACTAGCAACATATATCAAGGGCAAAAGGTGGATTTTTACAGACAGAGGACCAATCAAAAGAACAGTATGAGCACCACTTAGAGTTCAGCTTAAATTTCAATATAAGTATAGTATTATTCCTCTCAGCGTACACTCAGGAAGTAAAAAGGATTCCAATTATGTTTTTAAAAAGGCAATTTTTTTATTTAAATCATTTTATTGGGGGCTCATACAACTCATCGCAATTCATATATATATCTATTGTGTCAAGCACATTTGTACATTTGTTACCCTCGTCATTCTCAAAACATTTGGTTTCCACTTGAGTTCTTGGTATCAGCTCCCACCTCTATGCACATCTTAAGAACAAAGCAACAACTTGTGGACTGGAGTTTGGAGCAGGGATATCTATACTTGCATAACTTCCTTTTCTCAGTAGTGTGTTAAATCTATGTCATTAGATAAATCAATAAAATCGCCTAATGACCTCGGAGTGGGGGTGGGGGTAGATAATGATAATGTTCTTTGTCAAAAATAATGATGAGGCCTCTAAAGTAAACCAGAGTCATGCATATTTCATGAACAAGTGAAAGATTCTGAGCTCCCACTGAATGCAATAGTATTTAGCTCTCATGACAATGCCCTGCTTCATACTCACCCTTGTGAGGAGATCACAGGAGATATGGGTACTATAGCAAAGTGTGGTGAAGAAAGCAGATGGTGCCCATCTATCAAAAAGGAATAATATCTGGAATCTTAAAGTCTTGTATTCAAACAAGCAGCCATCTAATGAGGCATCAACTAAGTCCACATGGAAGAAACACACCAGACTGTGTGATCCAAAGATGATAAATAACAAAATCCAGATCCAAAGATGATAAATAACAAAATCCAAATACAAAGAAGGGAATAGTATCAGAACTTAAATTGTGAACTCCCCATTTGAAGAAAGCTATGGGTGACAGTGGGAGCCCAAACCCCATCCTTACATAGATTAAGTCTCTGATGAATCCCCTCTGACAACAGTCAAGGGATGTGAATAAACTTACTTATCGGCTGGCTACTATTGTATACGTGATAATGGAAGATATAATCAGGTTACACTGTAATAACTTATCATTTGATTTCCCTCTTAACCCATTTTAAATTTATTTTAATTTGTAATATTTCCTGCTATCTATATATTTTATTAAAAATCATTTGGGGGGGGCTCTTACAGCTCTTATAACATTCCATACATCAATTGTGTCAAACATGTTTTTTCATATGTTGTCATCATCATTTTCTAAACATTTACTTTCTATTTGAGCCCTTGGTACCAGTTCCTCTTTTTTTACCCCTTCCTCATCACCCCATGATCAATTATAAAGTATTATATATGGTGTTTTCATATCTTACACCAACCACTGTCTCGCTTCACCCACGTTTCTGTTGTTCATCCCCCTGGCAGGGTAGAGATTATGCAGTTGATCATTGTGATCCGGAATGTTGTGTGTTTCATCAGTGCTATACTGCACCCTGGCTGGCTTGTCCCTTCCTTGTGACCCTTCTGTAAAGGAATGTCCAATTGTCTACAGATGAGCTTTGGGTCTCCACTCCTACCCCCCCTTGTTCACATTGATATGATTGGTTGTTTTGGATCTTCTGATGC
Source organism: Echinops telfairi (assembly GCF_000313985.2). NCBI lineage: Eukaryota > Metazoa > Chordata > Mammalia > Afrosoricida > Tenrecidae > Echinops > Echinops telfairi. The sequence continues at coordinate 42,248,706 of NW_022111372.1, read as the reverse complement.
CTGATACCTGGTCCCATCAACACCTCGTGATTACACAGGCTAGTGTGCTTCTCCTATGTGGGCTTTGTTGCTTCCCTGCTAGCTGGTGGCTTGTTTAACCTCAAGCCTTTAAGACCCCACATGCTATATCTTGTAATAACCAGGCACCATCAGCTTTCTTCACCACATTTGCTTATGCACCCATTTTTACTTCAACGATAGGGTTGGAAAGGTGAGCATTACAGAATCCCAAGTTATTAGGACAAAGTGCTCTTGCATTAAGGGAGGACTTGAAGTAGAGGCCCAATGTTCATCTGCTACCTTGATACTTAACGTATAAATATATGTACTTAGACCTATATTGCTACCATTCTATATTAATATATTTACATATATGCATGCTTATACTTCTACCTCTAGAAATGTCTTCTGTCTCCTAGTTCTTTCCTCTATTTCCTTTGACTTTCCTTCTGTCCCACTATTATGTTTGACCTTCATTAGGCTCTCAGCAATTCCTCTCAGCTACATTGCACTTATCAAACCCCACCAGGCCTTCTACACCCTCCTCACCATCGATCTTAGATATCTTATTGTTCCTTTGTCCCTGGGTTTGTTAGCTCCCCCCTCCCTTTTCCCCACCTCCCTGTCACCATCAGTCCCCTTGTTTTCTCCTCAGGATTGTTTATCTTCCCTATCATATAGATATACATGAAAAGGAAGAGGAAGGGGGGAAAAAAGAAAGAAAGGGCCTATAAATAGTTTCAGGCTTTTCTCCTGACTCTATGAGTATAATGAGATGGGTTGTATAGTCTTCATTAATTAATTAATTAATTAATTAATTAATGTCATTTGGTCATACTTAGAGACTTTGGATAGAAGAGCCACATTATATATTTCACTGTGGGGGAGGAGATACTGTGCTAGCCAGGAAGACAGGTCAGGGCCTGGTGACCGAAGTCTCTATTGCCTAGTGGATAAATTGGGAATAGAAACACCTGGGACGTTTTTGAGAAGATATTTGATGAGTTTGGGCAGAAGCCATAAATGTGAGTGGGCAGTGCCTATTGTTAGGGAATTAAGGTGGTCAGTCATTTGGATATGAAACAAAGGCATCCTATTGCAGGTCCCTGGCTGGGAGAAAAGACAAAAAGGACAGGAAAGAAGGGTGTTTAATTGGAATATATGCAGTGGCAAGTGTGAGTGCACAGACACGTGACCAACGATGAAGCCTCTTTGGGATCCCTGGATGGTGAAAATACTCAACGTGTTCAGCTGCAAACTAGAAGATTGGTGTTTTCAATCTACCCAGAATGGGCTCAGAGAAAGACTTAGTAATCTGCTTCCCAGAAAGCAGACTTATTGAAAATCCCATGAAGCGCAGTTCAACTCAGACACATGCAGTTTTGCTATTACTCAGCGTACAGCAACAGCAACTGGTTTGGTTTGCATTTTGATTGTCCTCCTGGGTGACTACTATAGCTACAGGTGTCGTCTCATGTCCTGAGTTCACAATCATCCTGCCCATGTGCAAATTCTTCCATGTTCTTTAAAAGTGCAGTACCTGAGTGACTACGGTACACCCCTCTATGAACTCTGAGCTTCTAATCCAACCTCATTAATGTCTGGGGAAATTTCCCCTTGACACCAACACCCTCCTTTGACTGATGATCTAGTGACATCTTTTTAAATTGACCAATTGACATTCTGCAAAGATGATATCATAATTGATCATAGTTCCAACCCGTTCTCACAAACACAACAAGAAATAAAAAACAAAACAACAATGCCATTCAGTCTAATGCCATTCAGCCTAGATGGACTCTGAGCTGAGGGGCTGAGGTCAAAAAGACTAGGAATCAGTGAGTAAATGACTCACATACAAATAGACAAATGCTTCTCCTACGACCTCATTACTGCACGCCCTGCCAGGCGGGCCATAGTGACTGTGAACTGGTGAAATGAACTCATCTAAAGAGCTGGTTTCCCTAAACACACACATCAGTCTGGACGACTACAGAGGTAATCCACATTCACACTCAGCAAAGAACTGAGCAAACGTGTATTTTATAAGTAGAGACACTCCGAGAGGGTGAAGAGGGCTCCCCTCGCAAAGGGAGAGGGAAGGCGCCATGGGGGGGCGGGGGGAGCATTTCTTGCTTTTCAGGGGATGCTTTTCAAGCAGTTTTCTAGTTTGTTAAATCCATCCATCCTCAGGTGTCCTGCGCATTTTCTTTCAAATTTATCTCGGCTTCAGACTCATAGCAGCCCTATAGGATAGGGCAGAACTGTGCTGTGAGTGTCCAAGACTGTAACTCTTTGTGGGAATAGGAAGACCCAACTTTTTCCAGCACAGCTCTGTGTCCGGGGGTTTCAAATGTATCTCACATTACAGGTCCGTGTCAGGATGCGTCAGAACATTCACCCAGCCTTGTCTGAAGGTTAGAAGGTTTACCAGACTTTCAAAATCTCTTGTTCCCTTAGCAAACGGAAGTCCTTGTTTTGTTCCTGTCACTGATGATTACTAACCAAGGTGGCTGTGAGTTAGGAAGCAGCCTCCTTGAGGGGAGCTGGCATCCCCAGTAAAGCTACCAATGAAGCTCTGACGGCAACAACATAGATTTCTTTGGGGGGTCCATTCAGAACAAGCCAGCCCTTCCCCCATCTGGCAACTGGCAACTCTCAGACAGCTACAAATGGTCACTAAGGACCCCTGTAGTAGAGCCTGTGCTGCCTGCCTACCTGATACGGCTAGGGCATCCAAAATTAACAGGAAAGATCTCCCTGAGAGTTGGTTCTAGTCTAGTTCAAGAACTGCTGATGTGGGTTGCTGTGTGCAAGGAAGTAGACACCTTCAGTGGAGCCTACAGACATTACCAACACACTGCCAGAGCTCTGCTGTCCTAAGGGATTATGAATTGGGCTACCATGTGCCACCTCAGCAATCTGAGCACACCAGCCACTCCCATGAGAAAGAGGAGCATTCTTCTCCTGTAAAAATGTGTGGCCACAGAAATCCAAAGAGGCAATTCAGCTCTGCCCTGTAAGATCGTGATGAATCAGAAATGACACGGTGGAAGTGAATTGTTATTTTGGAGGGGTCTTTGATAAGAAGTTGGACCTCCCTGGGTGTTTGCTAGGAGTGCCAATCCCTCTCTACCCAGGTAACTGCCAATTGCTGAACAGAGACAAATTGCTGGGCTGCAGAAATTTCACTGTAGTGGAGCTAGAAGGTGGGTCACTTAGGCGAAGACTACTGTCCCAACCACTTCAAAGTGTCTGGAGTAACTAAGACATCTCTCAAGGGTCCCTATGGGAAGTATCCGGGCTTCCTCTTCCTAATACAGAAGAAAGTTTCCCTATGCTTCCCTTGAATTCCGGCTCAGGTATAAGCAACCCCTACAAAACAAGGAAGACTAAAACCAAGGAGTTATAACCAGCCATGGAGGGAGCTCCCAGTTGTGGTCTTCGCAGCTGGAAACACAGCTACTGAAACAGGGCTGGCAGGGAATTAACAACCAGAGAGGAGGACTGAGCCCCCTAGTGGAAAAATCGATGATAGCTTTCCTGAGTAACTGGACTGCATATTCTCTAGGATGTGTAGGTTACGCTGAAAGTTGAAACCTGAGATCTGGAATTTTGGAATCTTAATCAAACCATGGAGGGAAAATGAGCTATCGGAAATAGGGTTAAGAAGTAGTAGGAATGATAGAAGATTCTGCCTACCCAAGAGTTGTGTGAACAAAAACATCAAATACTGAAAAGAACTGAAAAAGCTAACGCTTAAAAATTCCAGTGTCCCATAACAAAATCCAAACATGATGAAGGGAAAAATATAAGAGCTTAAATCTGTGAACACCTAATTTGTTGAAGGCTAGTTACAGTGGGAGTTCAAATCCGTCTGAGAGTATCTAGCCAGATTAAGCCTCTGGCAGATCCTCCCTGGCCACAGGCCAGGGACACGAACAGCATTGCTAACAGGCAGAGATTATTGTAAAACTCGATTATGGTGGATTGAACTATGGTATAATATGATACTTGATAAGTTAACGTCCCTCTTTACCCAGTCTGAATTTGCTCTAGGAGTAAATGTTTCTCCATTATTCCATGACAGAAATTTCTTCTCTGGTTTTTTAAACAATGCTGGTGGTCTTTTCTTTCTTACTCTTTATTTTTATTTTCATATTTATATTATTATTAATTCTGCTTCACTTTTTTTCTTTTTTAATGTTTTTGCTAGGTTTCCCAGTTTATGAAGCACAGAAGGAGTGGATGCAGAGACAATAACTGATGCATTGGTGGAGCTGGGATGGGGGTTAAGAAGGTGAAGGGAGTTAGGGAGCAAACAATGAATGCAGGAGCAGGGAGGGAACACGAGAACTGCTTGTGATGTACAACTTTTTTAAAAAGGGACTTAACTATGGAAGTGTAGATATGTGAATTTTATATTTAAAAAAACCTATTTTTGAACTATTTTTTTAAAAAGTTAAAGACAGGAAAGGTCTATACCATTGGAGATGCAGTTAGCTTAAAATTTGGCACCCTGTCATTTTCTTTCTCTTATGTTCCAGTTAAATTTGTCCTAGTTTTTAAGATTCTCAGACTTCTTTTCAATTGAATTTTCTATCTGATTTATTTTGTTATTGTTAGTTTTTGTTTTTGAATGTTTCTCCGTATGTGAAATCCAGAAGAGGTAAATCTACAGAGACAGTAGCTAGATTAGCAGTTCCTTGGGTTGGAGGGGAGGCTGGAGGAAATGGGAGCTCATCATGATGAATACAAAATGAGTAAAATGTTCTAAACACAACTGTGGTCATGACTGTACAATTCTACTGAACGTGATAGATCAACAGAAGTATTGAATTGTATGATATGTGAATTATAGGTCATTAACACTTTTTAGAGAAAAATCCTGTCACAACACAAATTCACAAAAAAAGATAAGAGAAAGTGTAGCCCATCCAAATGAACATGAAGAGGAAATAAAATCTCATCTATGGAAGCCCAAATAATAAAAAGAATAGAAAAATGTAATCTAACAAAATTAAGCAAAATCAAAGAATTAAGGCAAAACATATACAAAGGTCTAACAGATAAAAAATGCATAACAAAGACTTTTAAAAAAGTAATAGTCCCTAAAAACAAGCAAGGCAGCAATATTGCAACTAAAAGAGACAATAGCTTTAAGTATTTAACAACAGATTTGGTAAGGTAATAAAATA
>NW_022111372.1:42242058-42242992 GCF_000313985.2 Echinops telfairi | reverse complement strand
TCACTTAAACGTCCCTTTCCCTCAGAAAAGTTACTTGGATTTACAAAAGTGCTTCTGCTGCGTTAATGCTTTCAGCATTGAGAAGCAAGCACCGAGGTAAACCACCCCAGAAACCTAACAAAATGACAGAGGCTGAAAGGAAACAAGAATGGAGAGTCAACTAATGAATCAGCGCTGCTGCCCACAAGTTAACGAATTATGGGACAGTATCAAAGATCTAATAATATGTGCAGCATGGGAATTCCACAAATAGATAAGAAATGAATGAACATGTTAAGGTTTAATGGCCAGTGGCACAAATCTTAAAATTCAAGAAACTCAAAGAACTCTGAACAGAATGAAGTCAAAGAGAAAGCACACAGAAGGGTAGACTTCCTGGAATACGGAACAAATAAAGCCGCATGCCTTCAGGCAGGAGGCTGGATGCAGACTGGGGTGCCCTTTAGGCATTTCTCGACACTAGAAGAGCTTTGTAACTCCCCTAAGTGAGGCAGAGGGCGATGAGCCCTGTGGCTAAGAGATCAGGGACTAGAGAAAGAGACTACCTGCAAGCTGAAATGAAGTGCTGCCAAGCAAACAACTACCGTTAATGTTTCTGACCTTGCCTTGCAACCTGTTAGCTTCCCTACTCAATCTCCATAATTAAGAATATTAGCTGTGGGTTCTGTGTGGCCACTGCAGTAGAGTATCAAACAAAGTGGAGAAGGACAACGCTAAGACAGGATGGTTGGTGTCAGAATAGTGTAAGGCAGGTTGAAGGGTGGAGGCATGTCTGGCCTCTGCCCCATAGGAATCATCCTAGGGCAGATGTAGAATTGGTTTCTCTTTCTCGCTCAAAGATGCAGAGGAGATTAGAAGTGGTCATGCCATTTCCTTACAAACCCTACAAAACCTGCTAGTTGGTGTTCTGTAGATAGTAAAGTGATTAGAAAGT
>NW_022111372.1:42238297-42239894 GCF_000313985.2 Echinops telfairi | reverse complement strand
TGTCCTCCAGTTTTATCCTTTTTGGGCCTGCCACTATCACCACCAAAACCCAGTTTTCTGCTTTATTTTGTTTTATTCCACTTTTTTTCTTTCCTTACCTTGTGTTCATTCCTTTCTTTCTAAGCATCTTGTTTTCTTAATTTCTCTTTTCTTTTTTCCATTTCCTTCTTTTTCTTTCTGAAATTTTTTTCTTTGGTCTTTATTATCTTATCTTTGACTTAGTCTCTTTCATGTTCGTGCCACCCCAGCCCCACTCGCTGTCCTTTACCGCGTCTTTTTCTCTTCCATGGTTTTCATTTGAGTCTTTTTTATTAGTTGGAATGTAATACAAATAACATGTCATTCCATATTTCAATCAGGTCGAGTAGAATTGTACAATTGCCACCACAATCAGTTTCCAACCATTATTTTTCTACATAGACTGCTTGACATCATCTTCCTTTGACCCCACCGCCACCACTGTACTGTCCACCCCCAACCCCCTTATTCTACTTGCTGTCCCTCTAGGCTCATCAATCATGGGTTTCATACACTGAAAAATGGAAAAGCATATAACACAGTTTCAAGAGGGTGGCCTCCGTTGACATAGCACACCTCTGAGTCTGTTTCTCCTTTTTAGGTGTTTTTTTTTTCTTTATGTTGTTTGCTTGTTTTCTCCTTCTTGCTTTTTCTCTTATGTTCTTAATTATTTTCACTTTAAGCAATTGTTTGTTTTTGCTTCTTCTCTTGTTTACTTTTTCCTTTTCACACTCAAAGGGAGAGAAGTTGTTATTGGGGATAAAAAAACAAAAAACGAAATGTCACATAGTTGTGCAACAGAAAGCAAAAGAAATTCATGGTCACGCTACTCAGGCCCAAGAAAATGTTATACTCTTCATAATTAACATTTTCTTGTAAACAATTACAACATGTAATTGAATAATTGATTATTGATACGAAATCTTCATTTAATAGGTGTTCTTAAATAAGACACACACCCAAAAAATTATGTTTTGAGCCAGTGAATAAAACATGAGCTGAGATAAGCAAGAATCTATGCTTTTATCTCCTTTAGAGCTAATGGTTTAGTGTCCAGAGGACTTAATAGAACACAGCTACAAAAAATAAGGATAAGCAATAATGTGTGTGAGTGTGTGCTCATTTTGCATGTGCTGTCACAAACGCAGACTTTTCACCATAGCTATTGCAGATGCTCACGCTGAATACAGAGAAGGTTGATTCTCCTATTTCATATATGCCACGTGCATACACATTTTCTTCTATAAACACAGGTAATCATTGGAATTAAAAAAATAAGAAAGACTTTTCCCCTGATGTCAGTCTTTTCCGAGTATGTTTGCATTTTGCTCATTAGGAGGAAACCCATGCATGCTGAATGAAAACACTTGACCAGAGGAAACTAAATGCCATTGAATCGATTCTGACGCATAAGTGCCTCTGTGGGTTTCCAAGACTGTAGCTCTTGACAGGAGTAGAAAGCCCCACCTTTCTCCTGTGAGAAAGCTGGTGGTTTCAAGCTGCTCACCTTGTGGTTAACAGACCAACATAGAATGGGAACCAGTGTGTTAAGATAGCTTTAAAGATGGATAATATTGAG
>NW_022111372.1:42235828-42237135 GCF_000313985.2 Echinops telfairi | reverse complement strand
AAATGAGGACCTAAGGTCAGGGGTTTAAGTGGAGAGAAAATGTTTTGAGAATGATGTACAAATGCGCTTTACACAATTGATGTGTGTATGGATTGTGGTAAGAGTTGCATGAGCCCCTAATAAAACGATTAAAAATATATTGGATGCAGTATGAAAAAGTAAAATCACAAAAAAAAGAAAAGGAAAAGTAAAGTCACGAAATTATGTCTGGAGCAGTTAGAGACAGAGCAATTAGGCAAGTTATAGGGTTGATGGTGATATTTGATATGATAACTTATTCTGATACTGATTCATGTATCTTTGTCTTAGAAGAACAGAGAGGAAGAAAATATTTAAAATTAATAACATCCTCAACAATCTTTTTGGCCATATATATGGTTAATCAGCTTCATATCCTGGGACCAGAAGCTTGCCAGAATATAGAGTGTTTATTTATTATGTTTTGATCAAATGAAGAAAACATGAACTTAGATTTATGCAGGCACAAAATTTTGACTACTGTATTACTTCTTTGTATTTGTTTTATATTAAATTAAGTTTCAAAGAAAATGTGATGATATCAAAAATACTGCACCTGGGTTCCAATTCATAAGTGTATTCCAAACAAAGCATGCTTAAATGTCTCTTCAGTCAATGCATGGCTGCAGAAAACCTGGCTTAGTAATACACTTGTCTTATTCTAGTTGGATTCCTTTTATTAAAAAAATGATTCAACAGAAACAGCAGCTTAGAGAAAAGAGCTTTGAAAGTTGTAACAAGGATTTTTTTTTCCCATCAGAATAATACAGCTACTCAATTTGCCAGGGAGACAATGGCTGTCCTATGAGAATTTCAATGGCTGTCCTATGAGAAACTTCCCAATCTAACCTGTATTAATAAGTTTGTCCCTACAGGGGCAAAAATTCTTTTTGTTCCCCAAATTAAAAAAGCACTTAAGAGAAACATAATTGGTGTCCCTCTAAGGATACTAAAACTGCCGCTCTGGTGTGGTGTAAATAGGAAAATACAGAATTGTTCAGCGGAGGAATAGAAATATTAAAACACCACTTTGGAAGTATTCACATATAGATGGAGGAAATGCTGATAAACAATACCTTCACATTCTGATATTTTTATTTCATAAAGGTTTCTATTGATTTATAGCAGTATTTTTTTTACTTACTCTTGTTGTGGAGAGTTTTATTCACCTACATATGAATCAAATGTCACTCAAAATAATGGTTGAATAGGAAAGTAGATAAATGAAAAAACAGAAAGGTAAGATGCCTTTATTTTAAAAGTAATGAATATTACTAACAATTAGAAAG
>NW_022111372.1:42228408-42234143 GCF_000313985.2 Echinops telfairi | reverse complement strand
TTCATCCAGCCTATCTTGTCTAGATAGATCTGCAGAGTTAATAATATGCACAAAAAACAAGGCATAGCAAGATAAAGCAACAAAAGAAAACACAACGATGACAACAAAAAAGAAAACCAATGACCCAGAAAAGAATAAATTAATTTTTAAAAAGAAAAAATTTTTAAAAAAGAAAGAAAAACCTGTAAATAGATTAAGGTCTGATTTTTGACCTCTAGGTGTGTCCTCCAGTCGAGTCCGATGGGGTGCCATGCTCTGGCCCCAAAGTCTATCCTTTGCACTCCCTCGGGAGCTCCCTACTCTGCTCCCTCCACCCCGTTGCTCTGCCACACACCTTTAGTGTTTTGCCTTCATGTCACAGGGTTAGATAGGGCCAATCCTGACACTGAGTCTCCAGTGTTGTCCCCCATAGGGTCACGGGTCAGCGAGGGATGTCATATCTCATAGTGGGATCATTAGGTCCACTCTGTGCATTGGCTGTTTGGAGCAGGGATATCGTCCTCCAGGCCTGGTGGGTCAGAATGTGCTCCACTCTCTCTTCCTCCGCCTTCATTTGCTCCTGTGTGCTCTGATCAGACATGTCCCTCTCCCCTAGCTGCAGCTTCAGTGAAGTCCTCTAAAGTAAATTCTTCTGGGGGGAGGGACATCAGCTAATTATTTTAAATTAGCTAAAGGAAGGAAACTCTGGCTGAGGTGAGAAAATGGATGTTTTCCAAAGGATACCAGATAGGTGCTGGACATGGCCTGTGATATGATTGAGAACTTGTGAAAAAGAAGAAATCAGAAAGAACTGCCAACAGCAGAAAACAGAACAGTTTGGAACAGAATTAGTGTAGATGAGTGACTCTCAACCTTCCTACTGCCACGACCCTTTAATACAGTTCCTCATGTTGTGGTGACCCTCAATCATAAAATTATTTTCATTGCTACTTCATAACTGTAATTTTGCTACTGTTATTTTGGGGTGACCCTTGTGAAAGGGTCGTTAGACCCCCAAAGCTGTCACAATCCACAGGTTGAGATCCGCAGGTGCAGATGAACAGCAGGGGGTGTGAAAGGGCATTCTCAACTTCACTGCTCCCCCACTTATTTCATAACATCCATAATGTCCAACAAAGAATATTTCTTGGCCTCTCAAAGTGGGCAATTTGCACCAAATCTACACCAGACAGTGTTCTGAGCTCAGTCTATACCCCTTTGCTGTTACTCTGCTGCTCCTTAATGAGCCCTAAGAATGTACCTTAATTTATTATTTCTCTTCATCACATTAAATTCCTAACTTCCTTTAAGATATACTAAAAAACTCACTGCCATCAAATCAATTCCAACTCAGAGTGACCATATAGGATAGAGTATACCTGTCCCTGTGGGTTTTAAACCTGAAAACCTTTGTGGGAAGAAAGTTCATCTTTCTCCCACAGAGTGGCTGGTGCTTTCAAACAGCAGAACAAAGTGTAACTCACTTCACCACCAGGGCTCCTGCTCCTTTCCAATAGACCTTCACTAATATTTTTCACGAAAGTTCAAATTGCAACCAAATTAAATTATATAAGATGGAAAATGTCAAGTATAAGGACCAACATTGTGAAGTACTAAAGACCAAATGTCCTGAGATTTTGACAGATTGTAGGTCCAGAACTCATCCCATCATACTATCCAGTGTTTGTTACATAGGATGTATTTGCAGTAAACAAAATAGTGAGTTGTTATCCTTTTTCACACATGACCACAAGCCATAATGCATTGCAGAGTTCAAGAGGCCTTCATACTTCTAAAATCCTCATATGAGCCATAGTCTACCAACAGATATAACAAAGTAACCAAAGCTATGTATGCAGTTAGCAAATGTGTCTAAGGTCATTTGATTTTCATTTACATAGAGATTTGAAACTCACCAAACCAAAAACCAAACTCATTGTCATTGAGTTGTAATTCATAATGACCTTTTTGGACAGAGTAGAACTGTGTCTGTGAGTTTCAAAGACTTTAGAAAGGCTAATATTTCTCCTGAGCAGCAGCTAGTGGGTTTGAACTGCTCTCCTTGCTGTTAGCAGCCCATCTAGTAACCCACTATATCACCAGAGTTTGTTTTGAAACTCACAGACATGTATTATTAGGGAAAACACAATCAACTCCATATGAACTAAGAACAAATGAGACTAAAATATTAAATTAACCACTTCTAGTAAATGATCAACTGAAACAGTCTACTCAGGATTTAGAAAGAGCAGCTAAACCTTCCACCACACCCAAAAGAATACCACCTATTAGTGTAATCTCCTAAAGAATACCATCATTTTATGAAATTATACTGGAATTGTTACCAATCAATTGAAATGTTGCTCAGTGACCAGCATTAGATGAATGATGCTCATTAAGAGAGAGGTGGGCCAAGGACAATATTCCTGCTCAGAGCAGCCAAGGTACTGAGAACCATAAGGCCGGCCCCACCACGAGACACAATGTCCCTCACTGACCCATAGCGCTTCAAGGGACAACACTGGAGGCACAGTTTGGGAACTGTGCCCAATCTGACCCCACCACTCCAGGATGAAACAGAAAAGCAAGGGTAGCAAAGCAATGAAGTCCTCTGGGAATACCAAAAATAGACTTTGGGGCCAGGGCATGGCGCCCATCAGACTCAACCAGAAAACATGCCTAAAGGTCAACAAACAGACCTGGAACTATTTCAAGGTCTTGTCTTTTTTGTTGGTGGTTTTTGTTGTGGACGTTGTTATTTTGTTTTCTTTTGTTGCTTTGTTTTGCTTTGTCTTGTTTTTGTGCTTATTATTGTCTCTGCATGTCTATCTAGATAAGATAGGTGAGATAAACAATCTGGAGGAGAAAACAATGGGACTGATATTCCTGGAGAGACACAGGAGAGGGGGAGTTGAAGGAAAGGAAGTGGTTGTTAACAAACCCAGGGACAAGGGAACAACAAGTGATCTAAAATCCATGGCAAGGAGAGTGTAGAATGCCTGATAGGGCTTGATCAAGGGCAATGCAACAGAGAAGAATTACCAAAACCCGAATGAAGGCTGAACATGATAGTGGGAAAAGTGGAAAGTAAAAGGAAATAGAAAAAACTAGGAGGCAAAGGGCATTAATAGAGATCTAAATACAGCCATTTACATATGTAAATATATTTATATATAACAATAGGGAAATATACCTATGTACACATATTTATGGGTTTAGTATTAAGCTGGAAGACGGGCATTAAGCCTCTACTCAAGTACTTCCTCAACACAAGAACACTTTGTTCTAATTACCTGGTATTCCATGATGCTCACCTTCCTGACACAATCACTGAAGACAAATGGGTGCTTAAGCAAATGTGGTGAAGAAAGCTAATGGTGCCCAGCTATCAAAAGATATGGTGTCTAGGGTCTTAAATGCTTGAAGATAAACAAGTGGCCATCTAGCTGAGAAGCAATAAAGCCCACATATAAAAAGAACACCAGCCTGCGTGATCATGAGGTCTCAATGGGATCAAGTATCGGGCATCAGAAACCCAGAACAAAAAATCATATCAATGTGAATGAGGGAGAGTGCGGAGTGGAGACCCAAAGCCCATCTGCAGACAATTGGACATCCCCTTACAGAAGGGTCACAAGGAAGAGACAAGTCAGTCAGGGTGCAGTAGAGCACTGTGAAGCATACAACTTTTCTCTAGTTCTTTACTGTTTCCTCACCCTCTCCCCGCCACCCCCACCCCCACACCACTATCATGACCCCAATTCTACCTTACAAATCAGGCTAGATCAGAGCATGTACACAGGTACAGGTAAGAGCTGGAAACAGGGAATCCAGGACCTATAAACCCCTCAGAACCCATATTAAAAGTAGCAATACCAGGAGGGGAAGGGGAAGGTGGGGGAAGAAAGGGGAACTGAATACAATGATCTACATATAACCCACTCCCAGGGGGGTGGAGAAAATTGGCTGAAGGGAGACATTGGTCAGTGTAAGACATGAAATAATAATAATAATTTATAAATTATCAAGGGTTTAGGAGGGAGGTTGGTGGGGGGAGGGAAGGGAATAATTAGGAGCTGATACCAAAGGCTCAAGTAGAAAAAAAATGTTTTGAAAATGATGATAGCAGCAAATGTACAAATGTGCTTGACACATGGATAGATGTATGGATAGTGATAAGAGTTGTATGAGCCCCCAATAAATAGTTTTTTTTTAAAGGAGAGAGAGAGAGATGGGCATGCATCAGTTTAAATACAGAAATGTAAAAATACAAATTGTAATCCAAGGTCGCTTAAACAGAAACTGAAAGGTGACCTTCATTCTAAGAAAAGGATTCAAGATTTAAGTAATTATGTTACCAAAAGCATGGCACGGGTTAGTTTAAAACACTCATCCACTCTATTCTCAGTCAGAGATTTTGATGAAATGCTCTAAATATGAATAAATGAATAAGTGAGAATACCAAAAGAAAACAGACATACACACATGTCAATAAAATATTAAAGAAAATAGTGATATGTGATAAGAAATTTTACCCAAACCAAAAAAACACTGTTCTTTGCTTTCTCCCTGAGGTGTTACTCTTCCCAACTCTAGGAGGGCTTGGGTGGACATGGACAATGATACCACACCACATGGCTTCATCCTTCTGGGCTTCTCAGATAATCCCAGGCTGGAAATTATTCTCTTTATGGTTGTGTCCATCTTTTACATGATCACGCTAGTGGGCAACATCACCATCATATTTCTCTCCCACACAGACTCGCATCTCCACACGCCCATGTACTTCTTCCTCACCCAGCTCTCCTTCCTAGACCTCTGCTTCACCACAAGCTGCATCCCCCAGATGTTAGTCCATCTCTGGGGCCCAGACAAGACCATCAGCTACCTTGGATGTGCAGCTCAACTTTACATCTTCCTGGGATTGGGGGCTGCTGAGTGCGTCTTGCTGCTGGTCATGGCTTTTGACCGCTATGTGGCAGTGTGTCGGCCCCTACACTACGCAGTCATCATGCATCCGAAGCTGTGCCAGAAGTTGGTGTTCTTGGTCTGGGTGAGTGGAATTTTTGGCACCTTGGTGCAGTCCCCCACCACAATGAAGCTTCCTTTCTGCCATCACCACCAAGTGGATGACTTTGTGTGTGAAGTTCCTGCATTGATACGCTTAGCCTGTGGAGACACACACATCAATGAACTCCAGATCTCTGTTATTGGGTCCATCTTCCTGATGATACCACTGCTCCTTATACTTGTCTCCTATGCACAAATTGCCAAGGCGGTATTGACCATCCAATCCAAAGAGGGCAGGAGTAAGGCCTTTCGCACCTGCTCCTCCCACCTGCTGGTTGTCTTCCTCTTCTACTGCAGTGTCACAGCTGTCTACATCCAGCCAAGGAGCCACTTTTCCCAAAGAGGAGGGAAATTCCTGACTCTTTTCTATACTGTTGTAACCCCCACTCTCAACCCACTCATTTACACCTTGAGGAACAAGGATGTGAAAGGAGCTCTCAAGAGACTGTTTGGGAAAGACAGAATGGACAGGGAAGAGTTAAGGGCTTAGACTTCAGGGTCAGCTCAGCTGTCTCCATCGGTTTATCACAGCAACAAACTTGGGCACTTCATCAATGTGTAATTTTCAAGTATCGACATTAATATAAAAGGTCAATGGTGGGCCTCCACTCAAGTACTCCCTCAACACAAGAATACTTTCTTCTAGTAAATTGGCATTCTATGATGCTCACCTTCCCGACACAACC
>NW_022111372.1:42224814-42226255 GCF_000313985.2 Echinops telfairi | reverse complement strand
AAAAAAAAAATCACTGTCATTGAGTTGATGTCAACTCATAGTGAGCCTACAGGAAAGTGTAGAATTACCCCCTGTGAATTTCTGAGACTGTAACAAGAGTAGAAAACCCGGTCTTTGTCCCTCAGAGCAGCTGCTGGTTTCAAACTCTGGACCATGCAGATTGCAGCCCAACTGTAATCACTGCATCACCAAAGCTCCATATTGAATAGGAAGGGGAGGAGTATCTGCTTTCATTAACACTGGATGATATCAAAAAGTATTGAAATTGTTAGAAGATTAGGTTGAGAGGAGCAGCCAGATAGCAGAAACTCTGAGACTTCCTACTTCCGGCGAGGGGACTTCCAGTGGTGCACTAAAGTCATTGAGAGAACACAATATTCTACCTTGATTCTCACATAATTAAAAGTCTCCAATCAACTGCTGCTAGTTCATAAGCTGGCATGGACTAATGAAAATGTAATGCAAAAGTATCTTATTTTAAAAGCCTTGGTGACTCAATGGCTAAGTGAGCCATGCTAACAAAAAAGCAAATGTCTAAATCTTCCAACTGGAATAGAACTAGAAATAAAGATATGGCAACCAAATTCTGTAAAGCTTATAGCCTTGACCCTCTCCTATCGAGTCACTATGAGTAAGATTTGATGCCAGTCCAGCAGGTTTTTGAAGTCATAGTTGAAAGAACATAAATCCAATGGAGAAGTCAAAGTGTATTGCCGCACCTCCCTTTATGGCATGCCCGTCTGCATCATCCCCTATGAGAGATGACTAATAAGAAAGATTATTAATTGAATACACTCTCAATCTCAGCCTCACAAAGTAATTGATACAAGTGTAGAGATAAGAGACACTAACATAATGCCTGGCAGATGTATGTGGCATATCACCAACTCTTTTTTTACACAACATTTTAGACTAAAAAGAGAATCTAAAAAGCAAAGTTCTAATTAAAACCAAAATGTGGCCAGATTATTATGTTCTATGAAACACTGTTCTCGCTAATTTCTTCTGAGAATAAGCACCATGTCTTGTCAGAATTATGGTAATAAATCACTAATTGTACTTACTAACTACAATCAAATTTATTTTCAAATAAATAACCATTTTATTTTGACATAATTATCATTTGATATATAATTATAAGAAAAATTCAGAGATCCTGTGTTCCATCTATACAGTTCCTCAAATGAGATCCTCATGGAAAAAAATAGCAAGATGGTTAATTTGACACACACACAACATTTTCATCACAATAAAGATCCCTGTGTATGCTCTGTGGCACACAGCTCCTATTTACTACAACTTCCAACTCACCATCCCCATATTTCCTATCCTGAAGCCATGACCAGAGTTAATATAGTCTCTGGGTTTTGTGTGTGTGATTGAAAAATTATAGAAGACTTCCAGGAATAGGGCAACTGAGTAACACATACCAGAGGGACTC
>NW_022111372.1:42222713-42223831 GCF_000313985.2 Echinops telfairi | reverse complement strand
GACAACTAAAAAGGAGGTGGGGAAAGGGAAAAAATAATAATAATAAAAAAGAAATGGGTAGTGGGGGCACAGGGCACTAACCCACCCAAGGGGAGGGTATTATTTATATCTCCACAGGGAAAGAGGGACCAGACTTCAACCCAGTGCTCCAAGATGTGAATGCAACATGCTGGTTTGGAGTAGGGAACCAGTGGAGAGGTCTGAAGGGCTGGCCTCAATTCCAAGTCCTGCTCAGAAGAAAGCCAGAAATTTCTACTCCAGTAGAGAGTTTTCGTCTCAGAAATTCACCAGGTCAATTCTATCCTTTTCTATAGTATGCTATGAGGTGAATTCAACTTGATGGCAATAAGTTTGGTTTTGTGGTTTGGTGGCCTATATCCAAAATATGAGTGTTCTGCCAAGACTCCCTGGCTTCTTTTTTTCCTGCCTCTACATTCTGCATCTGGCTTGTCACCATCTGAACTCCATTAATGGCTTGAGTCCATGGCCTCTTGTATTTGTCAGGTGCTGTCAAGTTGGTTCTGACTCACAGACACCCGGTGTACAACAAAATAAAACACTGCCTGCTCCTGTGCCATCCTCAAAGTTGTTCTTATCTTTGAGCCCTTTGTTGCAGCCACTGTGTCAATTTATCTTCTCGAAGGTCTGACTCTTCAGCTACCCCTATACTTTACAAGTATGATGGCTTTCTTCAGGGACTGGTCTCTATTGATAACATGTCCTGATAACAAAGTCTTGCCATCTTTGCCTGTGAAAAGCTTTCTGGCTTTAATTCTTCCAAGATATATTTGTTTGTTCTTTTGGCAGTTCATGGTACTTTACATATTCTTTTATAACACAATAATTCAAATCTATCAGTTCTTCTTCAGTCTTTCCTATTCAATATCCTGCATGTGAGCCTACTGAAAATACCATGGCTCGATTTGGATCCGCCAAAGTCCTCAAGGAAACATTTTGGCTTTTCAACATTGTGAAGAGGTATTGTGCAACAGATTTACCAAATGCAACTTTTTATCGCGTGACTGCAAAATGAACGTTGATTTGGCCTCTTGAAATGGGTGAATGTTAACTCGTTCTTTTTTTATTAATCATTTTATTGGGGCTCATACAACTCTTAT
>NW_022111372.1:42220768-42221889 GCF_000313985.2 Echinops telfairi | reverse complement strand
CCCATAGCTGTATTCAACTTGATTTCTGTGTATTCCACCTAGAGAAGTCCATGCGTACAGTCACTGTTAGTGTTTGAAAAAGATATTTGTAAATAAGAAGCTCCGGGTCTTGCAAAAATTTATCATTTGATATCTACTTTTATTTCTATAATGAAGATCATATTTTCCTATCATTATTCCTTCCTATTTGTTTCCAACTTTTGCATTCCAATCACCACTATGTAATTATCAGTGTATCATGATTGCTTGTTTGATCACTTTCTGACTGAAGTCATTGTAGGATTCTTCGGTCTCCTCATCACTACCTTTAGTGGATGGTGCGTAAATTTGTATAGTAACTGGATTGACTGGATTTCCCTGTATGTAGATAGATATTACACTATAACAGACAGTGTTGTACTTTTCACAACAGATATAACATCATTATTCTTGAACCTGTCATTCCCCATATAGCAAACTACATGATTTTCTGATTCAAAATAGCTAATACCAGTCCATTTGTACTTATTAATGCCTAGAATATTGGTGTTTGTGGGTCCCATTTCATTTTTGACAATTTCCAATTTTCCTACACTTGTAGTTTGTACATTCCAAATTCCACTTATGAATTTATGTTTGCAGCTGTTCTCATTTTGAGTGTTACCTCACTAAATCTGACAATGTTCTGCTTCAATTTAGGATCTTTTCAGCATCCCACACAGCAATGCCTCAAATCAAGAACTCATCTTTTAAGTCATGTGTCAGGTGTGGTTTATAAGAGGGTAACTACCTTGTGGAGCCTCCCAGATGAGTAATATATACCCCAATGATCAGTGCTGACATAGTCAGGATATCTTGAGCAACAGGTTAGTTTGAAATCTGAGGTCTGAAGTCACATCAATAATCAAGAAAGTATCAGGTTTTTTCTTCCCCAGTACCAGTCAGTGTTCTGGCACATCTTCAAGATCAAGAAACCATAGCTGTGGAATGGCTCAGTAAAAAGGCTCCAGGACCTTCTCCTCACAGGTAGCTCTAATGTCAATCATTTCCACAATGTCATTATGAGTAATTTCTGCCAATTTGGGGGAATTCTTACCCACAAATAATTCCTCTTTTTTATTTGTATTGTCAGCTTGAATCAC
>NW_022111372.1:42218142-42219348 GCF_000313985.2 Echinops telfairi | reverse complement strand
CCATGCCCCTATCCAGTTGCTATCGCTATAGATCTACCTATCCTGGATTTCATATATTAAAAAATCATACCAAACAGAACACAACCATACGAATATCATACAAAGCAACAAAAAACAATGACTAGACAAGACAGAAAAATCTCAAATAGTAGAAAATATTAAAAACTGAAACAACTTTAAAATGGGTCAAAATGAAGATCATTTTACATAACTATGTCTGCCATAATTGAGTTTACAGTGCTCTCTATGATATCAAGGTTACTCACCTCTCGACCGTTGTCAGAGGGATTTCACTGGAGACTTAATCCTGCAAATGTATTTTGGGCTTCTACTGTCATCCATAGCATTCTGAAAACCAGATGTTCACAATTTAAACTCTGATACTATTCTCTCATTCAGATCTGGGTTTTATTCTTTATAATCCTTGGATCACACAGGCTGATGTGCTTTTTCCATGTAGACTTACGAGACACCTCACTAACATGGCTGCTTGTTTTAAGATAAGTCTGTAACACCCCAAAAGCTCTTCTTTCTGATATCCAGGTAAAATCTGGGTTTTTTCACCACGCTTTGCTCTAACACCCATATATATCCTCACTGAGAAAACCTCCTTCTATCTTCTTCCTTCTTCCCTCCCTCCATCTTCTCTATAATGTGTTATTTTCTTAATGGAGGTAGAGATATACAGTAAACTGTCTTTAATCCTTAAACATTTCAATGAGTGTTTACTAAGAAGTATATTCTCTTCTTTAACTATAGCATCAGCAACAAAAGTCATACATTTGGAATTAATTTTTTCTGATCTATCATATTCCAGTTTAGTCAATTAATGCAAAAGTGGCTTTATAGGATCTCTTATTTCAATCCAGGATTCAGAGTAGTCTGATTTTAATTGGCATTTAATTGGCATGTCTTTTTTATCTCTATTTAAACTGAAACATTTCCACAGCTTTTTATTGTTGTTGTTTTTATTGCTTTTTAAAATTTTTATTCTTAATTGGGAGTTAATGCATATATCATTCCATAGTTCAATCAGTATATTGTTGCTTTTTTGACATTGATATTAGAGTTTCCTCATTTGGAGCTTGGTGATATTTTCTGATAAGCATATTCCTTCTATGCATTTCAGCTAGAATTATAGATTGATATTGATTTCTTCTTGAGGTATCTAGATATTAATTTTTTTAATTTTTATTTAATACTTTT
>NW_022111372.1:42214261-42216408 GCF_000313985.2 Echinops telfairi | reverse complement strand
CTATGGTCCTCTCTGTGCATTGTCTGCTCCAAGCAGGAATATCGTCCTCGGGGGACTTGGTGAACCAGAAGGTCCTCCCCTCCCTCTCCATCCCATCGCTCTTCTTTTCTCCCGTGTACCCTAATCAGATGTGCCCCTCTCCCTAAGCTGTAGACCCAGTGCTGTCCTGTGAAGTGCATTCTTCGGTGGAGGGGAGTGGGGAATGTCCACATAGTTGGGATTGGAGCCAGCCCCACAGTCCTCTCCATTGGTTCCCTGGTACATGCCAATATGTTGTATTCACGTCTTGGCACATCGGGTTGAAGCCTGGTCTCTCTCTCCCTCTCCTATAGAGATATAACCAATACCCTTCCCTTGGGTGGGTTAGTGCCCTGCTGCCCCACTACCCATGTCTTTTTTTTTTTTTCCTCTTTCCCCTTCCTATTTAGTTGGCTGCCATATGTATCTCTGGATTAGGTTTGGCCCCTGCCATAGTTGCTGGACCGCACACCAGGGATGTATATAGTAGCTTCACCCCTAACCCTTCCCCCCCACCCACCCACTTTTTTTAAAGCTTACCTGAGTGGACACGTGTTGTACTTGTCCTTTTGTGCTTGGCTTACTTCACTTAGATTGATTTCCTCCAGTTCTCCCCATGTGGCCATGTGCTTCATGCATTCATCACTGCTTTTTATAGATGCATAGTACTCCATTGTATGTATGTACCACAGTTTTTTTATCTGTTTGTCTCTTGAAGGAAATTTGGGTTGCTTCCAACTGCTTGTAATTGTGAACTGTGCCGCGATGAACATTGGAGCACAGATGTGTGACCATGGGTTTGTTTGTTGCCTCTTCTGGATTTATGCCCAGTAGGTGGATTGCTGGGTCTTATGGTAGCTAAATTTCCATCTGTTTTAGATATCATCGAATTGATTTCCATAATGGCTGTACATACCTACAGGTGCAATAGCACTGGACGAAAGTTCTTATCCCCCCATAGCCCCTCCAACACTTGTTACTTTCTGATTTTTTGAATAGGGATATCTTTGAGGATATTAGGTAGTATGTCATAGTTGTTTTAATTTGCATTTCTCTAGGGCTAATGATCAAGAACATTTTGTCATATCTTATTGGCTATTTGGATTTCTGCCCCTGAGAAACTTCGGTTCAGGTCCTTTGCCCACTTCCTTAGTGGGAAGTTAGTTTTTTCTTATTGTAAGCTTGAAAAGTATTGTAGAATTTAGTAATAAGGCCTTTGTCTGATGTGTCATTGCTAAAGATGTTTTCCCAGTCTGTGGGCTCTGTTATTACTCTCCCGGTGAATTCTTTTGATGTACACAGGTGTTTTATATTCAGTATATCCCACTTGTCAATTTGTGACTCGTCTGTATTTGTGTCTTTCCCTATTTCTGATAGCCTGTGTATTACCTGTGCCAAGGTTCTCAGGTTTGTCCCAATACACTCATTAATGGCCTTAAAAGTTTGGGGTTTTACCTCAAGGTGTATGATACACCTTGAGCTTACACTTGTACATCGAGTGAGGTAAAGGTCTTGCATCATTTTTCTCCAAGTAGATATCCATTTTTTCCAGCACCACGTATTGAAGAGGGCATCTGCATCCCATTTGATATTTTGTGGCCTGTGTCAAAAATCACTTGTCTGTATGCTGATATTTTTATTTCTAGGTTTTCAGCTCTTTTCCATTGGTATGAATATCTGTCGTTGTATCAGTACCAAACTGTTTTGACCACTGTGGTTGTATAAGATGTGCTACAGTCAGGTAGAGCAAGCCCTCCCACGTTGTCCTTCTTCTTGAGGAATTCTCTGCTAATTCTGGGCTTCTTCCCTCTCCATATGAAGTTGGTAATCAGTTTTTCTAATTCTTTCAAGAATGATGGTATTCGTATCAGTAAAGTATTAAACTTATATAGTGCCTTGGGCAGAACTGACATCTTTATTATATTGAGTCTTCCAATCCATGAACAAGGGATATTCTTCCATTTGTTGAGGTCACTCTTGGTTTTTTGTAATAGTGTTCTCTATTTTTCCTTGTACCAATCTTTTGTTTTTTAAGTCAGGTATATCCCTAGATATTTGAATTTGTGCTTGGCTATTGTAAAGGGTACTACCTTTTAAATTACTTCTTCTATGATCTTGTCTGATGTGTA
>NW_022111372.1:42212438-42213495 GCF_000313985.2 Echinops telfairi | reverse complement strand
GACATAATTTTAAAGGAGGAGCAGCATAGTGGCACAGTCTTAAAATATCTCTTTGCAAAGTTTTTTAATGGCTGCCAAGTAGCAGCCACTGGAGGATCCACTATGCTATCCTTGGAGAGAAGCCAGCAGGATATGGTACTTGCTTCTTGGACCCAGACACTAGACATGAAAGCTACAGGCACCAAGTTGTTTTGCTTTATTTTTTTTCCTTCCTTTTTTTGGGGTGGGTGGCGGTGGCCAGAGTTCAGGAACGCAGACGGAGCCTTTCTGACTCCCTCCCACCATCTGTGAATGGTGGTCTCACTTTGTAGTGTTGTGTTCCCCTCCACCACCAAGAACTGATCACAAACCCTGTCCCAGCACGCTCAGCCAAGACTCACCTTGCTGCCGCCTCGAACCCTTACATGGAAAACTAGCTGCCTGGAAAGCCTGGCACAGGTGTCCACACTGTACAAATAATAAAATTTTCCACTTCATAAGATCCTCAACTTCCCTCCACCTCTTTTCCCTTGTAGTTACTCCATTTTCTCTCACTCCCACCCCGACCCCCTGTCCCATGCCTACCTCCCCACCACACCTAGGTGCCAGGTGCCTGTTATGTCTGAACCAAAGAAGTGGCAGCCATCTCCGAAATCAGGGGCATGTTTTTGGCTCCATGGCTTTTGCATTCTCGTTTTATTTTACTATAAATTGATCTACATCTTTTTGTGCCTCCCATGGTCTCTCTTCCTGAGGTCACAACTCCTGAAGCTGCACACACCTTTCAGGAAGAAACAGGCAGACCACATCCACTCCAACCAGATTAATTTTTTTTCAGAACTTAAAAACCACTATCTTCTGCCCCCACTACCGACTGTTGACCCTGACTACTAGAGGGCACACATCTTCCCTGGCAAGAATATGGCCATTCCACCCCCCACAACCAAGACCCAAGCTTGCTGGCCCCTGAGAGCTCTGGGTCAACAGTGAACTCTTATGAAAGCTGGCACAGAATCCTTCATAGGACAAGTAAACTCAGGCACCTGACACCATAGACTCACCCACATTCCTGTTCCCA
>NW_022111372.1:42209889-42211118 GCF_000313985.2 Echinops telfairi | reverse complement strand
CATCTGGGGTCTTAAAGGATTATCTTAAAATAAGCAGTCATCTAAGTGAAGTGTCAACTAAGTTCACATGGAAGAAGTACACCAGCCTGTATGATGCAAGTACTGTGAATAATAAGAGACAAATCTAATAGATGGATGGTATCAGAGCTTAAATTTTAAACATCTGGTTTGCAGAAGGTTATAGATAACATTGGAAGTCCAAAATCCATTGGCAGGTTCCACACATGGATTCAGCCTCTGTAGAAACCCTTACTTTCATAATTGATGGCTGTGAATATAAGTTAAAATGTAATATCTTATCATTTTTTCTTCCTTCTGCTACATTTTAAAGTTGTTTCCATTTTGCTTTGTTTTCTTAAATGTGAAGGGGTCATGCATGTGTAGGGAATCCTCTCTGACCATAGACCAGGAATGTGAATAGCCTTGCCATCATACAGATGGCAAGTAGATTGTTACAGATGCAATTGGATTAAAATTTAACTACTTATCATTCGATCTTCATTTTGATCCTTTTAAACTTTGTTTGGGTATTAATATTTTCTGCTTTATTGACTGAGGTTTTTATTCATTTTACGTTGTTATTGCTGTTAGGGTTTTTTGTTTTGTTTTGTTTTTCTTTACTTTTTGTTTTGTAAATGTTTTCCTGTATATGAGATCCAGAATAGGTAAATTGACAGAGACAGAAAATGAATTAATGGTTTCTTGTGGGTATGGCAGAGGAGGTTGGGGGATCGGATGATGGGGAGTTAATAATAATAGTTACATGAATGACTAAGATATTCTAAAACTTTGTGGTGATGATTCTATGACTCTTATTGGTGTTATCGAGCTATGGAATTGTATAACATGTGAATTATATATAAAACTACTGTTAAAAATACAATACCAAAAAAAGTCAGCTCATTTTTTAAAGTGTGCTTAGTAATGCAATTGATTTATATTCTTGCACAAGTTTCTAATCCAGCGTTCATAAGTCACATTTTGAATAGCAAAGTTTAGATGGCCTAATTTTTACATGTAAGTCATATTTCCATTCCAAGCAATTCCATGTCCCATGTAATAATAAATAATTGATTGTTATTAATGATTAATACTAAGTAAAATGTTATAGATGAGCTCTTTTTAGATTAATTTCAAAATTAATTCTTTTTTTAAATAATTAAATCATTTTATTGGGGGCTTGTACAACTCTTATCACAATCCATACATACATCAATTGTGTCAAGCAC
>NW_022111372.1:42207667-42208839 GCF_000313985.2 Echinops telfairi | reverse complement strand
GGTTACATTGTCCTTGATCCAGCCCTGCTAGACCTCCTACATCCTCCTTGCCACTGATTTTGGACCAATTGTTGTTCCCTTGTCCCTGGGTTTGTTAACACACACTTCCTTTCTCCCACCTCCCCCACTTCCATGTCCCCCCTGAACTGTCATCCCGTTGTTCACTCTTCCAGCTTATTTATCCCGCCTATCCCTTCCAGGTAGACATGAAGCGACAACAATATGCACCAACACAAGACCGAGTACAATGAAGCAACAATAGGAAATAACACAATAGCTACAACAAAAAAAAAAACCTATAAATAGTTCAAGGTCTATTGTTGATCTTTCCAAGTGCATTCCAGTCGTGTCTGATGGGGTGCCATGCCCTGACCCCACATCTATCCCTGGCATTCCCTGGGGACTTCATTGCTCTGCTCCCCTTACAGGTCTGCTGCATGCCCCCAGTGGCTGGCTTCGGCACAGTGGGCTCAGGGCAGGCACAATTCCCACCGTGTGTCTCTACAGTTGGCTCCCGTGGTGCTATGGGTCAATGAGGAATGCAGTATCCTGTGGTGAGGCCAGCCCTGTGGTCGTCTCTGTGCATTGCTGCACTGAGCAGAAACATTGTCCTCAGGGCTTGGTGAGCCAGGATGCGCTTCACTCTTTTTTTTCCCTTCCCCCCTTGTTGGCTCCTGTGTGCTCTGATCACAGAAGTCCCTCTTCTTGAGCTGTAGATTCAGTGCTGTCCTCTGAAGTGAATTTTTCTGGGGAGAAGGATGGTGTTGTCCACTTAGATGGTAATGAGGCCAGCCCCTCAGGCCTCTGTATCGGTTCCCTGCTTCGTGTCAGTGTGTTGCGTTTTTGACTTAGACTACTGGGTTGAAGTCTGGTCCTTCTTTCCCTGTGGAGACACAATCAACATCCTCCCCCTGTGTGGGTTAATGCACTGTCCCCCACCCCCCCGCCCCCGGCTACCCATGTGCTTCCCCACCCCTCCTTTTTAGTGGGCTATCACATGTATCCCTGAGTTTAGTCTGACCCCTGCCATATTACCTGCACCTAACCCCAGGGACGTATGTGTACAGTAGCTTCTTCCCTATGCCCCTTTTGAATTTTTTTAGCTTACCTCAGCGGACTCATGTAGTACTTGTCCTTTTGTGCTTGGTTTACTTCACTTAGCATAATTTCCT
>NW_022111372.1:42181292-42206628 GCF_000313985.2 Echinops telfairi | reverse complement strand
ATTGAAGAGGGCATCTGCTTCCCATTTGATATTTTGGGGGCCCTTATCAAAGATCAGTTGTCTGTATGCTGATGATTTTATTTCTGGGTTTTTAATCCTTTTTCATTGATCTGAATATCTATCATTATACCCAGACCACGCTGTTTTGACCACTGTGGCTATAAAGTAGGTGCGAAAGTCAGGAAAAGCAAATCCTCCAACTTTGTCCTTCTTCTTGAGGAGTTCTCTGCTAATTCTCGGTTTCTTCCCTCTCCAAATGAAGTTGGTAATCTGTTTTTCAAATTCTTTGAAGAAAGATGCCAGAATTTGGATCGGGGTAACATTAAACTTATATGGTGCCTTTGGTAGAATTGACATCTTTGCAATATTGACTCTACCGATCCACAAGCATGGGATGTCCTTCCATTTCTTGAGGTCACCCTTGGTTTCTTTTAATAGTGTTTTGTAGTTTTCCTCTCGTACAAATCTTTTGTGTTTTTTAATCAGGTATATCCCTAGATATTTCAATTTGTGTTTCACTATTGTGAAGGGCACCCCCTTTTTGATCCCCTCTTCTGTGGCCTTGTCCAATGTGTACAATAGTGCAATAGACTTCTGTTTGTTGATCTTGTAACATGCTACTCTGTCATATTCCTCTATTGCTTCCAGTACTCATCTCGTGGAACTTTTAGGATTTTCCATAAATAAAATCATATCATCTGCGAATAACGACAGTTTCACTTCTTCCTTCCTGAGATGAATACACTTGATGTCTTTTCTTTGCCTTATATTGTTAGCTAGGACCTC
Organism: Echinops telfairi; assembly: GCF_000313985.2. Lineage (NCBI taxonomy): Eukaryota > Metazoa > Chordata > Mammalia > Afrosoricida > Tenrecidae > Echinops > Echinops telfairi. The sequence continues at coordinate 42,205,842 of NW_022111372.1, read as the reverse complement.
CAGTATGATGTTAAATAGGAGTGGGGACAAGGGACATCCTTTTCTAGTCCCCTTTTTTCAGAAGAATTGCTCTCATCTTTTCTCCATTGACTTCCACATTGGCTGTTGGTTTTTCATATATGGCTTGTATTATATTGAGGAATTCTCCTTCCATTCCTATCTTCTTGAGTGTCTTAAACATGAATTGGTGTTGGATGCTGTCGAGTGCTTTTTCCGCATCTATCAAAATTATGATGTGCTTCTTATACGTTTTCATTTCAATATGACAAATAATGCTAATGGTCTTTCATATGTTGAACCATCCCTGCATTCCTGGTATGAATCCCACTTGGTCATGTTGTATTGTTTGTTTTATATACTTTTGTGTTCTGTTGGCTAGTATTTTGTTGGGGATTTTTGCATCAATATTATTTAGGGAAATTGGTCTGTAGTTCTCAATTCTTGTGGGATCCTTGCACAGGTTAGGTATCAGGGTTATCCTAGATTCATAGAAGGAATTTGGGAGTTTGGCATCTTTTTCTATGTTCTGGAAGAGTTTGTGTCAGTTTTTCCCTGAATGCTTGAAAGAATTCTCCTGTAAACCCAACTGGTCCAGGTGATTTTTTGGTTGGTAATCCCTTGAAAACCTTGTCTATTTCTTCTATTGATATGGGTCTGTTGATGTTCTTGATGGCCATTGGGGATAATCTAGGGAGGGATTGTTTTTCCAAGATTTTGTCCATGTCTTCCAAGTTGTTGAATTTTTTGGAGTACAGTCCTTCATAGTACTGTGTAATTATCCTTTTAATTTCACCATTGTAATATCCCATCTTTCATCCCTCATCCATGCTATTGACATGTGTTCCTTCCTTTCTTTGGTCAAATTTGTGAGAGGGTTGTCGATTCAATTTATCCTTTCAAAAAACCAACTTTTAGCAGCATTGGTTTTTTCCATAGTTTTCTTATTTTCCCTCTTGTGAATCTCAGATTTAAATTTTATTATTTCTTTTCTTTTGCTATTAGTTGGATTGTCTTGTTGACTCTGCTCTAGTTGCTGTAAATTTTGTGCCAGTGTATCAATCATAAGCCTCTCCTCCTTTTTTATGTGTGCATGTAATGCTTTGAGACTTCCTCTGATGACTGCCTTTACTGTGTCCAATAAGTTTTGGTATGTTGTGCTCTCATTCTCGTTGGTTTCTAGAAATTTCCTAATTTCGTATCTGACCTAAGCCAATACACACTCCTTTTGCAATAGAGTTATTCATCCTCCGATTGTTTACCCCTGATTTTTTGTCTTCCTTTTGTTGACTTCCAATCTTAAGGTGCAGTGGTCAGAGAGAGAGGTCTGTATGATATCAATGTGCTTAAATTTATGTAGGTTTGACTTATGCCCTAGCCTGTGGTCTATCTTTAAATATGAGCCATGTGGGCTTTAAAAGACTGTGAATTTTTTTGTATTTGGGTGGAGAGCTCTACAGATATCTATCAGGTCAAATTGTCTAATTGTAATGTTTAGATCTTTATCCTCCTTGTTGAGTTTCTTTCCCAGTAATCTATCTTTCTCAGAGAGCAGTGTTTTGAAGCCACCTACTATAATTGTTGAGGCTGTGGTTTATTTTTTCCATCTTTGAAGCATTTCATTGACATATTCCACTGCACGCTTATTCGGTGAGTAAATGTTTAGAATGCTTAGTGGTTCTTTGTGTACTGTTCCTTTGAGCATTATATAGTGTCCCTCTTTCTCTCTTTTTATGGTTTGCACTTTGAGGTCAATTTTATCCGAGATTAGGATTGCAACCCCTGCTTTTTTTTGAATTGCTGTTTGCTTGGTATGTTTTTCTCCTGTCTTTGATTCCCAGCCTATTTTTGCCTATATTCTTGAGATGTGTCTCCTGTAGGCAGCAGATCGTGGGGTTGTGTTTTCTAAGGGTTTGTTAGTCTCTGTCTCATAAACCCTGAATTCAATCCATTGATATTCAGGGTTATTTCATCTATCTGTGGACTCTATGATGCCATTTTATCCCTTTTGAATTGGGTGTTTTCCTACCTCCATTTATTTTCCGTGGATTGTGCATGTGTGTGTTTGTGCTTCATTCTTGCCTTCTTTCTATTGTTGAGTCAGTGTTACCTTGAGAGCTGTTTTCCCTTTGGTGGTCTCTGGGTGGAGTTGTTCCGCGTGCCAGTCTATTGTATGTGGTTGGTGAGTGTTGTTTTTCTGCCTATGCTGGGTCGGCGAGGATCTTTTGTAGTGCTGGGTTCCTTTTAGCATATTCTTTGAGATTTTCCTTGTCTGAGAAGACTTTCACTTCTCCATCAACTTTAATAGATAATTTGGCTGGATAGAGTATTCTTGGGTTTGCATTATTTTCCAGCAATTTTTGGAATATGCTGTTCCACTGTCTCCTCCTCTTCATAGTGTTTTCTGATAGGTCTAAGAATATTCTTATCTGCTTGCCTTTATATGTGGTTGCTAGTTTTACTTAGCTGCTCTCATAATTTTGTCCTTTTCCTCATACTTGGGTAGTTTAACAACTATATGTCTTGCTGACTTCTTCTTGGGATTCAGTCTAGCTGGCATTCTTTCAGCCTCCTGGATAGTTGCCTAGTTTTCATTCATTAAGTTAGGGAAGTTTCCCACCAAGCATTCCATCACTATTTTGGATGTTGGTTTCCTTGATGTGCATTCCTCCAACAGGCCTATAATTCTGATGTTGTTCCTTCTCATATGTCAGACGTAGCTCTGAGGTTTTCTTCAGCTTCTCTGGTGGACTTGTTAGACTCTTCTCACATTTATTAATTTCTGCTTGCGTATCCTCTAGGTCACAGGTGTGATTCTCTGCCTCCTCCATTCTCTGGGCAAAGTCTGTGGGTTTGCTATTAGTTTTTGTTATCTCATCCCTTAACTCTTGTATTTCCCTTTGCTGCAGGGCCTTTATCTTCTCTATCAGTTCAACCTTTTTCTGTATTGCTTCCCTCATGCCCTGTATGACTCCAAGCAGCATTCTGAATATTTCTTTTTTGGTAGGTCAACCTCTGCCTTTTCTATGATTGCTGTTAGGTCCAGGTCATCCTCTGGCATTGGATGTTGTTTCTCTTTTCTTGTTGAAGCTGTGGAAGCAGCTTGATGGTTTTTTTGTCCATTTATTGGAACTAGGTGCCATTTTCCCCGGTTTCTTAGAGCCCTGGGCTCTCTCTTTGGGAGGCTGGTATTAGTGTTTCTGCAGGCTGCCTTTAGCCAACTACCTTGAGGGGTTGTGTTTCACCTTTGTCCTGCTGAAGATTCCCTCTTGCCTTGGCCTATGCTTGTGCTCCAGCCACCTTCAGGTCTCCTTAGGGGCTGTTTGCATCTGTGCACGCTGCAGTCTGATAGAAAGTGTTGACCCCAGTGCAGGGGAGCATATTTAGGGGATGGATTGGGGATTAACTGATCTGTTTCTGACTAGGGGCACTTCCCACAGGTAGGCGGGTGGGAGGGGGGCTGCCACTGGTTTTCCGGTCCACCGCTTGGAGCATAAAGGGTGGGGCAGATTGAACAGGGAGAAGGGAGAATGCAGTAGGCAAGCCCCAAAGGCTTGGGTCCCTATTCCATGGCTGTAGAAGCTTCTGCTAGACTTGTGTCTGCTGCCTGGCAGGCCTGAAGCGATGTGGCAGGATGGGAACGTCTGCACAAGCGTGTGTGTGTGTGTGTGTGTGTGTGTGTGTGTGTGTGTGTGTAGGGAGCTGGCTGGAAGATCTGTGAGGAGAGCAGAGATGAGGCAGGAACCTCTGGGTTGAGACCTCTAAGTGTGGGGGGAGGTCTGGTTGGTGGGCTTTCATGGACCACAAAGGCAGGACAGAAGCCTCTACCCTGTGCCTGGCAGGACAGAAGCCTCTACCCTGTGCCTGGCAGGACAGAAGCCTCTACCCTGTGGCACCTGGGCACGAGCCTCCTGGGGGGGAGGGGCCAGCCATCAGGACTGTGAGGAGCACCCAGATGGGGCACGAACCTCTGTGGGGAGGGGACAGCTGGCCGTCGGTAGGTGCGGAGTGCTGAGTCAGGGCAGAAGCCTCTGCCACCTGCCTGGCTGTGCTGCAGCTCCAGGGCATGAGCCTACCATCAAAATTAATTCTTACCACTTAAAAACAATCATTTACCACATAATATTTTGCTTAGTACCCTGCATGCTTCCATTGCTACCAGAGATAAAATTCTAATAATCAGATTTAGCATAAGATCATTATTCCCATTGACTATAGTTGAATTATCTGTAAAAGAGGTTTTAAAATTACATATAAAATTTATTTTTCTTTAATAGTTTCAATAAATAAAAAATATTTTCCTATATTTTTAAAATTAAGGAAAGGTACAATTATACTCAATAAATACAACATACTTTTTACATTTTTAAAAATTTCAAACTAGCTACAATGGCCAAATTATTTTATTAGAAAATATTTATGTACAAAAAGTAAAAATAATAAAATGGTACACAAAATTATAACACAATAAATAATTATCTCATTCTATACTATGGTCAGTTAGAAAAAGATGACAGAAAGGATAACAGCAATAAAAATAAACAAGTGAAAAAGATGGAAAGAAAAGGAGCACTAAAGAGAGTGAAAAGGCAGCAAAAATATAAAATGCTTTATTGCATGAGCTAATCACACAAGTCCATCAAGGCAAACTACCTTCTAACAAAGGCCCTATGGTTAGAACAATATGATCTTTATTATTCATTGCAGTCTTCCACCCAAAGATAAAGAAGCTGCTCGGATTCCCTACATAATGACAACAGTAAGCTTTCACTGTCTGACTCTGGGCCGGAAAAGTCACAGAGCTGTGGTCTTGACCTTGGATGGAGGAACATTCATTCGCAGTCGTCACGTGAGTGCTACAAAACGTGGTGTCTGGATGCCCTGCTTCCATCACTACCAAGAAGGCTCAAAGACAATGGATAACTCAGGCTTCTCTTCTTGGAGGGTTTCCAATGCACATTTTGTCTCATTATTGAAATATGTCTTACTCAACCTGTGAAAGCAAATAGAAAGTCTTGGGTTGTATTCTTCAAAGAAATTCCCTACAGAGTGCTTGCCTTCAAAATGCTACTTCCCTGGACCTCAGAAATCTCTAAGTTTTGAAATGCTGTGCTACATAAGCAATATGAGTTTTATTAATTCATTGGTTTGTTTACTTTTGTTATGAATTAGGTGAAGGTTTACAGGGCAAATCATTTTCTTTTTTTTTTTTAACATTTTATTAGGGGCTCATACAACTGTTATCCCAATCCATACACACATCAATTGTGTAAAGCGCATTTGTACATCGTTTCTCAAAACATTTTCTCTCCACTTAAACCCCCGACATTAGGTCCTCATTTTTCCCCTCCCTCCCCGCTCCCCTCTCCCGCATGAGCCCTTGATAGTTTATAAATGGGTATTTTGTCATATCTTGCCCTGTCCGACGTCTCCCTTCATCCACTTTTTGGCTGTCTGTCCCCCAGGGAGGAGGTCACACACAGTTCCATGTAATCGGTTCCCTCTTCCCTACCCATTCTCCCTTTACCCTCCCTGTTTTGCCACTCACACCAATGGTCCTATAGGGCTCATCCGTCCTGGATTCCCTGTATTTTCAGTTCCCATCTGTACCAGTGTACCTCCTCTGGTCTAGCCAGTCTTGCAAGATAGAATTCGAGTCATGGTAGTGGGAGCGGGGAGGAAACCTTTAGGAACTAGAGGAAGGTTGTATTTCTCATCATTGTTACATCGCACCGTGACTGGCTCATCTCCTCCCCTAGACCCCTCTGCAAGGGGATCTCCAGTGGCCTACTAATGGGCTTTGGGTCTCCACTCCGCACTCCCCCCATCATTCACTATGGTAAGATTTTTTGTTCTGATGATGCCTTACACCTGATCCCTTCGACACCTCGTGGTTGCATAGGCTGGTGTGCTTCTTCCATGTGGGCTTTGTTGCTTCTGAGCTAGATGGCTGCTTGATTACCTTCAAGCCTTTAAGACCCCAGACGCTATACTTTTTGATAGCCGGGCACCATCAGCTTTCTTCACCACAAGGGGCAAATCATTTTCTATTCAGCAATTCCAACAGACTTTGTCTCATGTTAGAGAATGAAATCCCCACAGTATGATATTACTTGCTCCCTTTCTCCCTGTGTCTCCCATTTCCATTTTGCCTTCTATTTTTCTCCCTTCTGCCTTCTGAGCTTTGTCCTTGGGCAAATGTTGCTCAATTCACCTCAAATGGTTTGATTACTCTAAGAAGTGCACACCTGCCTCGTTTTATTGTTAACCTTAAAGACCTCTCTCTTGTTAACTGAAAATTTATCAACGGGGTGAGTTCTGCTCCAGGTGACTAAGGAATAAAGCCCAAAATAAATCTGCCTTGGAAGAAGTACAGGCAGAATTCACCTTAGAGACAAGGTTATCAAGACCCAGTTTTACATACTTTGGACGTGTTGTCAGGAGAGGCCAGTCTGTAGAGAAGGACATGGTGCTTGGTAAAGTAGAGGGGCAGCAAAAAATAGGCACGCCCTCACATCAGCAAAATGGATTGACCTAGTAGCAGCAACATTGGTCTCAAGCATAGGAACGATGGTAAGGATGATGCCAGACCATGTTTCATTCTATTGTCCATACGAGTCATAGTCTCAAGGCCTCCACCAACCTCTATCTAACCACTAAGTTTGATCTTTTTCGCATGTACAATATAATTTCTGTTAATGTTTAGCCTTCAATTTTGGAAATTTTTTAATGTATGAAAAGGTATAAAGAATAATATAGTAAATCTGCATGTGTTCATTACCCAGCTTCATCTACTAACAACTTAAGGCCAATCTAATTTCATTTACAGACTAATCACTCCTCTGACCGATTAATTATTTTAAGGATATGCCACACACTTTTGAATTTTTCACTGTGTAACAATAAATTAAAAGAGCTTTTAAAAACAAAATGTGTGCTGAAAATTGAGAGGCATTGTACCATTGTATTGTACATATTCTGTTGCCTCATATCATCACACCTAAGAAAAACAGTTTCTAAAAGTCGTAATTTGACTGAATGGTTGGGTTAACAGAAACTACAAGACTAATGAGTTATCTCTTCATAGAGAGGCCATGCGTACCTTGGAGATATTGCCCATGATTAAAGGGAGCTAGTAATCTATAAACACGCTGCAGATAGGCAAGATATTATGAAATTTCTGATCTTAATGTTCCTAGAACATCTTTCTCCACTTATAAAACCTCAAAAATAAGACCAACAGCATGGCACTATGTAAAGGTCTTTTCTAGTGGAATGAATTTTAGACTTGTCTAGTTATACAAAATAAAATCCTTTATGTAGAAATATAATCCTATTTGGCCAGTCTCATGAGGACTGATGGTTCTTTGGGGAATATGGATGGAAAGTCTTTCGCATCCAATTGAACCCTGATAATTATGGATACCTGGATGGAGTTATATCGTTTATGATGCATGTATCCTTTCAAATGTTTTATTTAATCTGAACTAACTGGCAAAAGCACAACCAAAGCCTCAGTGAAAATTAAGCCCAAACCCTCCTGGATTTGGGTGACAGGTTTTTTCCTGACAATCACCCCCACCACACAAATCTCTCCAAAGCACACTTACTGCAGACTGTTCAAGAGGCAGTTCTGTTTGAGTACTTCACAGAGAAGCATGATACCCAAGTCACTAAGATCATTGTTGCCCAGACTCAGCTTGCGCAGACTCTGGTTAGAAGTCAAAACTGTAGAAAGATCCCAACAGCAGTGTGAGGTGAGATTGCAGTTGTCTAATCTGCAAGAAAGAGGTGAATTTTTAAAAAAAATTTTCCCTTAATACTCTTTCCAGGCCTTCCAGATCTTAGCTTGCAAAGTTTATAATACAAATAGTATAAAATATATAGAACAGTCTATATGTCAATGTATTGTTTTTCTTTTTTCTCTGTTTTGTATAACAAATTTGTAAATTACTTTTCCCCAAATCTGATCTGTGTCTCATCGAAAATGTCCCTAAAACACAAGTCACATACGTCACTCTTTTTGGTAGAAAGAATTGTGGTTTTTAAAAACTTGAGTTTTATTGTTATACAATCAAGTAATAAAATTCATCCTTCAGTATGCCCAACACTTGAGTGATATTCTTACTTCTCTAATATACACCATTCCCCCCACACCTTCCTCCACTCTTAGTCACCATATATTCCCAAAGTCATAAAAAAGTCAAGGAACTTACTCCAGCATCTGAAGCTTACAGTTGGCGTTCATGAGTCCCTCACCGAGCACCTTGACCCCTTTGTCTCCTAGAGCATTGTCCCTTAGGTAAAGGTGTGTGAGGTTCTGGTTGGTGCTGAGTGCCAAGGACAGAGCCGGACAACAAGCTGATGTGAGGCCAGAATTCACCAATCTGTCAGAAGGAATAGAGAAGAGTCTTCAATATCCAACTTCCCTTACGGCTACTTTTACAGCCATTTTTTTCCAGAAAGACACCCCAGGTTACCCATCACCTGTCATCCTTCCTAATGGCAGAGCTGCATCATATTTGATTCTTATCTCAACCAGGCAATGCAGGCGGTGCAGTTAAAACGATCATGTACCTTTTACAGATTAGAAATTTGACAAACCGACCAATGTCTCCCTTCACTCACTTTAATAATAATTTATAAATTATCTAAAGTTCATGAGGGAGGGAGGGTCTAGGAGGGGGGGAAATGAGCTGATACCAAGGGCTCAAGTAGAAACAAAATGTTCTGAAAATGATGACAGTGACATATATACAAATGTGCTGAACACAACGAGTGTATGTATGGATTGTGATGAGAGCTATAAGAGCCCCCAATAAAATTATTAAAGAAGAAGAAAAGAAAAGAAATTTGACAAACAAAATTCACTGACATTAAGTCAATGTCAATTCATAGCGGCACTCACTGTAGGACACGGTAGACCTGCCCCTGTAGGTTTCCGAGACTGTAACGCTACTCTTTTTTCTTATGCTTATTGTTTTTTTATTTTATTAAAAGATAATTTTATTAGGGGCTCTTACAGCTCTTATAATAATCCATACATCAATTGTATCAAGCATATTTGTACATATGTTGCCATCACTATTTTCTAAACATTTACTTTCTATTGAGCCCTTGGTATCAGCTCCTCTTTTTTCACTCCCTCCCGCCCCCCATCCTTCTGACACCTTGATAAATTATAAATTATTATTATTTTCATATGTTAAACCCAGTGCTGTCCCCTTTCCCCATGGTTTCTGTTGTTCATCCCAGTGGGGGGGGGGAGTAATGTGTTGGTCATTGCAATTGGTTCCCCCTTCTTCCCCACCTTCCCCCTACCCTCCTGGTATCACTACTCCCATTCTTATTCCTGGATTCCGTGTGTCATGTACGCTTATCTATTACCTGTGCACATTCTCCGGTCCAGCCTGCAATGAAAGGCAGGACTGGGGTCATGATAGTGGGGGGTGAGGAAGCCTCAAGGAACCAGAGGAATGTTATGAGTTTCATGGGTGCTATACTGCGCCCTGGTTGACTCATCCCTTCCTTGTGACCCTTCTGTGAGGGGATATCCCATTTTGGACAGATGGATTTACTCTTTACTCTTTATGAGAGTAGAAAGTCCTGTCTTTTTCCCTAAAAGTGGGTTGATGGTTTTGAACTTCTGACCTTGTGGATCACAGCCCAACATGTTATTTGAAGTTCACAAAATAGTGTCTTTCAACAAGGTCAGAGCTCCAACATATGGTGGAGAGGTGGGGAAGCATGAAAGAGCAGTTCTTAAGAAATAAAGACTAATTCAATATGACTCAAGTTGGAGTAGAGAATGTGTTAGAAGAAAAAGCAGGAGCAGCCCCAACTGGGGCTGGTCAGGGTGATCCTAGTGTGCTGGGTTAAGGTAAAACAACCTCACACTAACCTCAAAGAAGAAAATTAGGAACAATTTGAGTATAGGCTCATTATCAAGTTAGTGCTTTAAGGAGATACAGCTGGTACTATGCCAAAAAAAATGTGAAAGGAAGAGGGAACTAAAACTAATAGGAATAAGGAGTTTAGAGTTGCCTCTGGTTACAGCTGGGCAGCCTCCTGGAAAGCCCCACTATTGAATAAAGCAGGAAGAAGAGAGCAGGAACAGTCAAAGGATGAGGGTGGCTGAGATGTTGCCACAGGATTTGCTTAGGGGCCATTGAGTTTATGTTAATAGTAGTGGAATAATTTGAGAAAGGCTATTAATAATGGTTGTACAACATGAAGAGTATAATCAATGGCACTGAACTATACATGTAGAAGCTGTTTAATTAGAGAATGTTTTGGTGTGTATATTTTTCCCACAATTTTTTAAAATTTCATGAATAACAATGAGTGCGAGGAAAAAGAAAACGTTCTACCATTGATTGTAGTGATGATTGTACAATTCTTCTTGATATGAATGAATGATTGAATTGTATGATATGTAGATGAAATGCCAATAAAACTGTTTAAGAAAAAAAGAAACTCTTACACATACATAAAATTGTATAAACTCAACCAAGGTTTTGTCAGCACCCAAGCTTGTTAATATTTGCCCCACAGAGGGACTTCAAAATATCTTCTTAGTGGTTGTATACATTACGTAGATATTGTGCATGTGAATGTAGTGCTTTGAACCACTTCAAATACATCTGATAAGATAAAATCCTCATCTGTACTTTCCAGCTAACTGAAGAGAAGTTGCCTTTCTGCAAAATGCCCAAGCAGACTTACCCCAATTTCTGCAGGTTACATTGTGGGTGCTTTATTTCTTCACATAAAATCCCCACTCCTGAGTCTCCCAGGGCGTTTTCCCCCATGTAAAGTCTGGTCAGGGACTGGTTGGTACTCAGGACTAATGCAAGGTCCGGACAGCAGTCTGATGTGAGGCAGCAGCTGACAAGCCTTCCGTAGAGACAGCACAGTGTCACAATCACATTCAGTCTTATGCTAAGGAGTTTCATCCCTGTTTCAGTCTCTGGTCTAGTCCATACATGGGGAGAGAGTAGACCCCAGCTCTATATTAACTTTTGATCCTCCATAATATTTTTATGTGTTCTGTTTACTTCTTAAAAATTTATAATATTCCAAAAGTATAAAATGAAGGGTTCTATGCAGTATTGAGTATCTGTGTAGTTTACCTCATTATTTTCTATTGGGGCTTGGACTGAGAGTTGCATTTGTCATGAAGTTCTGCAATTTTTCTAAAGTAATACATTATATTTGTTTTATTTTCTCATCTAGGCATTAAATACTTCAAAGGCATTATTTTAATGGCTTATGCTCCCCTCTGGAGCTGAATATGAGATTTTTCCTGTAATAAAACCTACCTTACAGATCTACTGACACTCAGAGCTATATACGGAAAAGTGTCTATCAGCCAGAGTTATTCTCACACTAAGACTCTTGTCCTTTGCTTCATGCAAGCCACTGCCTTGTCCTTCATACAGGAAAGCAATTCAGACTCACCACAGCTTCTGCAGATTGCAGAATAAATGGCGCAGTCCCACACACAAAAGTCTGACCCCAGAGTCTCCCAGGCCATTGTCACTCAGATCCAATTCCACTAGCTTCTGGTTGCTGCTTAGGACTGAAGAAAGGCCCAGGCAGCAGTGATGGGACAGTCCACACCGCCCTAGCCTTCACACAAAAAACAGAAATCGAGAGAATCAAAAAGGGTCTTCTCTGTAACTACCTGAAATGCTATTCTTTATTTCAGTACCAAAATATTTGTTTTACCAAATTGTTCAAGGCAAATCATAACACAGTTCTCCTTGAAGTATAATCTTATTAGAAAACATCTGAACACAACCTGAGACATCTGGGAAGGTAGTCTTCAGGCTCACTCGCTCCAAGTCTAAAATCACAACTCCCATGAGTAAATAATGCCAGGTCAACTGTAATGAACCCTCAAATGAATAAATGACATGTCCGTCTCATATTAAATGAAAGAGGTGGTAAACCTGCAGGTTCTACCTCCTTTCCACGTGCTCTGCCCAATGACAAGACCTGACAGCTGCAGTTGCCTGGCCAGAGGCGGTTTACCTCCAGGCTTGTCGTCATCGACTTTTCGCCAGCTTTGCACTCCACACCTGTTTGATTATTCAATTCCAGTCTTTCCCCTGAAGGAGCCAAACATCTTATTCTATATAATGAACCTTCAATCTTCAGCACAGGACCACTAGCCTGTACTGCAAAAAAAAGATTTCCTAGTTCCCTTTCATTTTTCCCCATCGAACACTTTTCAAACAACTGGCTGCCAAAGCAGCCTGTCTTTCCACTTGCCATGCCACTGAGACATTTTCAGTCCTTCACTCACTCATGTTCACATACATGTTTGGCTGGATGTTTGTGTGTGCATGTACACACACACACACACACAGACTTACCATAGTCTTTGAATGTTACAGCCAGGATGCTGGAGTGTTTCACACAGTACCCTCATTCCTGGGTCTCCTACAGTATTGTCACTGAGGTCCAATTCAGTAAGGCTCTGGTTAGTGCTCAGGGCTGAGAAGAGGCCCCTGCAAAAGCTAGAAGTGAGGCAGTAGTTCACAAGACTAGAAAATGGGAAGGAAGAGAGAAGATAAGAAAGAGATAAAACAGAAAAATAAGGAAAAGATCAGTCTTTTACAAAACCAAATTGCAGCTTGAGGGCAGGAGCAATGGGCACAAAGTCAAAGAAAAGTGTCCAGTGATTATTAAATGGGGCACAGGACTAAGCATTAGCTCCCTAAAAATGAAAAGGACCTAAGGGAGCCTGGGTAAAACTAATCCCCCAATGACTTATGATATCGGAAGTTAACCTGTGACTTTGTCTGGCTATGAGTACCTTTTGTTGGCTTGGATTTTCTTCTTTATTACTCATCCGTCAGACCGCTTGTCTCTGGGCCTGGATATCCTATGCTATGTATTCTAGAAGAGTATCCTATGTTATGTATTCTAGAAGAGTTTTCATAACAAAAAAAATTACAGGACATAAAATTGTTAACTCCATTGTTCATCTGCCTTTGAATCATTGTGGGATATTGTTAAAATGCATTTTCTGACTCAGAAAGTCAGGCCTGATGATTCTGTACTGTTTAACAAGCATCCAGCTAGTCCTTGCTAGGTTCAAAGTGTATAAAGGCAAATCCCTACATTGCTATCTAGAGAAATGAGCACTAGACTTCCATATGGGAAGCTAGGAGCTTGAATTCTTGCAAGCCGTTTTCATAGCTGTCACGTCTTGATCAGGTCTGATGTCTCTCCCTCACTGTTAACCTCTTTCAGGATCATATTTGCTTTCTTCTCCTTCTTCTATTTTCTCTCTCCAGTCTATCTCTCTTCTCCCTTCTCTTTCTCCTTACTTTCATCTATCCATTCTGAACTCTTTGCCATTGTTGAAAAGTATCCATCTTTCTCAACCTGTGTGTTCTATGCCACACTAGTCCTCCATCCTGGGCTGCCTCTTCCCTGTCCCTAAAACTTGGACAGAGGTATGATTACTTGAGACATCTTCCCTAACTCGCTCTGCTGCTCAAGGGCGCCTCCTGGGAACCTCTAGTGCTCCCTGCAAATGTCCTTATCATTGTGCATCACTCTTTTCCCTCTTCTCAGTCATGGCCACAGCTCCAGAGGGAGGCCCCTGATGACTGAATGACGAGTAAAGCAGCCCTCCTGGCAGATGCCAAGGCAGAGAGCTGGAGCGCAATGCTGCTAATTGCAGGGCATATGCTCCCTTTGTTCTTAATTTTTATTCTGTGTCTCATACAAAGGTTATAGCCACACTTTCACATGGGATCACCGCAAACCAACCACTATCGACAATTCTGGAGATGGGTTGAATTTTTTACTGGAATGATGAGTTGAAATCCTTACACCTGTACTTGCGAATGTGACCTTGTTTGGAAATATGTTTTTTCTTTTCTATAAATCAAGGAGGTCAAACTGGAGTAGAGTGGGTCCTAATATCACTGAGTGATGTCACAGAAAAGGAGAGAACCAGCATCAGGAGTCACACAGAGAGAAGACAGATATCATGTGAAGATCCTTCTAGGAAAGTCAAAGGCTATAGAAACTAAAAGAAACATGGAAGGATCTTCCCCTAAGTAGACAGAAAGAAGATGGCCCTGTCATTAACTTACATTTGAACTTCGAGCTTCCAGAGCTATGAGGCAATATTTCTGTTCTTTAAAGCCCACCCACTTGGTGGCATTTTCTAATGGCATTCCTCGGAAACTACGATGCTGGCATCCAGGAGTCACTGACCGTTATGCTTGATAAGGGCTTCAGAAATCAGATAAGTCAACCCCTTCATTTTATACACAGGGTGGCTGGCTCCCAACCTCCTAGCAAGTCTGTACTCAACAGATTCTGAAGTAGGTTATTTCGGGAACCGCCTAGAATAAGGGTCGGAAAACTTTTGAGACAGAAGAGCCAATCGTGTCCCTTACAACACAATTTAAAAGTTATTTGAGAGCCATAAATATGGTTGATTTTTTTTTTGTTTTTACGAACAAATGAAATCACCATTATCTGACTAATAGCCTTTAATTATTTTAGTTTTATTTCAGAGCCGCATATGCATACTGAAAGAGCCACATATGGCTCACAACCTAACCCTAACCGAGAAAAAAACAGCATGAAGCCTACAGGAAGTGGTCTTCCCTTTCCAGTCTTACTGTTATTGTCAGCTGTGGCTAAGTCAGCTTTCCCACCCCCCACCCCCCACTGATGGTGACCCTAACTATAACAGCTGTGATCCCTGTGGTTTTCATTGGCTGGTCTTTGAAAGCAGATCACTCTTGCATCCTAGTCTGTCTTAGTCTAGAAATTCTTCAGAAACCTTCAATGTCCCCTCGCTACCTTTGTGCCAATACAGCCATCTCCCCACTACATCTACAAACGCTCTTCCTCAGGCCATTTTCATGCCTTTAATCAGACTGGTCCTCACATCTAGAATTCTTTTCACATTATTCTCTACTCATCTGCACCCTACCAGTCCTTGAAAGCAGGCTTAAACATCGTTCATAGAGCCATCAGCTCAAAGGGCCCTCTGCTTCCTGTGTTCCTGGGGCACATAGTCTCCAGCACACTTTTACCCTTAAGTATTGGTCAGGAGGGCTATTTCACTATTATACATGAGAGCTCTAAGAAGATTACAAGCAGCTTAGGTTTAGGAGCCCTGATGACATAGTGGTTACAATTTGGGCTGCTAACTACAAGATATGGGGTTCGAAACCACCAGCCTATCCTCAGGAGGAAGATGAGGCTACTATCATAAGAAAGTGCAGAAACCCACAGGTTTCTACTCTGTCCTATCAGATCACTATGAATTGGAATCAACTCGATGGCAGTGAGTTTTGAGTTTTTATATAGGAGGTTTGGTGGTATACTAATCTATGAAGAGACCTGCTAATGATAAGGTCAGTGGTTCAAACCCATTAGTCACTCCATAGGAGAAAGATGAAGCTGCCTATTCTGGTAAAGACCCCAAAGGGGTGGTTCTACTCTGTCCTACAGGGTCACGAGTTGGAATCAACTTAAAGGCATTGAGTTTAGTTTTGGATTATACTTCACATAATACCTAGAACAGTTTCTTATACCGAATGGCCACTCAGCAATTATTTGTTTGTTCTTTCGCTGATATTTTGGTCATTGCATTTATCCACTTACCCTATCTTCCCTTTCATCTAAGCCAATGTAAAAACGTGAGAGAAATAAGTTAACCATGGTGGCACTATTACCAAGTAGTGGTAATTGCCTGGAGTCACTAGGTAGTATAAAATCTGGTAGTGTAAAGTAATAGGCTCAGTTTCTAACTGACACATTGGAGGGTTAAGTTCACTGAGCGGCATCTTGTACAAACAGTCCTGAGGCCTACTTGTATGAAGTCAGCCATAGAAAACCCCAGAGCACACAGTTCTACTGTGGCACACATGGGTTGCCCTGAGTTATAATTGACAGAAAGTGGTTGATTGGTTTTAGAGACCCTTGCATTTGAAAGTAAGTTGAAAAGAGTGCAGAGTGAGCAAATACTAAGAAAACGATGGCTAGAAAGAGGAGGGCACGTGCTATCCCCCGCCGCAAGCCTCAGTTCCTTACTGGTAAGAGCAGGCATCATGTGAACCTGGTGAGACACAACTGACCACATGATGGCGTTGACCTTCCTCCTCCTCTTCTTCTTCCTCCTTGGTCAAGTTATGAAAAAGTCCCAGGGAAAGTGATTCTACACGCTGACAGTTCCCAATGCAAAAAGAGGAAACTACATGGTCCATCCTGGTGGAGAGGTTGATCTCAATTTTAGGAAAATGGTTCATGGCCCTTTGCACAAAGTCTTCCTCCTGCATCTCATATAAGCAATAGAACAATTCCAGCTGACTGGGCTGTATCTGCAGCTTCTTGGCCTTGGCTTTAGCTTCTATCCATTTGAGCAATTCTTGCCTGATTTGCTGTGAAATTTTGCAACTTAGTTTCTTTTCTAGGTAAGAGGTTCTCTCCTGGTTTACCAGGCCAAAAAGGAAACGAACAACAAAAATCAAATATCCCTTTTCAAATTTGCCATAATTTTCCAGAAGAACTGTCACATCACGGTTGGGAAGCATGTGCTGTGACATGTTCCTCATTTCCCTCTCTTCCTCCTCTTCCAGCAGGTAGTACATTGCAGCAAAGAACTCCTGAAAAGTCATGTGAATGAAGCTATAGAGCTTCTCACAGTCCACTTCTTTCTGGAAGAGGTTCATCCTCAGGAAAGCTGACACATCCACCCTCTGCAGGCCATGTAGCCTGAGGTCGTCCTCGTCAAAGAGGATTTTCTGATTCCAGATGCCATCAGCAGCTAAAGAACAGAGTCCTCGGAGGTTGGCAGAGAGAGGGTGTTCCTGAGTTCCTCCTCTGTGTTGCAACAAACTTGAGAGAAAGAAGACGTACACAGCAGTGGTTGTCTTAGAGGTCTGAGCAAGGGATTTGCCACTCTCCATTTGCTGCTTCAACCCAGTGCACACAATCCAGCAAACCAGGGGAATGAAGCACATGGTGAAGAGGATCTCGTTCTCCTGAATTAACCGAAAGGCTTCCTTGGCTTGGTGCTCCTCGGAGAAATACTTGAAAAAATATTCCTTCCTCCTGGCCTCTGAGAAACCCAGGATCTCCACATGACGAGAATGGTCCAATAAATGTTGGAGCTTCTCTAGGGCGACGGGTCGTGTGGTAATAAGCAGGGAGGCCTCAGGAAGCAGCCTCTTTCGAATGAGGCTACTCAGTAGAATGTCTCCTCTCTCGGCCTTCTGCCAATCTGTGCAGAAGTCCCCCATGTGCTCATCGAAGTCTCCTTGCAATTCATCGAAGCCATCCATGAGGAAGAGGATTTTGGATGGCTTGCTCACTATCTTGGATAGGGGAGGTTTGGGGTCAGGGCAACAGCTAATAATCAGGTCTCCCAGACTCTTCTTTGTCATGAGGCTCACCTCTCGGCAGTAGATATAAAATAAATAGTCAAATCTGTCTTTATAAAGCTTGCCTGATGCCCAGTCCAACATAATCTTCCTGGCCAGTATTGTTTTCCCAATGCCTGCTGCTCCCTGGAGCACAACCGTGTGTACAGGCTCTGTGTTTTCTTCATCAGGGTCAAACAGGGGCTCTATCTTGATGGAACTCATGGCACTGTCCCTGGTCTTGGCTGCAGTTTGACCAATGGCGAGAAGCTCCTGCACCCTCTCCTTCTGGCTGGGGTGCTCCTTGACGAGGCGCAGGCGGGTATACCGTTTGTTCAGGTTCACACTCTCACCCAGACGTGCATTTCTGTCTTCAATATACTGGAATCGACTCCTTACATGCTTTCGGTATGCCCTACAGTAATCTAAAGCAAAGAAATAGAGTTCAACTTTAGAGAGAGCCCTTTACACACCCATTAGCGATTATATGCAACTATACTGTTCTCAGTAGCAAAGGGCAATTGGAGCTAAGAAATATCAGGAGCATCTGTCTCTCAGTTGATCCTGTATGGAGTGTTCTAGAACTCTGCTTCAAATCCTTTATGTACACAGTTAATCAACAGAGCAGCAAATCACCTAGCAAGCCAGTTAACCTTGCCTGGCCTTCAGCAGAGCCCTATTAAAGCTGAAAACACTTAACTGATCCTCTGTCCTTTGGTTCTGAACCATGGTTCTACAGTTTCTTCTGGTGATGACAGAATTTTTAACACTGGAGTAGCTTTCATCTCAATAAATACGAAGGGTTAAGAACAAGAGAAAATACAAGAGATACAAACTAATCAGCTTCCCACTGGCTTCTTAACTGGGTCTCAAAAACAATTGGAAGCATGCCCCATTCCCATCATTTACCTTTCTTTTTTTTACAAAAAGAGATTCTGGAAAGATAACTGAGTAATCCCATCCACTCTTCTTCAATGCTCTCTTCACGGCATATCACAGTGGGTTTAGAATCACATGCATTATCTGAATATAAAAGAGAAAATATATATACGTTGTCAAAAACTGCCACTATGCACTCAACCATTGTTGACACAGTAGGAAAGGATTGGCTGGGGTTTGAAACTACCCATCCTTTGTTTAACAACTAAGTGCCTAACCACTGCACTATCAGGGGGTAATTCTTCCCTGGTGTCCAACTGGAAGCATTCCTAATTTCAAAATAGTAATTGTTACCCAGCTGGTCCTTGTATCGATTGTCATATCCAGTATCAGAATCTTTTCCCCAAACTTATAAATCAGCCAATGTATGAGCCAGGCAATGTTTCTCTTTATCCTTGCACAAACTTGTTACTCTCCCAGCCTGGTACTCTAATTTTGAGACCATTTTCAAGCATGCCTATATCTTCAAGATACCACAATCCATGTTACCCATATCTTGTGCTTTCATATAGATATTATTGAGAATCCTGGAATTCAAGAGTAAGAATTGCCTCTCTGATTTATATCTAACTTGCACCTGTGTGAAAATGCCGGGGTGGAGTCCAAGCTGTCAATCAGGTCACAGCTTCATGGTGCCTCCTTGGAGGTGTGGCCTTTTTATAAGACAGACACTGAGAACTTCTCCCTGCTTTCTTTGCCTTCATCTTTCTCCTTGCTAGGACTATGTGTCCGCCACCAGGAATGGCTCCAGGGTGACCTGGAGTGCTTTCTGCTCCTTCTCATGTTTCCACTGACCTTACACTCATGCAACTCTGCATCCACTGGCCTGTGATCTCCTGGGTCCTCCTTCACCCTTCTGCACCATCAGTCTGCAGTTCATGAGTCTGAAGCGAGCCCTGCCTAGCTTCAGACCCATGGACAGGAGTTGGTCTGGGCTGAGATGCCTTCTTGATATAAAATTACTTCTTGATGTAAAGATCTTCCCAATATATGGATGAGTGTCGCTGGGTTTGTTTCTCTATACAACTCATCCTAACACAGTGGTGCATAATTCTGGCCGACTTAAGATTCACCTCAAAACTGAAAACTCACTGCCCTTGAGTGCATTCAGACTCATAGGTGACCCTCTAAGGACAGAGTAGAACTACCCCTGTAGGTTTCCAAGACTGTAACTCTTTACAGGAGTAGAAAATCTCATCTTTCTCCTGAGGAGAAGCTGATGGTTTCGAACTGCTGACCCTTCAATTACCAGCCCAATGTATAACTCACTACATCTCAGGATTCCTCTGCATTCACCTAGGATGCATTAGAAATACAGGCTCCATGGCTCTACCCTCAACAAATATTTTTCAATTAACCCAGATGGAGCTCAGGAATCATTTTCGCTTTGTTGTGTTGTGTTCAAGGGCATCCAGAATTCAGAGTCAATAAGCTAAACATTCACTAAAAGCAAACAAACAAACACTAAGCCAACAAACAAACTCACTGCTACCAATGCTGACTCATAGTAACCCCCTGTGGGCTTTATTATAAGCGCATGTTGTTGTTAAGTGCTGTCAAGTCAGCTCCAACTCCTAGCAACGCTATGTATGAAGAATGAAGCACCACCTAGTTCTCCATCAAGGGCCTTCATCTTCTTCACCGTTCCTCCACTTTACCAAGTATGACGTCCTTCTCCAGAGACTGGTCTCTCCTGATAACCTGTTCAAACTACTGGAGATAAGTCTTGCCACCCTTGCCTCTAAGGAGCATTATGGCAGGACTTCTTCCGAGACATAGCTGTTTGTTCTTTTGGCAGTCTGTGGTACTTTCTTTGCCAAAGCCATAGTTCAAATGCACTGATTCTTTGTCTTCCTTATTCAATGTGCAACTTTCATATGCAACTGAAAATGCCATAGCTTGACTCAAGCATATTTGAGTCCTATCCTTGCTTTTCAACACTTTAAGGAGATCTTCTGCAGAAAATGTACTCAATGCAAAGCATGATTTTATCTCCTGACTGCTGCTTTAGTGAGCATTGACTGCGAATCTAGACAAGATGAAATCCTCGACAACTTCAGTCTTTTCTCTTTTATCATGACATTGCCTATTGATCTAGTTGTGGAGATTTTGGTCTCCTTTACATGGAGTTGTAATCCATACTGAAGGCTATAATCCTTGGTCTTCATCTGCAAGTGCTTCGGGTTCTCCTCTCTTTCAACAAGCTTTATGAATACATAGCAAGGTGTTAAATGAGGATTTCTTATAGGAAAAATTTAGCCATGATAGAATAAGACCTAGATACATGGAAACTACGTAGGACATATCCTCTGTTGACAGGAACCTGAGAGGTATGAGGTGATTTTTTGAGTGCTAAATGGGCCAGAAAGATCACTTTTTCATATCAGCTGTTCTTAGTACACAGGGGTGATCCAATTAACCAATCCTACATAATATAGCCCCCCAAAAATGTCTGGACACAGAAGTGCCATGGGCTTATGGTTGGTAAAAGATAGGGTTAGGTGTCCCTTTGGGGCACATAGAAGCTCACACTGAAAATGCTTCCAGACCTCACTATACTTGCCTTTTTCTGTATTAAAAAAAGGTATATATAGAACTTCTCCTGCTCTGTAAGTCATTCTAGTGAGTGAAACCCCAGGGAGCAGTGAGAAGGAGAGGTCAGAAGTGAGAAGGCTCTCTGAGCTTGCAACTGGCATCCTGAGCGGGGAGAAGGAATCCCCAAATGTGAACAAAGGGAAGTTTGGGGATTCCCAAGCTTGCATCTAACATCTCAGGCAAATTAACAATCTGGAGATTGATGCCCTTTAATTTGTGAGATATGACCTAGCGCCAAGTGCCTAGAGTCAGAGAAAGAAGTATTATAAGTGCAACTGTTGTGAGCTCAGAATGGCAAAAAGATAAAAAGTAGAATTATATAGTATTGCACAAGAGCTAATATAACACAATAGTTAAGAGTCAGACTTCAGCAACTTTCACATGTGGCTTTATATCCTGGCACTGGCTCTGACTAGAATGACAACTAGAACATCTTCAAGGCTAACCTTGCTAATTTGAAAGTATTGATTAATAACAGCATCTAGTTCACAGGTTTGTGTGAGGCATAAAGAATAAAATTTATAAGTATGGCTTAGCAAAGTGGTTATTATACTTCAATTTATTACCTCCCTTATTTCAATATTAGTTCATTATTATGCCAACTTATTACACCCCTGCCACCTCTCCAACTCCCCATGATTCTCCTTATTTACTAATTCATTTTATTCCTTTCTCCCAGCACTATTTGCTCACCATCATCCTGTGGTTCTAGATTCTTCTGAGGCCATCCATAAGGCCTTCTCTTGCCTAGAACACTGGCACAAAGGGGAAAGACTCACACCCTCAACCTGTACATAAGAGTCAGAGAATTTCTTTTACCATTCCAACTCCCCATAGTGGCCATAGGAAAGACTTTGTCCTACAAATTACATCATTCTGGATGCAATCAGGCTCCTTGACAGAAACAACAATGCCACCATCTAGATATAGATATAGAGGCCATTCCGGGCACAGGAATCTCTTCTAATAAAGTGGGATTAACCAGAGCAGGTTCCTGGTTATAGAGCAAATCTGAGCTAGATGTTTTAACAGAGAAAAGAATTTTCCTCCCTCTTGTCATGGCACTACAATGATGGGAAGAAAGAGACTAAAGCTAAGGTAATAAGAGGAACGATTTGAAGAAAACTGTATTATCTTCCTTCAACTCACCCCACTTTGGCTCTTCCATCTTAGCTTTCTCATAAAGGTCTCTCCGGTTGATGGCAGCAAAAATCCATATGGCCATGCTCCATGCCCTCTTCTCCCCATTGAAGTCAATCATCAGGGTTGTCAGATCCAGGTGGTCTGCCTTTGTGGTCTGGCCCCGGGGGAGTGAGATGCAGCCCTTTTGGGGAGGATAGTCTTCCAAGTGCATTTTGAATTTCTTCAAGTCTATGTCTTCTAACTCCTCCAAGTAAGATGCCAGCTTGCAGCGCACACTTGCCATCCTCATCTACAGCCCCAATCCTCAGGCTGGTGCTGGGGAATCAACGAGTGAAACTATATATATGTATGGAAAATCTTTTTTAAAAGTATAACCCCTACCCCAAAGAGAATTAAATTATCCAACATATCTTTAAAAATGAACAGAAAAAAAATAACACTTGACTTGAATGGGTCACCATCTTCACTTTTTAAAGTGAGCTCATTTGTGTGCTGTTAACTGAGTTTCATGGCAACCTCTAACATTAGAATAAAATGTTTCCCGACCCCGTGCCATAGCCTTGATTGAACTATTGTGATCCATAGGGTTTCCACTAGTTAATTTTTGCAAGTAAATCAACAGGTCTTTCTTCCTAGTCTGTTTCAGTCTGGAAGCGCCACTGAAACCTGCCCACCATCATAGCAACACTCCAGCCTTTACTAACCGATGAGTGATGCTGCACTTGGGGAGCACTGCAGGGAATAAAGGTCAGATCTCCCTCATGGAAGATGACAACACCATCACTGTCCCATCAAAATTCTTACCAAAGAGTTTTGTGTTGGCTTGATTTAAGAGTATGTCATGTGCCATAGAAGAAAAGTTTCCCTAATGGAAAGAAAATTGACCTGATGACTGTACCTAAGAGGGAATGACACTCAGACCTTTGCAAAACTCACAATTATAATAAGTATCATATAGTAACTCTATTTATTTAGGATTTATAATGTACTAAGGAAGTCCAAAGAAGAAATGATGCATTTGAATTGTGCTGCTGGTGAAGAATATTGTAAGTACCATGGACTGACAAAAGAACAAACAAACCTGACTTGGAAGAGGTACAGCCAAAATGCTTCTTAGAAGTGTGAATGGTGAGACTTCCTTACACATAGGTTGGACATGTTATCAGGAGAGTCCAGTCCCTGAAAAAGAATGTCATGCTTGGTAATGTGTTCCTCCTTTTGAGGAACATCAAAAGAAGAAAAGCCCTCAAGAAGATTGACTGATGCAGTCACTCAACAATGGGCTCAAAAATTGTAAGGATGGGCAATGTTTCCTTCTTTTGTTCATAAGGCCACTTTGAGTGAGAACAAACTTGATGGAGCCTTACAACAGACTGTGCACTGATGCATTTTCTCATAACCTGAACAAAGGCTTGTGAGAGGAGTGTTCTCTTGGCCCAATTTCAGTGAGACTAAAAACTGAGACTTAGCGATGTTGCATGACTTGACCAGGATTAGAAAGATGGGAAGGGACAGGGCCTGGATTTAAAACAGAGACATATAATTTCAGAGCTAATGCTGCTAAAGCTAAATTTAAAGGGTTAGAATTTTTTCCCTCACTATGTGTGTCAGTCAGACAAGGAGCCCTGGTGGTCCAGTGATTTGAGATCTTGTCTGCTAACCAGAAAGGTCAGTAATTTGAACATACCAGCCACTCTTTGGCAGAATGATGTAGAAAACTATTTCCATAAAGATTTATAGCGTTGGAAATCCTGTGGGGAAGTTCTAGACTCTCCAATAGGGCCTTAATGGGTTGGAATTGATGACAATGAGTTTGGTTTGGTTTGGCTTCTCCATCACACAGGAACAAGAATAGTAAAAAGCCATTTAAAAGTGGTTAAAAGAACAACTTCCTTGGCACTTATGACACACAGCCATTCATCATAGGGAGCAGTGAGAAGGAGAGGTCAGAAGTGAGAAGGCTCTCTGAGCTTGCAACTGGCATCCTGAGCGGGGAGAAGGAATCCCCAAATGTGAACAAAGGGAAGTTTGGGGATTCCCAAGCTTGCATCTAACATCTCAGGCAAATTAACAATCTGGAGATTGATGCCCTTTAATTTGTGAGATATGACCTAGCGCCAAGTGCCTAGAGTCAGAGAAAGAAGTATTATAAGTGCAACTGTTGTGAGCTCAGAATGGCAAAAAGATAAAAAGTAGAATTATATAGTATTGCACAAGAGCTAATATAACACAATAGTTAAGAGTCAGACTTCAGCAACTTTCACATGTGGCTTTATATCCTGGCACTGGCTCTGACTAGAATGACAACTAGAACATCTTCAAGGCTAACCTTGCTAATTTGAAAGTATTGATTAATAACAGCATCTAGTTCACAGGTTTGTGTGAGGCATAAAGAATAAAATTTATAAGTATGGCTTAGCAAAGTGGTTATTATACTTCAATTTATTACCTCCCTTATTTCAATATTAGTT
>NW_022111372.1:42173273-42180705 GCF_000313985.2 Echinops telfairi | reverse complement strand
AATGATTTTTTTAAAAGAAGAAGAAAGAAAGAGAAATTCCAGCCAGTACAAGTTGCCATTGAGTTGGTCCTCTCTCATGCAAACCATGCGTGTCAGAGTAGAACTGTGCTCCGCACGGCTCTCCATCACTGGTTGTTCTCAACAAAGCGGCCAGGTCTTTTTTCCTCTGGGTGGCCTCAGAACCTCTCATCTTTTAATTTTTTTTAAATAGGCAGAAATCATTTTTAAAATTTTTTTTTGCATGAGGCCCCTTTAGAATATTGAAGAGCAAGAAAGTTATTTTATTATTATTAATCATTTTGTTGGGGCTCTTACAGATCTTATAACAATCCACACTTCAATTGTATCAAGCCCATTGGCATATAGATTGCCATCATCATTTCCAAACTATTTTCTTTCTACTTGAGCCCTTGGTATCCGCTCCTCTTTTTTCTCCTCCCTCTCCCAGCCCATCATTTAAAATATTTTAGCATTGGTCAATAGATAACATTTTATTTTCGACCTACTTGCTTTTTACATTTTTATTGGCACCTAATCCACATATCATACAATTCAATAGTTCAATCATTCAATCATATAAAGAAGAATTGTACAATTATCACCACAATCCATTTTAGAGCCCCCCCTCCCCATGATTAAATGGCCTTTAAAATTGTGTAATGCCCATCAGTTCTAGGCTCCCTCCCCCTTCCGCCTTCATTGTTTACTCCTAAAATCCCCTCACCATCCCTATCTCCCACCTCCCAGCCCTACACACACTGTAAAACCTTGCATCAGTTATTATCTTTATGCATCCACTCCTTCTGTGCCTCACAAACTGGGAAACCTAATAGAAACAATAAAAAACAAAATCAAAATAAAGAGGTAAGGATAAAATAATAACAATATAAAGATAAAAATACAAATGGGTCAAAAAAGAAAAGACCACCCTCAATATTTAAAAAAGCCAGGGAAAAATTTTGTCACGGAATACACAGGAGATACTTGCACTTAGAACAAATTCAGGTTGGGTCAATAGGTAAGTCAGCTGACCAAGTATCAAGATCAATCCAGCTTAATCAAGATTACAATGGTTTCTATCTGATAGTAAGGCTGTTTGAGACCCTTGCCTGTGGCTAGTGGGGGTCTGTCAGTGGCTTAACCTAAGTAATTACTCTAAATATGAGTTTTGTCCTCCATAGCCTTCTACCAGTTGGGTGTTCATAATTTTAGCTCTGATACTTTTCTCTTTGTCAAAGTTGAATTTTGTTATTGTCATCATTGGATCACACAAGCTCATGTGCTTCCTCCATGTGAACTTAGGTGACACCTTGCTTAGATGGCTGCTTGTTTTAGGTCCCATTCACTATGCTGACTGATAGCTGGAGCACCATCTGCTTTCTTCACCATACTTTGCTTTAGCACCTTATCTTCAGTAATCATTTCATGAAGGTGAGTATTGAGCAGGGCCATGTGATCAGAACTAACCGTTCTCGAATTGGGGCTAGAGTTAAGTAGAAGCCCAGAATCTATCTGCATGTCCGTGGGATATGCATGACTCAGGTTTACTTTGATGGCCGTAATATGATAAAATCGAACCCCCGTAAGACCAACTACAGCAATAACAGCAACAAACTAACCAGCAAACAAACAAACAGAAAGAAAGAAAAAACAAGCTAAAGGCAGAAAAACAAAAAAGTACAACATTGTCAGTCATCCCCTTGGGGGTGGCACTAATAACCTCACTCATTTTCCCAATGGCACAGCCGTCCGACACTGTCAGTGTGGAGAGTCTATGAGATACAGTTCCACCGTGCGCCTCAACCCATGAGTTGCAGCCCCATGCCAGTGGTTCTCAACCTTCCTCACGCCGCGACCCTTGATTACAGTTCCTCATGTGGTGGTGACGCCCCCGAACCATAAAATTATTTTCATTGCTACTTCATAATTGTAATTTTGCTACTGTGAGGAGTCATAATGTAAATATCTGATATGTTGGATGCATTTTCATTGTTACAAATTGAACATAATTTAACATAATTTAACCATAGTGATTAATCACAAAACAATATGTAATTATATATTGTGAAATACTTATGTGTTTTCCGATGGTCTTAAACAACCCTGGGAAAGGGTCGTTCAATGGCCAAAGGGGTCGAGACCCACAGGTTGAGAACCGCTGCCCTACAGTTTGATCTCCCATTCCATTGAGCTCTATTTACCCTAAGTATGGGGATTGGTGCCAGGGGGAAACTTCCTAAATCAATTCTTCCAAGTGCAGATCCCTGCCCAGCAGATCTAAACCTGTCATGTCCCTGTGAGGTGGACATCGAGTTACTAAATATATGGTGATTCTGGGTCCCTTTGGACACCCACCAAACAGGAGGTTCCACCCAAGGTCCAATGACTGCCACTTCCACAGCTCTGGGTAGGCCACCCAGAGCTTCCTCTCCCATCCAAGTACCCCAGTCCTCAGCCAAGGTGCAGGCAGCTTCCAGGCAGGGCTCAGCTCATTCAGAGGGACCTCTTAGTTAAGTCCTTCTGGTGTGGGCCCTGCCTTATGCCATGCTGCCTGCAAGGTCAGATTCCACAATCAGCATGGTCCATGGCATGAGAACTTGTAAGCTTTTGGTTAGCAATTGAGTGTGTTAGCCATTTGCACTAACCAGAGACTGTCCAAAAGCCTAAATTATGATAAACAGAGTCATTCTATAAAATGGGGAAATGCAGCAAATTTTAATTTACAATGACCTCAGTTTAATAATCAAGAAGATGCCTCAAATTTTCTTACTGAATTTCATTCAACTTCTTCAATAACCACAGCATTTGACCAAGGACTATTCTGATATACTGGTTGGAAAATTATCAGTGCTAATTTAATAGCAACAAGAGTGACTAAATTCTCTAAGACTATTATTGTGCCTTGCATAAATTCACAAATTTCTAGCACCTCTGTTTCAGCTTTAATTCTTTCTTGTCTGTCAGAGAAGATCTATGAGAGTAGAAAAATAAGCTGGTGTTTCCTATTCAAGCTTTCTGCCCTCAATTGTAAATTTTTGAGGGAAGACATTCTTACCTTCATGTCTTTACCTACTGTGCCTAGCAATGTCTCTCGAAGTCCCCTTTAATAGCTTTTCCCAGACTCCTCTTCTGTGCTTTTTTAAAAATTTGTTATATGTCTCAGTCTTGTTTTACATCCACCCTCTTCATTTAAACTCAAGCCATGGGAAATAGTATCAAAACATCATCCTCATTGAGAAGCTGGGAGTAGGGGTGTGGATAAGAAAGACCATTTACATCCCCTTACGGAAGGGTCGCGGGCAGGAGAGGAGCCAGTCGGGGTGCAGTGTAGAAACAATGAAACACACAACTTTCCTCTAGTTCCTAAATGCTTCCTCCCCACGACTACCATGATCCCAATTCTACCTTACAAATCTGGCTAGACCAGAGGATGTACACTGGTACAGATAGGAACTGGAAACACAGGGAACCCAGAACAGATGATCCCTTCAGGACCAGTGATGAGAGTGGCGATACTGGGAGGGTGGAGGGTGGGGTGGAAAGGGGGAACCAATTATAAGAATCTACATATAACCTCCTCCCTGGGGGATGGACAACAGAAAAGTGGGTGAAGGGAGACGTCGGACAGAGTAAGACATGACAAAATAATAATTTATAAATTACCAAGGGTTCATGAGGGAGTGGGGAGCAGGGAGGGAGGGGGGGAATGAGGAGCTGAAGCCAGGAGCTTATATGGAGAGCAAATGTTTTGAGAATGATGAGCGTAATGAATGTACCAATGTGCTTTATACAATTGATGTATATATGGATTGTGATAAGAGTTGTATGAGCCCCTAATAAAATGATTGAAAAAAGAAAGTCCATGTACTAAATGGAGGGAGCTCCTCTCCTTTGGGCTAGCCTTTATTCTTGGTGGTCCAGCTTTCCTCTTCAACTTGCTTGGCATTAGAAGGTTCAAAAATAATAGTAGCATAGAATTTTAGCCTTGTATTTACATTTATAAATAATACTTTTGATGTTATAACTACCCTACCTGGGCATTCTTATTCAACAAATGCCATCCTATTAGATCCTTAACCACTCTGAGAAAGAATAACGGCTACTAGCTGACCATAGAACTTACACTAACTAATGGTGCACAGGTTCTGTTGAGAATGTTCCCTAATATTTATTTTGACCACACTTTCATTATCATATCTAAGAGATAAGAATCGAAAAGTCTTCACATCGCTCTCATCATTCACATACTAGGGGGAAAATTTCTAGTGCTCTTTTCTATGATTATTGTAAAACTTAATCCAATAACTAGTAATTCAACATGTGGAGGATAGATAGGTCAGTGTGATCTTGCTATTTATAGCCCATGTCAGGGTTTGATTTACTACTTCTTCCTCATCTCAGACCCCCTTAAGCAACCTGGGAAGTGTCAATGGTGTCCATGGCAACAACTGGCACAGTGGACAGTGCATTTAATCAGGGAGAAAGAGAGCCTATGTGCAAGAGGCAAAGGGATCTTGTCCAAAATAAAAGCTGTTTCCTCTCTATAACCACACATTCCAGTTATTACACTTAAGAATTCAAAAGATAGAAATGGGAATCGATTTCCCCCCAGCACGTGTAGCCATTTCTTCTCCAGGAAAACAGGGCAAGGCTGGCAAGAAGAGGCAGGGTAGACCTTGAATTCTGCCCTGGGCTTCTCTTCTTTTCATCTTGTCTACCACTTCTCCAACTTTTCGATTCTCTCCCATCAATACTCTGGCACCCAATGTTCATATTCACTGCAGAGAGAAATTTTCTCTTCATCCACTTTTACAGAACATGAATAGCTAACCTTTGACTAGGAATATTAGGAAGAGATGCCTTGAATAAGGAGACCACTCAATTCCTGGAACTTTACATTTTATTCTAACTTGGATCATCTTTGGTTCCATGAGCAGTCACACAAATGTGTCAAGAACTTAATGCACTGCCACTTGCTATGTTACTGCAATTGTAGTAATCTTTGGGGACCAATATTTTAAGAAACTCATTTAAACAGCAGTATACTTTGAGTGCTTTATGTCCAAACCTCTGCTAAGCTCAAAGGACACAGCAGGAAGAAAGCTTTGCCTTTAAGCCACTTGGGTGAAGGAAATTCTTTCATTTGTTGCTCTTTTAAGCCTTTCATTTAGCTCCCTCATAAGATGTAAGAGTAAGTTAAGTGGTTAGTGGAGGATTCACAGGACACAAAAACAAATCAATGAGATCAATTTTTATCCTCATGGTGTAAAAGCATATACCATAGCAATAAAGGCACAAGTTTACTGAGCATTTTTTGATGTGCCAGATACTGCTCAAAGTGCTTTGCTGTATAACCTCATTTAATACCCACATAACCTGGGCCTATTTAAGCCAGCTGTAAATGTTCAATAGTTTCTATGCAAACAAATGGGCAGAATAGATGAGGCACCTTTAAAAACGAAGAAGACAAAAGAGAGAAAAGGAAAGAATTCAGAGGACAAGACAAGACCGGGCCAAAATCAAGTCCGTTTCGCTTCTAGAATCACACACATTTCTTTGCCAGTACAGTTCTTCTCTCTGGGACGGGGTAGACTTGCCCCAGGAGTTCCTGAGACTGTAAGTCTTTATCGGAGTAAGAAACCTTGTCTTTCTCTTGAAGAGCAGCTGGTGGTTTCAATCTGCTGATCTGGACATTAGTAGGCCCACGAGTAACCACTCCATCTCTAGGACTAAGGATGGGGGTGGGGAAGGGCAGAGAGAGAAAGAGAGCACAGCAAAGGGTTGAAGAGACGCAAACAATCGTACACTTCTGGTGGGATTGTAAGATGGAGCAACCAGTCTGGAAAACAATATGGTGCTGCCTTAACAAGTGGGGAATAGGAATTCCATATGACCCAGCAATCCCTCTGGTATATATCCTAAAGAAATAAAAGCCATTACACAAACGGGTATTGGCACACCCATGCTTATTGTAGTACTATTCACAATAGCAAAAAGACTAAATCAATCTAAATGCCCAATAAACAGAAGAATGGATAAGCAAACTATTTTACATTCACACAATAGAATACTACATAACAATAAAGAATAATGGTGTGCTTTGAAACACGTTAGAAAATGGATAAACCTAGGGGACATTATGCTGAGTAAAATAAATCAATCATGTAAGGATAGATATTGACTGACCATTATTATGTAAAATCAAGAAAAGACTTACGTACTAAAAGAAATTTTCAGGGGTAGAAAAGGGAGGAGAAAAGACATAAATGCACATGAACCAGGGAACCAATTGAGAGGTCTGAGGGGCTGGCCCCAATCCCAATGACGTGGATAGCTCCCCTCCTCCAAGAAGAATTCACTTCAGAGGACAGCACTGAAGCTACAGCTCAGGGAGAGGGACATGCCTGATCAGAGCACACAGGAGCAAATGAATGAGGAGGAAGAGAGAGTGGAACACATCCTGGCATACCAAGCCCTAAGAACAATAGTGGGACAATGCACAGAGAGGACCAGAGGGTTGGCCCCACCGCGAGACATCACATCCCTCACGGACCCATAGCACCACGGGGAACAACGCTGGAGACACAGTGCAGGAATTGTGCCCTATCTGACCCACCACACCGAGGCGAAACACTAAGGGCGTGTAACAGAACAGCAAGGGGAACAGAACAACGAAGTCTCCAGGAAACACCAAAAATAGACTTTGGGGCCAGGACAGGGCACCCCATCAGACTTGACCAGAAAACACACCTAAAAGTCAACAAACAGACATGGAACTATTTACAGGCTTTTCTTATATTTTTGTCCCTAGTTTTTTGTTGTTGTTGTTTTGTTTTGAACTGTCTTGTTTTTTGTGCATATTATTATCTCTTCAGGTCTATCTATATAAGGTAGGCAGGATAAACAATCTGAAGGAGAAAACAACTGGAACAATGGTTCCAGGGGACATGGGAGATGAGGAGGTGGGGTGTGGGGAGGAAGTGGGTGTTAACAGCCCCAGGGACAAGGGAACAACAAGTGATGCAAAATCAATGTTGAGGAGGGTATAGGTGGCCTGGGAGGGCTTGATCAAGGGCAATGTACCTGAAAGGAATTCCTGAAACCCAAATGGAGGTGGAACATAATAGTGGGACAAAAGGAAAGTAAAAGAAAATAGAGAAAAGAACTAGGAGGAAAAGGGCATTTATAGAGGTCTAAATACAGGCATGTACATATGTAAATATATTTATATATGATGATGGGGAAATAAATCTGTCTGCATACATTTATAGATTTAGTATTAAGGTAGCAGATGGACATTGGGCCTCTACCCAAGTACTCCCTCAATGCAAGAATACTTCGTTCCATTAAACTGGCATTCCATGATGCTCAGCTTCTGAACAGGATCAATGAAGACAAAGTAGGTGCATAAGCAAATGTGGTGAAGAAAGCT
>NW_022111372.1:42169945-42172368 GCF_000313985.2 Echinops telfairi | reverse complement strand
TTTCCCCTCCCTCCCCGCTCCCCCCTCCCTCATGAGCCCTTGATAGTTTATAAATTGGTATTTTGTCATAGAAAGAAAATGTTTTGAGAATGATGATGACAACAAATGTAAAAATGCTTGACACAATGGATGGATGTATGGATTGTGATAAGAGTTGTAGGAGCCCCCAATAAAATGGTTTATTTTTTAAAAATTTAAAAATAAAGTACAGTAAAAAAAGAAAAGGGAAGAGGAATAATTTGCTGACTAGAGTGGAGTCACATTAACTTGGTGAAGGAAGGGGCAATACACAAAGAGAGGGAATACACAGCATGGGCATTGTAATTCATGATATGAATTGTTAAATGGAAAACTGATTTGTTCTGTAAATCACCATCTAATTCACAACAAAACATTTTAAAAAGCCCCTGGAATTTCTGAAGCCCCACATATATATTCTGTTCCTTAAATAAAGCATGTTACATTAAATAAATAAATCCTTACTGGCTTACCCACCTCTGTTTCGTCTCTTTTCTTGCCCTCCATTGCTATACTAATTCACCACCAATCTATTCTCTTATACATCTCGGAGATAATTTTTCAGACAGGCCCATGTGCTCCCCTGACCCATCCCAGTTTCTGTTATATCTGGTCTTTCTTGATATCCACATCAAGACTCTATCTCTCCTCTGCATTGAAGAAGCCCACCCCCCCGCACATTACATTCTGACCTCTTTAGCCATGTCCCCTTGGATTGTAAGGAGATAAATATCCTCGTGTTCGTGCTTTCCATCAGACCCCATTGGAGCATACCTGGCAAACTCAATGAAGCCTTAGGAATCAGATGTGTCTTCTCCCCATGCCTGCTATCCTCGCCTTCTCTCCTCCAACACATACACATGTACCTGTACACACATATCCCATCAACAAGTCCATTCTGACTCATAGGGTTGCTGAGACTGTACATTTACAGGAGCAGGCAGCTTCATCTTTCTCCTAAAAAGTAACCGATAAGTTTGAACCACTGACTTGTTATTAGCAACCCAATGCACAACACCATCAGTCAGGGTTTCTGCACACACATGCAGAGAGAGAGAGTCCATAAAAATGTTAAGCATAAAAGAATATTCCAGAAATGTTGTTGAAAGACAGATTTAGTAGATATCAAGATAAAACAAGTTCTGCCTCTACACACATGCTCCAATTATTCCCCATTTCTCCCTAGCCCTTTTGGTCGCCCTCCTTCATGGACCCCAACTCACCCAGACGCCAGTCTCAGGAACAGCAGAGAGAAAATGCATGAGTTCATAGCAGTCACTGCCCCAGCAGGAGACGGAAGGATGTGGTTTCAGTGTGGAGTGAACACGCTTGCATCACAAAGACAGATGGTTACTCACATTACTGGATTTTCCAAAACCAAATAGAGTCCTCAAATAATAATAATTTATAAATTATCAAGGGTTCATAAGGGAGGGAAGGAGGGAGGAAAGCAGGAGGGAGAGGGAGGGGAAAAATGAGGAGCTGATACCAAGGGCTCAAGTAGTAAGACGTGTTGTGGAAATGATGATGGCAACAAATGTATAAACGTGCTTGACACAATGGGTGGATGTATGGATTGTGATAAGAGTTGTAATAAAATAAGCCCTCAATAAATGATTTTTTAAATAGGGTTTTCAAAACTGAATGTGGTCCTTGATTTTGTTATTAATTTTAAGTTCATTTGTTCCAAGTGAAGTGACTGAAGCAAAAACGCACTGCCATCGAGCTGATTCCAACTACTCTCGGGATCCCGGTAAAGCAGAGCAGACCAGCCCGTGTGGGTTTCTGCGGCGGTGGCTCTTTCTAGGAATAGAAAGCCTTCATCTTTCTTTCACGGAGTGGCTGTTGGATTTCAACTACTGACCTTGTGATTGCAGTGCACAGCGTAACTCACCATGCTACCAGGCTCCCTAAATCATAGGGGAGATTGATGGATAAGGCCTAGTTGCATACTACGGAATCTATTTAAGAGTGTTCGGCACACCCACTGCCATGGCGTATATTCTGACTAAGACAAAAAGAAAATGATACTAAATGGAAGAAATGGAGCTACAGAACGGAATAAATAAAGCACAATTAAAATGGCTACATTATGTGGGTCTATATAAACAACTGCAGTGGCAATAGAGAGTCTCCAGTATATTTCAAGATCTAATTTCTTGTCATTTTTTTAAAATACAGACTGTGAGTTGGTATTATAAACTGAAAGTGTGATATTTTAAATAAGTGAATGAAGCCCACTGATCATTATTACTGTCTGAAAGAAAAAAGAAAGAATCAAAAGAAAACAAACCGACAGAGCCTGGGTTGTGGCTCCTCCATGCCACCCTATAGAAATAATAATTGTAGAGGGTGTGTGTGTGTGTGTGTGTGTGTGTGTGTGTGTGTGTGTGTGTGTCTCCTCC
>NW_022111372.1:42165097-42169845 GCF_000313985.2 Echinops telfairi | reverse complement strand
GTGTGTGTGTGTGTGTGTGTGTGTGTGTGTGTGTGTGTGTGTTTGTGTGTTTTCAGTTGATGCTCGCTTATCTCCCCAGCCCCTCAAAGAAACCTGAGGTTAGTGTCGCAATCACTGGACATGGAGTATCGCAATGAGTGCAACGGGAAGCGAAACTGTGGCGAGGCTAGAGCCAGGAAGCCGAGTCCAAAGTATAACCGAGCCTTCAAGCTCCACTTGCCGTGCACTTTCCCTTGGAGTGGCAGACAGCTCACGTTCTCTCCGTCTCGCTATTTTTAACACCGACAGACACCCCGTACCCCAAATTCTATTCCTTGCCTCATACACTGATTTATTTGGCACCTGGTTTGTGCCAGGCGCTGTGTTCCACTTCATGGGCCCTAAATCCAATGACTGGTAGTATCCTTACAAGAAGAGGAAAGGACACAGAGGAGGCAATGGGATTCCAGGGTCAGAGGCTGGAGTGATGTTGCCATAAGGCAAGAAATACTGGGCGCCTATTCAAAAATCTTGTGAGGAGAACGCCACTATGCTGAGTTTCGAATTCTGGCCTCCAGAACTGTGAGAGAAAAGTTTTGTTGTTGAAAGCCACCTAGTTTAAGGTCGTTAATTCATGATGGCAGCCTGAGGAAACAGATAAGGAGCTCTGGTGGCACTGTGGGTTATGAGTTGGGCTGCTAACCACAAGGGTGACCATCAGAGCCCACTGGAGGCTCTGAAGGTGAAAGAGGAGACTTCCTGCTTCCTTCACGAGTCACAGCGTCAGAAAGCCACAAGGGTAGTTTTGCTCCGTCCTTCAGGAATTCTGGTATTCAGAATTGACTCAGTGGCGGTGAGAGAGTGAGTAAAATAATTCAGGGACAAGCGT
Organism: Echinops telfairi; assembly: GCF_000313985.2. Taxonomy (NCBI): domain Eukaryota; kingdom Metazoa; phylum Chordata; class Mammalia; order Afrosoricida; family Tenrecidae; genus Echinops; species Echinops telfairi. The sequence continues at coordinate 42,168,977 of NW_022111372.1, read as the reverse complement.
GTCAAACATTCAAGACATGAGACTCTACTGGAAAGTCAAAAGCAGAACACTTAGCACTGCAGGCCACCTGAATCCTGCTTGTCACCCAGACCTGAGTGCCTTTGCGTGCCAGTCCTGCCCGGCTCCCCACTCATTCGTCCCAACCTCAATTCTTGGTGAGTAACATGCTCTGCTAATGGGCACATCCCACCACAACCTGGGAGGATGTGATCTCACTTCAAGATGTGGGGTAAGAATATACTCCCCCCCCCTACACACCCCACTGGCAAAGAAAGATTCACTCAGTGCTAAAGAGATTATTATCACTTTTCATTTGTCTAACACTGAATTGCCCCATACGATTGTCACTAGCCACATTAGAATTCAAATTAGAATTGATTGAAATTAGACAAAATTAATGTCAACTTTAGCTCAAGAAGAAAGAAAATGTGTTGTAACAGATGGTGTCAATAATTATATAATTACACCTGATCTAACTGAATTATGGATTGTTATGATAGCTGTAAGAACTCCCAATAAAATTATTTTAAAACTTAATATCAGTTTCAGTTGCATTAGTCACATTTTAACTGCTCAGCAGCCACATGAGGAAAGTGGCTGTTGTAATGGACACTGTAGAATAGGGCATTTCCATCATTGTCAAAAGTTCTATCAGGCAGGCATGGTCTAACAAATCCCATTGCCTGGAAGGGATTCCTGGAGCTTAATTTTTTATCCTTAAAAATCTCTAAACGATTGCTGCAGATGACGGGCCTTGGGTCTCTACTCAAGTCCTCCCTCAATGCAAAAACACTTTGTTCTAATAACCTGGCATTCTGTGATGTTCACCTTCCCAACATGGTCACTGAAGTCAAAATGACTGCATAAGCAAATGTAGTGAAGAAAGCTGATAGTGTCCAGCTAATAAAGGATATAGCACCTGTGGTCTTAAAGGCTTGAAGTTAAACAAGTGGCCATCTAGCTAGGAAGCAACAAAGCCCACATGGAAGAAGCACACCTCATGATCACATGTGATCAGGTGTCAGCCATAAGAAGACCCCAAACAAACAAATATATCAATGCAAATGATGGGGGTCAGAGTGGAGATCCAAAGCCCATCTGTAGACAACTGGACATCTCCTTACAGAAGGGTCACAAGGAAAAAACAAGACACCCAGGGTGCAGGATAACACTGACGGAAAACACAAATTTCTCTAGTTCTTTAATGCTTCTTCCACCCCACTATCATGACCCCAGTACTACCTTACAAATCTGGCTGGACAGGAGCATGTACACTGGTACAGATGAGAGCCCTCGACACACAGAATCTAGAACAGATCCCCCTACCTCCAGGAACAGTAATGGGAGGAGCAATAGCATGAGGGTAAAGGGAAAGTGGGGGGAGAAGGGGGAGAAATGGGGAACTGACTACAATTATTGATGTATAACACCCCCCATGGAGGGGTGAACAACAGAACGTGGGTGAAGGGAGACAGTAGCCGGTGTGAGATATGAAAATAATAATAATTTCTAATTTATCAGGTGTCCATGAGGATGGGATGGTGAGGGAGGGAGGGGAAAAAGAGAAGCTGATACCAAGGGATCAAGCAGAAAGAAAATGTTTTGAAAATGATGGCAACATATGTAAAAATGTGTTTGCTACAATTGATGTATGAATTGTTATAAGAGCTGTAAGAGCCCGCAATAAAATGATTTCTTAATTAAAAGAAAGATGTCTGCAGAATATTATTCCATGAGAAACTAGGGAAGTTATTGAAAATGTATATGTATTATGAGTTTTTTTTTTTTAAATAAGTATGAACTTGTATATACGGAGTCCTTGGGTAGTGTAAATGGTTAACATATTCAACTGCTAACCGAAATGTGAAGATTCAAGTCCACCCAAGCACATCAGGAGAAAGGCCTATACATCTATTTTGAAATAGCAGCCATTAAAAACCCCGTGGTGCAGTTTTTGCACAGCAACACATGGGTTGTCTGACTTGGAAGAGACTCAATGGCAACTGACCTTGTGTGTGTGTGTCTGTGTTTCATTCGCATATACATATGGACACAATCTTGGAAGAACTATGTTTGAAACTACTCATGTAAAGTGGTGAAAGGCAAAAAGACATGTTCTGTTGTTTTCCAACAAGGGCATATCATTTTGTAATTAAAACTAAATGAATGTTCCCTACTGTAGCGTCAAGTGGGCCTGAAATAGCAAAATATGCCCAGCTTGACTTTCCTGATTTTCCATCCCTCAATTAGCACATCATTTCTCTACTGAACAATGCTTATTTCTTTTTCTCCCTCCCAACAGGAGCAAATGACATGCTACCAATAGATGATTGCATAATCCCACTCAATGGGATCGAAAAACAGAATTGTATGTGAATTGATATATTGGATTGTGTAAGATATGGCCAAAAAACCTGCTATATGGGGTAAAAATAAGGGCTCCTGGGGGAGGCAGGGGAGGGAGGGGATAAAGGGGAACTGATATCAAGGAGTTCAAGGTGAAAGAAAATGTTTTGAAACTGATGGTGGTAACAATTGTACAATACTGTGATTTAACTATGGAATGTTATGATATCTGTAAGAGGTCCCAATAAAATGATTTTTTTTATTTTAATGGCATGCTATCTAATCCATACTAAGATATGAACTTCAAAATATTAAATATGTACTATGTCCTATCATGAAGCATAATGTGCTAACGGGAATATAATTAATTCCATAGATGATTGGCCCAGCATCTTTCTTTTTGACTAGAAAAATAACTATTTTGATTTTTGATCCAGGCCTTTACCATATGATTCAAGAGAAATGAATTCATTTGTCTAACTCTAGTAGTATATCCTAGTTTTTGTTTGTTTGTTTGTTTGTTTGTTTTTAACTCATCATAAAATACACCTTCTCCTCACTTACCAGTATCATTAAGTTCTAAAGACTAAGTGGTTATGTGATTTCAGTGTTGTGCAAAAATGGGGGTGACCACATTGTCGGGAAATGGAAAAAGACCACATCATTGCATAATTGCCAAATGACATCATTCCTGTTTCAGGAGCCCCATACACAAGGAGGTATTTGGGCCAAAGTCAACAGTAATGAATCCAGCTAGTTTGTCTGGTTTATAGCTGCGGTCCAAAAGAATACTTTTGAAGATAAACAGAACCATTTTCAGAAAATGTGCAAGCTGGCTCCAGAAATGTATAGACTAATTGATAGGACTGTGCTTAGTGTTTCCCCAAAAGAAGCGCTGGCAGCACGGCTTCCGAAACCCTCTGAGGTAGTTCTACTCATTTAAAATCTCTAGGAGTCATTCAAAGTCACAAAGGCAGGGGGTTTTGCTTTTGTTTGGTTTTTGTTTGTGTGCTATTGGTTTCCCTTATGGTTTTCATTCTTATGCATGAAAAGTCTTCGTTCCCTGTACTTTGGATAATTTCATTCTTTCACTTTGTACTCCCAATTGTAGTTGTTCTTTTCTTCAATAAAAAAAATCACTTCTTTTCTACTCCTAAAGGAATGTCAACTTTGTTCTCTGACAGTATATGACTTCCAAATTACATCGTTACATAACTGTCAAACCACTAAGAATCATGGCCCAGCCAAGCTGACACAGAATCTTTTTTTTTAATAAGACAAAAACTTTCATTTCAGTAGCTTTATACTAGAATCTAAAAAGGTAAGTTTTCTAACAGGAAAATCTAGTATTTCAGGCAATCATTAGCATATAGTACCTCAGAAACCTCTTTTTTTTACTTTTTTTAGGTCATTTTATTAGGAGCTCATACAACTCTTACCACAAGCCATACATACATCAATTGTGTAAAGCACATTTGTACATTCATTGCCCTCATCATTCTCAAAACATTTGCTCTCCACCTAAGGCCCTGGC
>NW_022111372.1:42161395-42163872 GCF_000313985.2 Echinops telfairi | reverse complement strand
TTCATTTGGGTTTCAGAAATTCCTCTCATTTACATTGCCCTTGATCAAGCCCTACCAGGCATCTTACATTCTCCTCACCACTGATTTTGGACCACTTGTTGCTCCCTTGTCCCTGGGTTTAACACCACTTCCTCCTCACCCACCACCTCCACCTCTCCCATGCCCCCCCAGAACCATCGGTCCCATTGTTTTCTCCTCCAGATTATTTATCTAGCCTATCTTATCTAAATAGGCCTGCAGAGATAATAATATGCACAAAAACAAGACAGCAAAACAAAGCAATGAAGCAAAATGACAACAAAAAAAACAATGACAAAATAAGGAAAACCTGTAAATAGTTCTAGGTCTATTTGTTGACCTCTAGGAGTGTTTTCTGATCTACTCTGATAGAGTGCCCCAAAGTCTATTTTTGGTACTCCCTCAGGACTTCCTTGCTCTGTGTCCTTCACTGCTCTGTTGCACTCCCTTAGTGTTTTGCCTCGGTGTGGTGGAGTCAGATCCAGTACCATTCCCACACTGTCTCCAGTGTTGTCCTCTGTAGGGCTATGGGTCAGTGAGGGATGTCATGTCTCATAATGAGGCTGGCCATATGGTCCTCTCTGTGTATTGGCTACTCTGAGCAGGGGTATCATTCTCAAGACTTGGTGGGCCAGGATGTGCTCCACTCTCTCTTCCTCCCCCTTCATTTTCTCCTGTGTGCTCTGATCAGACAGGTCCCTCTCCCTGAGCTGCAGCTTCAGTGCTGTCCTCTGAAATAAATCCTTCTTAGGGGAGGGGCAGCTGTCCACATAGTTGGGATTAGCACCAGCCCCTCAGACGTCTCCACTGGTTCACTGCTTCGTGCTAATATGTTGCATTCACATCTTGGAGTATCGGGTTGAAGCCTGGTCCCCCTTTCCCTGTGGAGATATAAATAATGCCCTCCTGTTGGGTGGGTTAATACCCTGTTCCCCCGCTACACTTTTTTTTCACCCCTCCTTTTTAGTTAGCTACCATATGTATCCCTAGATTTGGTCTGGCCCCTGCCATACTACCTGGATCTCACCCCTGGAATGATTATATACAGAACCTTTTGCCCTATGCCCCTTTAGCATTTTTTTAAGCTTACCTCAGTGGACTCATGTTATACTTATCCTTTTGTGCTTGGCATACTTTGCTTAGCACAGTTCCTCCAGCTTTCCCCATGTGGTGATGTGGTTCATGCTTTCATCACTGCTTTTTAGGGATGCATAGTACTCCATTGTGTATGTACCACAGGTTTTTAATCCATTCATCTGTTGATGGAAATTTGGGTTGTTTCCAACTCCTTGCAATTGTGAATGGTGCCACAATGAATATTGGAGCACAGATGGCTGGCCGTGGTTTGTTTCTTGCCTCTTCTGGGTATATGCTCAGTAGCGGGATGGCTGGGTCGTATGGTAGCTCAATTTCCATCTATTTTAGATATCGCCCAATCTATCTCCATAGTGGCTGTACATACCTAAAGGTCCACCAGCAGTGGAGAAGAGTTCGTATCTCACCACAGCGTCTCCAAAATATGCTGCTTTCTGATTTTTTGAATTGGGCTATCTTTGGGGGTGTTAGGCGGTATCTCATAGTTGTTTTAAGTTGCATTTCTCTTATGACTAATGAATGGGAACATTTTCTCATATGTTTATTGGCCATTCAGAATTCTGCCCTTGTGAAACTTCTGCTCAGGTTCTTTGCCCACCTCCTCAGTGTGCAATTAGTGTTTTTCTTTTTGGAAGTTAGCAGAGTATTGTAGATTTTAGTAATAAAACCTTTGTCTGATGTGTCATAGCTAAAGGTGTTTTCCCAGTCCGTGGGCTCTCTTATTACTCTCTTGGTGAATTCTTTCAATGTACACAGTTGTTTTATCTTCAGTATATGCCAATTGTCAACTTGTGACTCATCTGTATTTGTGTCCTTCCCTATTTCTGATAGCTTATGTACTCCCTGCGCCAAAGTTCTCAGGTTGGTCCCAGTTCCCTCACTGATGCCCCCAATAATTTGGGGTTTTACCTCGTGGTCTATGATCCACCTTGTATTTATTCTTGTGCATAGAGTGAGATAAGGATCTTGCTTCATTTTTCTGCAGGTAGATATCCATTTTTTCCAGCACCACTTGTTGAAGAGGGGATCTGCTTCTCATTTGATATTTTTTGCACCGATATCAAAGATATGTATGCTGATGGTTTTATTTCTGGATTTTCACTTCTTTTCCATAGGTCTGAGCATCTGTCATTATACCAATACCATGTGGTTTTGACAACTGTGGCTGTATAATATGTGCTAAAGTCAGGTAAAGCAAGCCCTCCCACTCTGTCCTTCTTCAGGAGTTCTCTGCTAATTCGGGACTTTTTCCCTCTCCATATGAAGTTGATAATCAGTTTTTCCACTTCTTTGAAGAAAGATGAGGGTACTTGTATTGGGATTGCATTAAATTTATATATTGCTTTGGGCAGAACTGACATCTT
>NW_022111372.1:42155153-42159923 GCF_000313985.2 Echinops telfairi | reverse complement strand
TCCCCTTTTTTGGTGGGATTGTGCTCGTCTCTTCTCCATTGACTACCATGGTGGCTATTGGGATTCCATCCAGCTGGTGTTCTTTCAGCCTCCTGAAAGATTGCCTGGTTTTCATTCATTAAGCTGGGGGAGTTTTCCTCCAAGAATTCTCTCACTATTGTTGCAGATGATTTCTTGGTTGTGTCTTCCTCCTGTAATCCAATTATTCTGATGTTGTTCCTCTTCATAGCATCAGGCATAGCTCTTGGGTTTTTTTCAGTTTATCTGATGATCTTATTAGATTTTTGTTCGTGTTTTTTAAAGTCTGCTTGGCTATCCTCTAGGTCACTGGTGCAGTTCTCTGCCTCCTCCAGTCTATTGGTGAAATCCGTGAGTCTGCTGTTGGTTTTTGTTATCTCATTCCCAAGCTCTTGTATTTTCCTTTGAGGTATGGTCTTTAGCTCCTCTATCATTTCATCCTTTTTCTGTATTGCTTCCCTCCTATCCTGTATGACTCCAAGCAGCATTCTGAAATTTTCTTTCTGTGGCAAACCTATGTCTGCTTCTTCTATGAACGTTGGCAAGCTCAGGACATCTTCGCCATTGCCTTTTGTTCCTCCTTTTTTGTTGTTGAGGTCATTGGGGCTGATTTCTGTTTGTGTTGCATTGTCTTAGAGGAGCCGGGTGCCATTTTCCAGGGAGTCTAAGGGCACTGGCTTCTCTGGGAGACTCATAGAAATGCTTCTTCAAACTGCCTGCAGCTAATTGCACTATGGAATTGGCCCACCACTTTATCCTCCTGTGGCTTCACTCTTTCCCTAGTTAACCACTATTCTGTTATTTGGAGCACAAGTTGGATGGTCCTCTCAGGGGATGCTGGTTGAGTAGTTGTGGACCCACAAGGATGGTGTTGTACTGGGTTATCTCACAAGAAGCCATGATGGTGTGGCCCACAGCAGCTTGGGGAGCCATAGAGAGCATGCGGGGGTGCCTGTTGTAATGGAATGCCACAGAACGCTGGTGGGTTTCCTAATTTGGCGTAGAGCCCCGGGAATGGTGGGCAGAATTGCTCTGGTCAGGTAGATCACTGCAGAGGTTGGGCAGAGGTTCCTGCAGCAGTGTGGAACATTGGCAAGTGTTGTCCAAGGTGCCTTAGGCCATGTGAGGCACTACGATAAGTGGGAGAAGTTTCCTCAGTCATGTGGGACCACAAAGTGGTCCCCCAGCCACACAGGCAGGATATCCTCACTGAAGAAGGTTGGTGGGATTTCCCCAGCCACACGTTAAGCACTGCCGGGGGAGGGGGGGCAGAATTTCTCCCAGCAGAAAGTGGGAAGGATTTCTCCCTGAAGAAGTTGGGTAGGATATCCTCTGGTGGAGGTTGAGCAGCTTTTCCCAGCTTCCAGTTACACTGCAGAGGGTGGAGCTCTCCCAGATGGGTGGAGGGCAGTAGTAAATGCCGTAGGCTAAGGGGAGTGGTCTGGATGTCAGCAGTGGTGTTTGAGAGAAAAGGGAAAAGAGAAAGAAAAACTAACTAAGCCCGCTGAGACTGGAGTGTGAAAAAGGAAAGAAAAGTAGCAATATAGCTGATCCCCAATCCCTGACCGTTGAGCTGGAGGCCTTTAAACCTTGCCCCACGGTGGCAGCAAGCTGTGGATAAGTTGAGCTAAAGCCCCTATGACAGCTCCAAATGAACTCCGCTCCAGCTGAGACAGTGGCAGGGCTAAGGTCAAACCCTAGCCTTCCTCCACTGTGGCAAGCCAAAAGCCCCCAGCTCCTCAAAATGTAGTGGATCTATGCCTACTTCTCTTTATGATGCTCCTCCTGTGACCCAGCAGTGTGGAATTTCCCTCTTTATAACTCTCCTGCGATGATTTCTGCAGGTCCCTCTGGTATGTGTTACTCAGTTGCCATCTTCCTGGAAGTCTGGGGATTTTCTATATATAGATCATATCATCTGAACATAGAGAGAATTTTACATCTTCTTGCAAATTTGGATGCCTTTAATTCCCTTTCTTATCTAATAGCTTTGGCTAAGACTTCTAGCAGAATAATGAGTAGGAGTGGTGTTCAAAGGCATCCTTGTCTGGTTCCTGTTCGCAAAAGGACTGTTTTCGATTTGTCTCTCATGAAAGTGATATTGGCTATTGATTTTGTATAAATGCATTTTATTGTGTTGAGGCATTTCCCTTCTATGCTTATTTTGTTGAGTGTTTTATCAGAAATGAGTGTTGGATTTTTGTAAAATGCCTTTTTGTGTCAATTGATAAGGCCACATGGTCATTTGCCTATGTTTAATGTATTTATGTGATGAGTTACAGTGATTGTTTAATGTTAAACCACCCTTGCATATCTGGAATGAATTCCAATTCATCACAATGGATTTTTACATATATTGTTGGATTCTATACATAAAAAAGATAGTTGTTGAGAATCTTTGCATTTATGTTCATGAGGGATATTAGTCAATAGTTTTCTAACCTGCTGATGTCTTTGCCTGATTTGGGTTTCTGTTCAGAGTTAGGCTCATTTCATAACATAAATCCAGGCCTTCCTTATTCTTTCCCATACTCTGGCATTGTTTGAGTATAATTGGTGGTGTCAGATCTTCTCTGAATGTTTGCTATAATTCACCAGTGAAACTATTGAGGCACTAACTTTTTCTTTTTTGGTAGAAGTTTTTTAATAATCTGATCATTTTCTTCATTTGTTATTGGTCTGTTCAGATTTTATACATTAGTCTCTGTTAGGCTAGGTAGTGAGAAAATGGCTCAGAGATCACATCTGACCTCATCTGGCTTTATAAGGAAGGAGAATCCAATTCCTCACTAACCCAAGACCTATTGCCATGAGGCAGAGGTCAGACATGCCTCTACCCTTTATCCTTTTGATCCATTTCTGTCCCAAACGGTTTCTCCTATAACACTCTACTTTTCTGAAAGGTTGGTAATTTATTGCAATGACCACACCAAACTAACAGATAAAACCCCTAATTATGGGGGCTGAATTGGGAAGTTAGCACAAGTCAGGATCTGTACACAGTAAGGATAGTCATTGGTCCACAGCAGCACCTCAGCCATCATCCAAGCAGCCAAATCTCTTTCTCTGGTCCTCAGCCTCTCTGTCATGTGCTCCCTTGGTTTCCAACTCTGGACCAAGAAGCCTACCAGCTGCTCCACTTCACTGTCTCACGATCTCAGATCTCAGGGGTCCAGCCCCTCTGCTCCATCTCAAAGGATGGCTCCTTGCTTGTCCTGTAGTCTCCATGTCATGGCCTCCGGTGCCTCTTGCCTCAGCCTCTGCCACTTCAGGAAGGGATTTTGAATGTCCTCCCTTAATGACTCTTCTTATTTGATGGTGCCAGAATTCTCTCTATACCTGCATCTGAGATAGATCTCTTATAGCTAGAGAGATGGAAACTAAAACTGACCATTCCCCTCTATTAGTGTTCCATTTACCATATTTATATAATTCCTCCCAATCATTTGGTGGGAGTTACAGAAACAAAGATGGAGTTATATTATTTAATTTCACCACAGATGGATAATGTGATTCTAGACATTGGTCTAGTTCTTCTAAGCTTTCAGATTTTCGGGCATACAGACCTTCATAGAGTTTTATTATTATCCTCTTGTTTCAGTTAGTTCTATTGTGATGTTGCCATTTCATTTCTTATCTGTTTTGTTTATATCTTCTCCATTTTTTCCATTGTTAAATTTGTCTTTGTCAGTTTGTGGATTGTTGTCAATCCTTTCAAGGAACCAACTTCTTGCCTTGTTAATTCTTTCCATAGTTTTTTAATTCATTTAGTTCTGCTCTAATCTTTATATTATTTCATTTCTTCTGGTGTGGAGATCAGACAAGGATGGTAGCTTATCTCCTAAATAGCTTATCTCCTTAGATAGCTGAACTTACCTCCAGTTAGGTTTTACTTTCTAGCAAACAATTGTAAGCATGAATACATCCAATGTATCATATCCACAGCCATTGAGTGAATTTCATCTCATAATGACCCTATAGGGCAGAGTAGTACAGATCCCTAGGGTTTCTGAGACTGTAAATATTTACAGGAGCAAACAGTTTCATCTTTCTCCTGCGCATGTAATGCAGTATACCTGATTTTTTTTTCCATGTACCTTTAATTATTCTGTTCAAAGCACAATATAATTATAAGACTTCTCCAAAGATAAAACAACAGGACTGACAGTTATAGGGAGACATTGGAGAGGGTTAGGTAGGGGCGGAAGGAAGTGGTGTTAACAAGTCCAAGGACAAGGGAACAACAAGTGATCCAAATCGGTGGTGGGGAGGGTGTAGGAAGGGTGGTAGGGCATGAATAAGGGTAATGTAACCAAGAAAAATTACTGAAACTCAAATGAAGGCTGAGCCTGATAGTGGGACAAGAGGAAAGTAAAAGGAAATAGAGGAAAGAGCTATGAGGCAAATGGCATTTATGTAGGTCTAAACAAAGGCATATACATATGTAAATATATTTATATATGGGGATGGGGAAATAGATCTATGTGCATATATTTATAGGTTTAGTATTAAGGTAGCAATTGGACATTGGGCCTCCACTCAAGTACTCCCTCAATGCAAGAACACTTTGTTCTTTAAAACTTGAATTCCATGATGCTTACCCTCCCGATACAATCACTGAAGACAAATGGGTGCACAATCAAACGTGGGGAAGAAAGCTGATGGTGCCCAGCTATCAAAAGCTACAGCATCTGGGGCCTTAAAGGCTTGAAGGTAAACAAGCAGCCATCTAGCTCAGAAGCAACAAAGCCC
>NW_022111372.1:42136398-42154863 GCF_000313985.2 Echinops telfairi | reverse complement strand
GAAGGGATCAGGTATCAGCCATCACAGAACAAAAAATCATCATTGTGAATGGGGGGGGAGGGTTTCAGAGTGGGAACCCAAAGCCCATCTGTAGGTAACTGGACATCCCCTTACAGAAGGGTCTCAGGGAGGAGACGAACCAGTCAGGTTGCAGTATAGCAACAATGAAACATAAAACTTTCCTCTAATTCCTAAATGCTTCCTCCCCTCCCCACCACTATCATGATCCCAATTCTACTTTACAAATCTGGCTAGACCAGAGGATGTACACGGTTACAGATAGGAACTGGAAACACAGGTAATCCAAGGTGGATGATCAGGATCATTGCATATGTGATTAACTAAGTTCCCATGAGGTCATACTGGAATCAGGTGGGTACTAAGCCAATATAACTGGCATCATGTTAAAAAGGGAAGAAACAGAAACAAACACATGGGATAAAACACCAAGTGAAGATGGACACAAAGATTAGCGTGCTGCTGCCACAAACCAAGGAATAGCTGAGGCTACCAAAAACGTAAAGAGACATTTTCTCATAGAGTCTTCAGGGAGAACATATACCTTCCAACATCCTGAATTCAGACATCTGGCAACAGAAAAAATACATTTCTGTTGCTCGAAGCCACCTAGTTTGTTATCGTTCCTCTAGATAACTAACACAGAGATTTATCAAAGTCCCAAAGTGAAATCTTTATGTTTTTTAAGAAACATATACACACTCTGTGTTTTGTACAAGTCAGATATTTCAACCATTGAAATATTTATGTGCACAGTGCAACATTTATTATGTGCACACAGTAATTGTCATTGCACTGCATCTTGAATTTTCTGAAAAAGGAAGTTGATTTAAAGTAAGCATTTAAAGCACACCATCGTTTCGTAACCCCGCTCCGTCATTTCTTCCTTTTTAAGGAAGCATTTTTTTTATTCGCTGAGATTCTCAAAGGAACAATGCTAGGGCCCTCACTTGCTGTTGCAATGCTTTTCCTGACCACATTCGGGGTACTTCTCCTTTCCTGGCTCTCATTCTAGCTGCTGTCTTGGCCAAATCTTGAGCTAGGGCTTCCAACTCCTCTTACACTTGATTGTTCTCTTTACCCCCTGAAATTCTCAATACAAACTTGCTGCCTAGTCATCTGGCCTCACTATCACCAGGCCATGAATCCCAACAACTGACATCAGAGTGGGTGAGCTTCTGCTAAACAAGCAATTTGTTCCATCTCCTTGTCACGTTGCTGCCAGTTTGGGGTGGTGGGTGTTAGTGGCAATCCACCTCCATCCTGCTCTCCCACAAGAAAAGGAAAGGGTAAGAGAACGAGGGTATAAAACAACCACAACAAACATTACTGCAAACAGGAAAGAGCCAAATAAAGGAGGAAGTAGGTCACTCAAGAGAAGAGTGTACAATGTGTTGAAGTTTTCGAGCAAGTGGTGTAGAAAAGATTACTTGAGAAAAATGTTGTAATGGTTAGGGATGATGTCAACTAGACACTCCTGAGTAAGGGTAGGGGTGGGGCCCAATCTACCAATTGGGTCAAAGCCTGATGACACCGCGTTAGTGTCATAAGCCTTTTTGTATATGAGCGAGAGCCAATGGGAAGTTTCTCTCTCTCTGCCCCTTTGCTTTCCTGCTTGCTGGGACTCTGCCTGCTTCCACATGGAACTACCCAACCCAGAGAGCTGTCATTGCCCTGCCATCTTTCCACTGACTTTGGGTGCACACAACACTACACCCTCCAGCCTGTAATCTTCATGCTTCATGCATCCCCTTTATGCCTCATCAGCCTGCAGCTACATGAGTCTGAAAGGGCCCTGGTTCGCATGAGGCTGGAATGCCTTCTTGATATAAAATTGGTACTTGATAGAAAACTTTGTTTGTTTATCTGGAAGAACACTCCTAAATTAATATAGAGTATTTAAAGGAGGTGAGAAATCAAGTTGATGAAGACAGAGATGGAAGTGAGTCTTATACAAAATAATCATTTTTGAGGTATGTAAGTTCTCACATGATCACAGAAACAGTTTCTACCAGTCAGTGGGCAAAACCCCAGTTTCTGTCCTAGCTCTCATGCTGCTGCTCACCAGCCACACTGACACGAGGCCTAATGACCCTGCTCTGGAAGGCCATCAGAGCAAGCCCTCACTCTGTCGTGAATTTACAGCACACGCCCCTAATGCCCACACACCACTGAATTGTTAGGAATACAGGGACAAGAAAACAGGGACGTTTTGGAATTCCTGGCCCCATAATGCCAGTTCACAGAGCTGTGAAGGGCCTTTCCCATGTGCTCTTCCAAGTCTCCTGCTTCCCAAGAGTAAGGCCCATTCAACAATCTGAGAGGACCTGTCACCCAGTGATCATTCCCCAGCAATGTTCCCTCTGGCAAGTTTTCATTGTTTATTCCTAAACAGAAATGAAGCCAATCCTGGCCAAAAATGAGAACCAAAAATGTCTGTCTTTCTGTGATCCCCACTGTGGAGCAATTACCTTACCGTGCCATATAGTTGCCCGCTACACTCCTGTTACTGTTGCTGTTTGAGCTGCCAGGGAGCCTGCCCCCAGCCAATACAGACTCCGCGAACACCAAAAACACGACTGCCCAGAACAGACCATCAGGAGACATAGCTCCGTTGGCTGATTTGCCGAAGTAGATCGCCAGGCCTTTCTTCTCATTCATCCTAATCTGAAAGCTCTGCTGAAGCCTGCACACACAAACCTCCGCTGACAGGCAGTGGCTGCTGCCCGTAGTGCATTAGCCAGGAATCAAATCAAGGTCTCCAGCTTGGATAGGGAAAATTCTACCCCTGAACCTTCTCAAACATATTGCCTTATGTGGACCTTATAAGTCGGATTAGAAATGCCCCTGTGGGTTTCCAAGACTGTAACTCTTCACAGAAGAAGCCTCGTCTTTCTCCCATGGAATAAGTAGCTGGTGGTTCCGAACTAGTGACCTTATGAATACCAGCCCAATACATAATTACTACACCCTATGACTCCTTTACCCTCAGATAGAATGACTAAATGTTCAGTTCACCGTCATCGAACCCCATTCACAAGAAAAGCTCTTGTTAACTGACATATAAAGTTAAGAAGACTTTTCTCGCCAGTGCGTGTGGCGACGTCCCCCACCTCCCGACCCCCACTGCTCTCAGCGGCGAAGCTGTTGGGGGACGGTGAGTGGGGACCCTCCCCCGCCCAGGCTCCTTCCCGCAATGTGACTGCTTCCCCCAGGCCTGGAGTTACATACTCACTAGAATTAGGCGGACCCGCAACAGGCCACCATCCACCCAGTGTCAAGGCACCAAGGCGGCTGTGAGCCGCTTTCACACCGAGCTCCTCTGGAGGAAAGCTGAAGGGCAGATCAAGGACAAAGCCAAAGCCCTGGGGGCAGCGCCTTGGAGGCTTTGCTTGGCCTGCCTGCGGACTGAGCTCTGCCCCCCTCCCCTCCCGCCCACCGTCCTCCTTAACATGGATTGCACTGGCAGAAATGGGCACTCGCATGGAGGACTTACAGAAGAATGTAAGCGGCCTGGTGGTGCCAGCCAGGATCGAAAACCCCAGAAAGAAGCAAAGACCTGACAACATGAGACCAGTCATATGAGAATGGGATGGATGGCACCGGTTCTTTCTGGTCACCCATGTAATATGACTCCTGATTTTCAGTAATTAAAATAATCCTCCTAGCAACACAGAAGATTGAAAGAACAAAGGCAATGCAGTGAGGGGGGAAAGTTACGTTTTCAAGTGTTTTGTTGGGGGGGAGGGCGGGGTAAACAGTTTTATTGACACTTAATCCACATGTCACACACTTCAATAGTTCAATCATATCAAGAAGGATTTTACAATCATTACCACAATCAATTTCAGAACATTCCCCCCCCCACCCATGATTGAATCGCCTTTCAAATGAGTTGTGTAATTATCTTCAGTTCTAGTGCTCACTCCCCCTCCCACCTTCGTTGTTTATTCCCGAAATCCCTCCGCCTTCCCACCCCCCACCCCCCAGCCACATCCCCTACAAACCCTTGCATCCGTTATTATCTCTGCCTCCACTCCTTCTGTGCTTCGCAAACTGGTAAGCCCAACAGAAAAAATGAAGAACAAAATGAAGGGTTAGGGATAAAACAATCGCAATATCAAGATAAAAATACAAACAGAGTAAGAAGAAAGGGCCACAATCCGTATTTAAAAGCCAGGGAAGACGTTTTCTCATGGAGCAAGCACTAGATCCTTGCACCCAGAGCACATTCAGGTCGTTGTCCAGAGGGAAATCATGTGACCAAGTCTCAAGTTTGATCCAGCCTAACAGGATTCCAGCGATCTGTGTCTGATAGTAAGACTGTTCCAGACCTTGGTCTGTGGCTAGAGGGGATCTGCCAGCAGCTTCTCATATGACTAGGTACTCTGCAGATGGTTTGGGGGCTCCCACTGCCCTCCACAGCCTTCCACAACTTGGGTGTTCACAATTTAGCTCTGATACTTTTCCCGTCTTCATATGTGAAAACCTAAGCCACGGTCAAAGCTCCAAACCCATGTCCACAGAATTCACATGGTTGGGCACCCTGATGAGAACTGCTTGGCAGGGTGGCAGGGTGGCAGGGTGGCGAAGGCGGGGTGGTGGGAATTGAACTGTTTCTCACAAGGACAATCTATGTGTTACCACCCAGGATGAAAAACAGCAGTGCCAGGGGCTTAAGTGGAGAGGAAATGTTTGGAGAATGATGAGAGCAATGAATGTGCAAATAAATGTGCTTTACACAATTGATGTACGTATGAATTCTGATAAGAGTTGTATGAGCCCCTAATAAAACGATTAAAAAGGAAAACAGCCGTGCCATCTGTAACGTAATGTTTTAGGCTAAATCATTTGGGCCAGGCATGGAGGTGTCCATCCTTCATCGTGTCACCATGAAGTAAATAAAGGTTACTACAGGGAGGTGGGAGAAGAGCGAGGCTTCGTGCTGAAACCTGCAGCTTTCCTTGTTTCTCCCCAGGATTCCAGCTTTCACCGGCACCTGGTCCCAGTGTCTCCTGTATCCTATGAGCTCTTGCATAACCCAAAGTTCTGCTTCAAGCTCAACCCTGGCACATGGAACATACGTGCAAAACTGCTAAGACCACAAAAGCACCCGGAATCCCATAGCAAATCCAAAGACCAACAGGTGGGTTGCAATGGGTGAGGTAGTGTGAGAAATAGCACAGGGTGAGGGGGCATAGGTCACCTTCTTTGGCTTCACTATTGCCCCGAGACACAGGTTAGACTTGCCTCTCTCCCCACCCCCACCCTTCTTTACTTATTGTGGCACCAATTGCTCCTCCCAGGGCACTCTACTTTTCTGCTGAATTCCATCATCTGTTGCTGTGAACCCAGACAATACTCACAATTACAGAGGGGCTATAGGGAAATGGACAGGTCACCACAAGTCAGGATCAGTAAACGATAATAATGATGACGCACTCACCAGCCCACAGCCGAGCCTCTCCTCAGCCAGCAGCCAAGTCTCTCTCGCTGGTCCTCAGCCTCTCAGCCTTGTGGTCCCGTCCCTCTGCATCACCGTCCCATGGCTCATTGCCACTTCTCTGTGAGGTCTCATCGCCCCCTTGCGTCAGCCTCTGGTATTAGTCTGGCTGCTTTGCTGTGTCCCATGCTTCGTTCAGCCTCTGGTGCCTTTGCTCTTGGTCTCCGCAACTTCAGACAGAGCTCGAATGTGATCCGCAAGTGACTTTCTGTCCAATGGTCCCGGAATTATTGTGTGCTCCTGCCCTTGAGATGGCTCGTAAGTGCCGGAGAATGACTTTGAGGTAGTTTTCTCTTTCAGCAAACCATACCCCAAAGGAAACAAAGGGCTATGACTTGGTTCACAACGTGTGCTGAGGTGGACACTTAATCCAACATTATCCTGTTCATTAGCATAGCAGAAAAACTCCTTCCAAAATG
The DNA here is from genome assembly GCF_000313985.2 of Echinops telfairi. Lineage (NCBI taxonomy): Eukaryota > Metazoa > Chordata > Mammalia > Afrosoricida > Tenrecidae > Echinops > Echinops telfairi. Next base: position 42,148,923 of record NW_022111372.1, on the reverse strand, counting down.
AGATTATAACCACGGATCCATGTGGAAGTTAGAATTTGTAATACATCGTGTTCGGGATGACAGCTAGAAAGGCCACATTAAGTGACTACATCTCAGGTGAGCCGCTCATTCCAGGTTGTGAACATGTTTACAGGTCATTGCTTAACCTGATCTACTCTATTCACATAACAAATATAAAAATCAATTTTTTCATCAGCTCCATAGAGGCTAGCTTAATTTTCTTTAGCTATCTCAACAAATTGGCACAAATTTAGTGATTTACAACCACAATCTTAGAATCGAGTCTAGATGTCGAACATAAACATGCCGACAAGGCCATTCTCCTTCCAAAAATGCTGAGTCTTGGTTGTTGTTAGATGCTCTCCACATAGTTACAGGCTTCATTCTTGTTGCGGCTGCTAGATGCTCGCAAGTCATTGCCCAGTCCCGCACCCACCTCAGGTATCAGGCATCATCAGAACAAAAAATCTTACCATAGTGAATGATGAGGGGAGTGCAGAATGGAGACCCAAAGCCCATTAGCAGGCCACTGGAGACCCCCTTGCAGAGGGGTCTCAGGGAGCGATGTAACAACGAGGAAAAATACAACTTTTCTCTAGTTCCTAAATGTTTCCTCCCTGCTCCCACTATCATGATACGAATTCTACCTTGCAAGTCTGGTTAGACCAGAGGATGTACACTGGTACAGATAGGAACTGGAAATACAGGGAATCCAGGGCGGATGAGCCCTACAGGACCAGTGGTGTGAGTGGCGATACTGGGAGGGTAGAGGGAGAGTGGGTTGGAAAGAGAGAACCGATTACAAGGAACTATATGTGACCTCCTCCCTGGGGGACAGACAACAGAAAAGTGGGTGAAGGGAGACGTCGGACAGGGCAAGATATGACAAAATAACAATTTATAAATCATCAAGGGCTCATGAGGGAGGGGGGAGCGGTGAGGGAGGGGGAAAATGAGGACCTAATGCCGGGGGTTTAAGTGGACAGAAAATGTTTTGAGAATGATGAGGGCAATGAGTGTACAAGTGCGCTTTATACAATTAATGTGTGTATGGATTGTGATAAGAGTTGTATGAGCCCCTAATAAAACGATTAGAAATATATAAGAAAAGTTTCAAAGTATAGATCCAGGAATGAGTTTGGGGTTCAAACTAAATCCTAGCTCCAATTTTTAAGAACAATTAGTTCTTACATCCTGGCGCTGCTGCATACTCACCCTCGGGGAAGGGAGCGCAGAAAGCATGAGTGCTATAGCAAAGTGGGGTAAAGAAATTAGAGAAAGCTCCGCTATCAGATAAAATAGCGTCTGGGTTCTTAACGGCCTGTTTCCAAGCAAGCAGTCATCTACGTGAGATGTCAGCTAAGTCCACTGGAAGGAGGACACGCTCCTCAGTCACCAAAGGATTGTAAACCACACAAGTGAAAGCCACAGGAGGAAATCGTACCGGCACCTAAATTGTGAGATTGTGGTTTGCTGAAGGTTGTGGATGACAAGGGAACCCAGGATACATTTGTGAGACCAACATCGGAAATAGCCTCTGATGATTTCTTCGTACAGGTAATAGAGGGGTGGAAAGAAACCAGTTACCAAGCAGAGCGCACTGGAGAGATGAAGATAGAAGATCAAAATGATAAACCTGAGTGCGTGGTGACAACCCTGTCAGCTGATGCTCCTCGAGGGAGATTGGGGCCTGACCTGATTTACAACGTTTCTGTGTTTCTTCGGTTTGCTTTTATGTTTGTCACATTGGGATTTATCTCACATGTGTTTTGTCATTGGGAGTACCCTCTCGAATTTTGTTTTTCAGTTTTTCGGTAGATGAAAGCCAGGCTTGATGGAACTAGAGAGACAGCAAGTAGAATAAGGATTTCGGGGGCAGTGGGAGGGGGCACGTAAAAGGGAGACAATGTCAAGGAGTCCAGGAAGAAAAAGAATGTTTTGAAACTAATTGTGGTATCAATTGGACAATACTGCTTGGCATGATTGAACTATAGAATTATGTGATGCATGTATTAATTCCCAATTGATAATAATTTTTAATAAAATAAAGACAAAAGAATGGAAGTATTATATATAGATATGTGGTTTTATATAGTACACATTTTAAATTAGATATTGATTACAATAACACTGTACAATAATAAGTATGGCCAGAATGCTCCTTAGAAGCAAGGATGGCAGGACCTCGTCTCGAGTACTTTGGGCATGTTATCAGGACAGATCAGTCCCTGGAAAATAACTTCATGCGTGGGGAAGTAGTGAAGCAGCAAAAAAGAGGAGCGTTCTCAACAAGAGGGATTAACACAATGGCCAAAGCATCAGGCCCATTCATGAGAACAATGGCCAGGATGGCCCCAGCCTGAGTGGTATTTCATTCTGTAGTACATGGGATTGCTACGAGTAACAGGACTTTCCATGGCAGGGTTTTCAGAAGATCGCCAAGCCTTTATTCTGAGGCCTGTTTGGGTGGACTAAAACCTCCAACATTTCTGTTAGCATCAGAGCACATTAACTGTGTGTGACGCAAAAGGACTCCTACATAAACATAGAAATGGTTATAGGTATAGATAAATAGTTAGCCTCTGCAGTTATCAGGGAAATGCAAATAACAAGAACATATTTTTCATCAGCTAATCAAAAATGTTTATGCTTGTTAATTAATATCTGTTATTTATTACAAGATCCCAAACCCAAACTGGCTGCTTTTGATTAAGATCTGATTTATAGCAGGCTCTACATAAAGTGTGAGACTGAAAAGCTTTATAGAGGCATACAGTCTCATCTTTCTCCCCAAAATCAGCTGATGGGTTTGAACCACCAGCCTTCACGTTAACACCCCAATAACTATAGGTAAGTGCATATTCTTAAATTTTGTCCTGGGAGCTTAAACTGAAAGGGTAATTTTCTATAATCTCTGATATGTAACTTCATTCCTAGGAATTCCTCCTAAACAAATACCGGCTCATGTCCACCTAGAAGCATGTTCAAAGGGGCACAATGAAGAATCGCTGTTGTTCCAAGAGAGTAGAAGAGAATGCTTATGAATGAGAAACCATTATTTCATAGTACATTCACATTATGGGTGGTGGCTGCTAATTGAATAAAGGTGCATGCGAATATGAATGTGTATCTTATTATCTAGTTTAAGTGAAACCTTTGTTTTTAAATCTGTGTGCAGATAATACAGCCACACACAAAAAGAACTTCTCCAGGACTAGTGTTTATGCTTTGTTCACAGCTCAACATCCAATGCTGTGAACGGAGCCACCTGGATTTGAAAACAAACAGCTCCTTCAGGGTTTTAGTTTACAACCAATAGGTACTTTCATTCTGTGCTTTATTTCCTTAGAACCCTGTTGTCACAGGAGCTCTAAACAAGTCACGAGACTGCCCCAAACCAGGCCAGACTGGCACAGACAATTCAAGAACGCCTCTGCAAGAGCTTTTCAATCCCAGTTCAACACCTTTCCCTGAAAAAATAAAAATTTAAAATTTAAAAAAAGAAAACTGAGACTTTCTATTTGACTCATTCCTTTGAATATGCAAAGCAGACACCTTCCAGGGAAGGGTCTCAGGTGAAGTCCTTCACTGAACACTTCCGCCCACCAGAGGGCGCAGGACACCCGCCGTGGCTTTGCTGCGCTGAAATTCCCCAGCGGTGGAGGCGCGCGCCTCCTTGAGCTCAGTCGTGCCCTGCACGCCAGCAACTCCGTTTTGGAAGGCTGGGTCCACGCTACGTGGGTACCCCAGGTTTCGTGGCGTTCCCCGGCCCATAACCGTCTCGGTTCAAGATTGAGATACCGCGCACACAATTTGTTTGTTCGTTTGGACCCACCGAGTTTACAGCATCTTCGTCGCCCTCTTGCGGTCACCACAGGTACAACTGGGGGAACGAGGAGCTTCCCGCTAAACCGCGCTGAAGGAAAGCACCAACATAAGACTGGCTCAGAGTGACCCTGATAGTTGAGGAAAACTGCCCCTGTGGGTTTCTGAGACGGTACCTCTTTCCGGAGGTAAACAGCCTCGTTTTTCTCCTGAAGAGTGGCTGGTGCTTTCCAACTGCCGACCTTGCTAATAGCAGCCCCTTGGGTAAGCGAGGCTCCTTTTCAGTAAGTATGTGCAATGTTAGTGGTCTCCCCTGGGTCATCATTGGACAGAATGTGCATGTGCCACCTGGCCACCATCACTCGCAGCACCAGACACCGCTGCAGGCTTCCCGGTCCTGTGGCTCCAGGACTGAACCTGTCGTGCTGCTTGCCGGAGGACAACCCTCAACAGCACAGCGCAGCTGCATCCCTTGCCCGCAAGCAAAAGAGGTAAGGAAAGGGTGATTAGCCTAGCAGACAGCAGGCCTGTTATTGAGAAACTAACAACAACAATAACACACACACACTTGATTCCTCAGAAGCCAGTTTAGGCTCTCCGGGAATCCAGATTCTAGATCCACGGAGTTGGGGTGGCTGAACCAGGCCATTTGCCCTAAGGTGTCCTTGTGAAATGAGCTTTCAAGGAACTGGCTTTCCCAAGTCACCTTCAGATGAAATCGCCTGGGAAGCGGTTCAGCGGAAGCTCTAATTTGCCTTCCCAAACCCTAAACTCGCTGCCATCCAGTCAATGCTGACTCATGGGCCCGCTGTGGGTTTCCGAGGCGGTAGCTGTTTGTGCAGTAGAAAACTCAGTCTCAGGGGTAGCTCCACTTTGTCCTATGGGGTCTCTGTGAGTTGGAATCAACTCAAGGATGCTTGCTTTGGGCTGATTGGAACAATAACTCACTTCTTGCTGGTCCAGAGTTTGAATCTGGCTCTTGGACCTGCTCTCACCCTGGGAGCTAGCAGGGGCCTGCCCTATAGACCGTGATGCTAACTGGCCGACTTTGAATTTATCCACTTCTGCTTCCACCAGCCTGTGGGCTTCCTGCATCCTGATTCATCCCCCCCATAAGCTACACGAGTCAGGAAAATCCTCCAGGTTAACACCTGGCCCCTGAACTCAAACCACATTGGACTTAACTGCTTCTACAGCTGTGTGAGCCAATTTCTTGATATAAAATTATATCTATGTGTGTGTGTGTGTGTGTGTGTGTGTGTGTGTGTACATTATTTTAAAAGAAAGAAAACCTAGTCTTTCGCTTGCAGAGTGACCCATGGTTGTGAACTGCCAACCATGTGGTCGAAGCCCGATGCACCACTACGACACCTTAGACATTAGGATCTTGGAGAATGACACCGGCCAACAAGCATTTTGGTGCCTCAAATATTAGACTTCTGTCTGGGCATATTTGACATACTGACTCAAAAAAATGGCACTCGTTTTCACTATCAGCTCTAGATTTTGAGATAAATAACATAAGCCATATACCACTCATCACTCTTCTCGCCCATAAAAATCCAGGATGTTTTAATGTAGTGTTGGCATCCCTGACATAGAAAAAGTGCATGCTGCCTTTATGTAAAGTGGTTTGTGTGGTCCTAAATATTTAGGTCAAGTTACTGAGAGGTCAACACTGAGACACTGAACGGAGATAGGATTGAGACAAAGAACGTGAGGCTAAGAGCAGCCTTATTAGGGCAGGGAAAGAGCTCCCAGGAGTGAAGGGAGAGCAGAGAGAGGGACAGGAGAATCTTGAGCTCCTGGGCCGCTCCAAGACCCAAGGAGTTGGCTCAGGGAAATCACAACTTGTCTGTGAGGCGGTGGGAGATATATAGGGCTTGAGCTAGGGAGGTAGACATTGACAACAAGAAGGGAGATTTTTTGCTTGCAGCTGCAGGACCGTGAATCAGGATGCGATCCGTGGGAAGTGTCTTTGTTGTTTGCCAACCTACTCCCTGGAGTGCTGGGACAGGGGCTGCACAACCTTGGTCTGAAGAGATAAGCTCCTTGGAATGTTGGGGCAGAAGATGCATACTTCAATAGGTCATTCATCTTCCCAAGAGGCTGGAAATGGGGACCTTAAAGTTCTATCCTCCTGAGGAGCAGGAGAGGAGATGGGGGCTGCCTAGTCTGGACCCATTCCAAACAGTTACACTTCACATGGAGTCCTTTGATCCAAGGATATATTTGAACAGTGCAAATTACATGAACTTGGAATTTTTTTCAAAGTGTCACTTCACCTTTATTAGGAACTGCATAGCGGGATGTTCATTTTGCTATCTTCAAAATGGGCCAGACATTAGAGTGATAGTACAATACATAAGGAGCCCTGATGGCATAGTGAGTTATGTTTGAGAACTAACCACAAGGTCAGTTGTTCTAGCCCACCAGCTGCTACGTGAGAGAAAGATGAGATGTTTTTGCCTCAGAAGCCAGAAATTCAAATATTCTGAGAGCCAAAATGGGTCTGTCAGAGTTTGAACTGCTTTATTAAAATAAAATGTTCTGGTCTTGTTATAAGATGCCACAGCTTCTCCACCTATGCATGGAAACTCTCAAAAGAAAAAATTGAGGGTTTTTTCCCTATTTAATTTAATTTATTTATTTTTATAATTTTTCTTATGAAGAAGCTTGGCGTCACCTCACCTCTGAAACATTTAACATGAATTACCCACAAATGTGTTCTGAAACACATGCTGCAGAATTCGAAGAAGAAAAACTCAGATCTTCAAAATATGGATGAAAATTGCTATGAAGTCTTACCGTTTTTGACACTTTAAATTGCCCTGACAACTTCCATGCATGTGCCTTTTCAGTTTTCTGTTTTATCATCCACGCTTCTCAAGCTGTGTGCTGGCTTTGCAGTATCCAACTTGCAGCCTTTGTAAACACAGCACGGAAAAACCTGCTGCTAAAATAATCCAGTCTAGGTTATCGTGACCCCAGGCAGATCTCAGTGCTGCCGGCTTCTCGAAAGGAGCAGTGTAGTACCAGTAACTCAGAGACCCAACAAGCAGGCAAGAGGTGGCAGCGCAGCAGGTTTAGTGAGCAGTAAAGCCAGGATACACTGGGGACCGGCCCAGCAAAAAGGGCAAACCTGCAGCCCAGAACTGGCAGACCCGTTTTGTATGTCTGACAAGGGACTTAAAAAACAAACCCAATGGTTGTCTCTGGTTGACTGGGACCCAACCGTAGCCTCACTTGGCTAGGTCCTAGGCCATCCACCTCATGGTCTCCCTGTTTCTAGTAGGTGATGTCTCATCAATTAGACTGGTCAGGTGGCGTTCCTTGTCCTTGTCATTGTGACCCTAAAGGACAAAAAAGAACTGCCCCTGTGGGTTGCCAGACCTTTTCATCATTGAAGGCTGCAGAGGGACTGGTGGGTTAGAACCACTGACGTTTTGATTGCAGCTCAATGTGTAACCAACCAGCCACCAAGAATCTGCAAACAGCCTCACTTGGAAATCCTTAATAGGTAATTCTTTTTCAAATATTTCTTACCCTTTTTTATCCTATTCTGTAATTCATGGATCTGAATTCTTATATTTAAAACTAGGATGATAAACTAATAAATTAATATAATTTAGTAACTGAAAATATAGGGGAACATCATGTCTATGAAACTAAAGCTGGTGCAAGTTTCTGAATCAGGGCCCCAAATAACCCCAGGAACAGGCCTAAAAACCAAGACACCAAGGGAAAAACTGTTGTTGGGCTTGTTATCTATGTGCAGCCAATTCCTCTGACTATAAGCTATGTTTTAAGATACATACCGCATCCTTCATGGCTGTATTCTTACAACTGACTGGACCTGAAGCCCTGCACCTGCTCTGAGAAACCGCGTGGAAGGACTTCACAAGGACCCTCGGGGACCACCTTCCCCCAGCCAGCCTGCTGTCACATCAGAGAACCTTCCGGGTCCTTTGATTAATGTCCCCGATTCTAAAGGGGTTGCGGATGCTCTGGTGTGTCCAGGGGCTCTTTGTCTCCAGAACTGAAAAAATGGACTCACGGACCACAAGACGGCAAGCGGAAAACAGAGTTTATTTGGAAAGGACACAAAGCACCCGGCACAGCACTCCCATGAGCTGCCACTGAATGAACTGGGGGGGGTCAGGTGTGGGGTGCTTGGTCTCTCTGCATCTCTAGGATATGAACGGACCAATCCAGGGACTGGTCCTATGTCTCAGATCCAATCATAAACCCCCTCATGCCCCCCTCCGGGTTTTGCTTGTGCACGGACCAGGAAGTGCGCACGTGCAATATTCAGCCAAAGGGAGTCTTGACTGATGACCTTGGAATTTAGAATCCGCCTAGGGGTCTGATGCCTGCAGGCTTAAGATTAGATTGTCCCAGGGTGTGGCTATATGCAAGATTGCTAATGCGAAAGGAAATGCTCCTTGTTCCAATAATGAAGCTCCCTGGTGAGTTTTTCATCCAGCAAGTTTTTGTCTTTGCCTTCTTAGTCTTGGGAGTTGGACTTGTCCTGGTTCTAAAGGCCCACAGACAACCCCTAGTGTAGAAAGAAGTGATGCTTCAGGTTTCATTGCTTCTCCCTGTCCAAGGAAGTTTCCATTTGTTACACAGTAAAATGCAGCAGCATCTGAGAAGTGGTGGCCTCCGACTTTCGTTTCCAGAAAACCACAAGCGAAATTGCATTAAAAATCAGCTTTCTTGTCTCCGCCTCCAGCAAGCCTGGAAGCCAGGAAGCCTCCTTTTCACGTTAATGAAGGTAGGCTTAGAGCTATCAACTGGCTTTGAGAAATATCTAAGACTGCTAAAATGAAGATTCTAAAACGTCAAGTCCAGTGCTTCCTGTCTGGAGGAGCTCTAGGAGCAAAGTGATCATGCGTTATTGGGCAGCGCCCAGCAAGACCAGCTGTTGGAAACCACCAACCACTCCCCCGCGAGGGCAAGGCTTTCTGCTCCCCTAACGAGTTACGGTCTCAGAACCCCACAGGGGCAGTTCTGCCCTGTCCTATGACTCATAATTGATTTGATGGCAGGGAGTTTGGGTTTTTGAGTAGAGATTAGTATTTTCATCACATACAGAATCAACTCCATGGCAATTAACAGCAATAATAACATACATGCTGCGATTCTAGTAAAAAATACAAGTATTCATAGACTACTCATTAAGAATTCCTGTTCTAAAATAGTAGTTTCATACTTTTTCAAATCAAGTCAATGGAATGAGGAGTCCCAATAGTATAGGGCGGGGGGCAAAAAAGTCAATGGAATATCCAAATGAAAATTAATACGAAATTTAATAGTGAAGAAAACAAAATTTTATTCAGCATGTATTGGCGCTTAAATTCTGAGCACCCTGGTTTGCAGAAGGCTCTAGATGACAGTGAAAGCCCAAAATCCATTTACAGCGTCCCCACATAGATGAAGTCTCCAGTGAATTCCTTGGACCATTAACTAAAGATTTAGATCATCTGGTTCCAGGAAACATGTATTGGAAAGCAGATTGTATCTCCACCCCTCTCGAGCTAGCCCAGAGAGGGGCCTGCCTGGGTGTGTCCTTGATGGCAGGTCCTGGGGATTTCAGTCATGCTCTGACTGTTTTGGTCACAAGGCCCTGGACTAATCTTGTAAACTCTTCTAATAAACTGTACAAAAGGGTACCCCCCAAAATATCGGGGGCGGGGGGGAAGCTCCACTAGGCAAAGCTTTTGGAGTATGCATTTTTTTTTTTCCTACTAGGCTAACATCCAGCAACTCGCTCTGAGTTAGTGCACCCAGTGGCATCACCCAGGAAGGTTCTCTCTGGACACAGTGAATTTTTTCATAAACGCAGTTTTGCTAAAACTCGTTTTTTTGTGTGAAGCTGTGAAATTTTGTTTCCTGCTCAGTAAAAATGCCGCAGAAACTATTGTGATATTGAACACAGTTTAGGAGGACAGTGTTGTGAAAAACTCAAGTGTATGAGTGTTTTTCTCATTTCTAAAAAGGTGAAATGTTGATTGATGACAAACCTAGTTCTGGACACCCATCAACTTCCCAAGCGGATGAAAATGTGGACAAAATTCATGCACTTGTCCGCAAAGACTGATGATGGGCCACTGAAGGGATGGGGAAGTTAGCTGGACTATCTTGGAACTCAGCTCAGCGAATTTTAACAGAAGATTTGGGAATGAATGGGGTCGACTGGAAATGTGTACCTCAGGTTCTGCCTGACCAGAAAAAAGAATGTGGAATAGAAACACACATTGCATGAAAGAACAGCTCTGTAGTGACCCAGACTTTTTTTTCCCCAAGGTTATTACTGGTGACGAGACATGGTGCTATTCTCACAACCCTGAAAGCAAAAATCAATCAAGCCAATGGAAAACACCATCATCACCTTGCCCAAAAAAAGCTTGTCAAGTGAAATCAAAAACAAGGCTTATTTGATTTTTGGTGTGAGGGGGATAGTGCATTTGGAGTTCATTCCACCAGGTCAGATTGTTAATTAAGTTTTCTTTTTAGGTTCTGAAAAGATTGCATAACAGTGTATGACAAAAGATGGCAGATGGGGGACTTGTTTTGCCACCACGACAATGCACCTGTTCCCACAGTCCTATCAGTAGGCTAGTTTTGAGCAAAAAAAACAGCACACCTCTCTTGCCGCAGGCAGCTTACTCACCTGACCTCTCTCCGCGTGACTTTTTTGTTTCCATGAATGAAGAGGGACATGAAAGGACAAATGTAGAAGAGGTGAAGAAGAAAATGAGGGAGGTGCTCTCAGCCATCCAAACAGATGAGTTTGAAAAACATGTCCAAGAATGGAATCGCAGATTTGACAAATATATTAAGTGTAATGGAGAGTACTTTGAAGGTCATAAGGTTGTTTTATTAAAAAAAATTTAAATACACAGCTTTGAAAAAAAATCGTGGTTTTTTTTTTAGTACCTCCTCATCCATGTCCCCAATCATGGTCCCGTTCCTGCTTCTGTAGTCCCACCTATAACTGTGTATTGATCTGCTACCAATCATGAATCTGTGGCAGCTACTTCTGTTACACTCCTTTCAACGAGTGTCCTAAAACTGTGGATGGCATGATGACCACCACTCCCATAGCTGTGCCTCCGAGACAATTCTCCAGAGTGCCTCGTGTCAGTAAGAGCCCATTTTCATTCAAGAGTCTAGAGATCCAGGAACAGAGAATCTGCGTGGTGTCCATAACTTTGTTCAGTAGTCGAACTGAACATCCCACTTGAAAAACCCCTGCGCAAACTGAGAGTGAGTCACGAATCATGTGCACCATGGGCAGCGATAGGCCCTCTTAGGGCCCATACCGCAACAACCTCGCACCATCAGTATTGCCTACATGCTGGTGAGTGCTACTACTGCCTATCTAAAAGACATCCCCCTTCAATGTTAACAAACCCGTTTTATAGGTATTGAGCCTCCCAATGGTGGCAAGGACAGGGAAAGCAGCCTGACCAGTCAACTGATGAGTCACCACATACCAGAAATGGGGGCCCGGAGGCCATGAGGCTGACCATCCAGGACCTGGCCAAGCGAAGGCATAGTTGGGGCCTAGCCAACCGGGGACAACTGCTACTTTGTATTTTGCTTTGTTTTTTAAACCCCAGCCTGAGCTCAATGCCCCCTCCCAGACATATGAACAGGGCCTGCCAGCTCGGGGCTGCATCTCACTCAGCTCACCCTTTCAGTGGTGAAGACCGGCTGGGGTCTGGTCACCAGTGTACCCTGAGCTTGACTGCTCACTAAGCCTGCTGTGCTGCCACCTCCCACCTGCTGGTTCGGTCTCTGAGTTGCCTTCAGTGCTGGAGTCCCGCCCCCCCCCCGCCCCCCCAGGAAAGGGGCAACCATACCCTGCTAACAGTTCAGGAAAAGATGGGCCCTCTCTGAGTGCCAGTGAGTGAGTCAGTGAATCGATATTGACTTAAACCGATGACAGTAATGTTTTCTTTCTTTTGTAACTGGTATTTTGATATTTTATTGGTTGTTTTAACATTCACATCAGTAAAAAAAACATTAATAATAATTTGGACTCAATTCTTAATTCACATACCCAAATCCTAAAACAGCATGTAGAGACCATTCTTTTCTTAATTCCAGTGACTTTCTGGCTTTAAATGTGGAGGCACATTTTCCTTAAGATAGCAAATATCATTATCTTCAAATGTTGATAAGCTGCTTCATCATAAGTCCCATGAATTCACAATGTAATGTCACACACACTACACACTCAGATGTCCAGCCCTTCACAGCACATCCCAAAGTGATCAGGAAACCAGCACTACCACGACCACAGAGCAAAGATGTTACACAGCACACACGGTTCTGGCCAGAGAACCATGAGGACACATGTTCTGACACAGATCTACTGAAAACAAACACAGAAACAGAAGGTTAAACGTTCAAGTCATACAAGTGCATGATAGTGATTCCAAATTGCCACTCAGTATGTTTTGTATTAGGGATACAACTCTCCACCTCCCCCACCCCACCCCAGTAAACAACCAGTAAATGTTTTCACATCTTAAAGAAAAGCATTCACATTCCGAAAATGGAGAAGTAAAAAACGAGGAGCGTCCAGCCTCTGATGAAGCAGGAGAAAGGGAAGCCAAGTCTGCTTAATATTTACCTACTATGTCTTATCGGTGGGCCCTGTTATCTCCTTTCTTGTACAATCAAGAG
>NW_022111372.1:42133747-42135155 GCF_000313985.2 Echinops telfairi | reverse complement strand
GCCTACTAATGGGCTTTGGATCTCCACTCCGCACTCCCCCCATCATTCACTATGGTAAGATTTTTTGTTCTGATGATGCCTTACACCTGATCCCACTTCATCCCATGGTTTTTTAAAGTGTGAATGCTTTTCTTTAGGATGTGAAAACATTTACTGGTTGTTTATTTTTTGATACAACCAGAAAATAGTGGGAGATTGAATTGTGGGAAGATTGGACTCTCTTGCGTGTTAAGATAACATTCCATGGGGCGGGGTGGAGGGGTGGAGTGAAACCTGTGCCTGCAAAGGTGGAGGCAGGCCAAAAATGGCAGCAGGAAAGGATAAATCTTCAGGCAAAGATGTGCCAGCAGAAGGACAAAGGGGAGCAAAGGGAAAGCAGGCCGGTTAGTTACTTCAGGAGCAGGTTCTGCTAACCACCTTACGGATCTCCTCTTGGGCTCCTCCTTCACTGCCCCATTGCAGAGCTGACCTTCCAAGTGGGCATCTTGGCGATGGGGATGGTGCCTGCTGGATCATGGAGGACTTTGAGTGCCTAGAACTTTCTCGAAGCTCGGTTGCCTGGCAGCTGTTGCTCTGACCACAGCCCAAGCTAAACCAAATGCAGTAATTCTAACTCTGACTCTCATGAGTACTTTAGGGATAGGAATGAAATCCATTTTGACCAATGAGAGTTGGCAGGACATCTGCAGGGGCTTCAGGAGAGATTGCCTTGCTGCTAAAATGTAATAAAAGGAAGAAAATTGTTCTCTTCTGGACTTTGGACATGGTTGTGTGAGAATGTAATGTTTGGAACTGTGGCAACTGTCTTGGGACTATTGGGAGCATGGCTGAGGACAAAATCACACTGAAGAAATCAAAGCAGAAAGATAGCGAGAGCCAAGGTCTTTGATGATGCCAATTAATGACTAAATAAGGGATATCATTGTTGATGTCAGCTGGATCTTGGCTCAGAGTAGAGACTACAAGGTGTTTACTTGTGTTTTATTATTGTCTATGCCAAAGCATTTGACTGTATGGATCATAATAAACTATGTATAACCTTGAGGAGTATGGGAATTCCAGAACACTTCATTGTGTTCATGAGGAATTTTTACATGGATCAAGAGGCAATTGTGCAAACAGAACAAAGAATACTACATTGCTTAAAATCAGGAAAGGTATGTATAAAGGTTGTATCCTTATTCAATCTGTATGCTGGACAAATCATCAAAGAAGCTGGATTATATGAAGAAGATTGTGACGTCAGGATTGGAAGAAGGCTTAACCACTTGAGATACACAGATGACACAATTCTGCTTGCTGAAAATGAGAGGACTTCAAACATCTGCTGATGAAGATCAAGACTGCAGCCTTCAGAATGAATTACAACTCAACAAAAAGACCAACATCCTCACTAGTGGACCAATAG
>NW_022111372.1:42128624-42132729 GCF_000313985.2 Echinops telfairi | reverse complement strand
GGGTAGACTAGAGAAACAAATCCATATAGGCTCATATGTGTATAAGAGAGAGTTTTATATAAAGGGCAATTGTACATTACGAAAGTATCCCAACCAAGCCCAGTCCAAGCCTATTAGCCCAAATGTCTGATAACAATCTATAAAGTTCTCCTCAGACTCAGGAAACACTTGCAATGACACTGAATGCAGGAAGATCGCAGGCCAGTAGATATGACGTCTTGTGGGTCCAGCGGCATTGTAAGCATCTCAGCACTTGCAGGGGTCTCCATGTGGCTTCTTCAGTTCCCAGGGCACGGGTTCTATCTGCATAGTGCCATGTGTCTTGTCAGTAGAATGTCTCCAAAGGAGTGAGGAGAGAGAAAGAAGTGTCTCCTGCCTCCAAGGAGGAAAAATACAGGAGTTCCCAGAATTCTCAGGAGGCGGCCATTCCCACACAGAGGCCTCATTGGTTATATCTTGATTGAGAGACCAGTCTCCACCCCTTCACTCATAATCCCTCCAATTGATACCAGTTTATGGAACGACCACAGAGAGCAAACAATGAATGTGGAAGGAAGAGGGGAGGGAGCACTAGAACTGATTATGATGTATATACAACTCTTTTGAAAAGCAATTTAACCACCTTCATAGCCAGCACTCCCAGATGTGTCTTCTGCCCGAGACTCCTCGCACCACTTCAGCTCCAAGCAAGGGCCAACCTGACCTAAGCTCTCCCACGATGACCACGCAGCTTGGCTATGACCTGGAGACCATTGAGAACAAAGTGGAATCCACCCTCACCAACTTTACCAAGTACCTCTCAGCCTTCCGAGGTTTCAGGAATGCACTGCGCCTGGCCACGCAGGTGGAAGAGCAAGCCAGCAAACAAATCAGCAAGATATAGCCCCTGTGATGACTGCAAATAAATGTTAAAGTAATGGAAGTCTCCCACAAACTTTTTGAAGCCCCCTTGTGTATCTATCACACAACTTTTGCCCATTCATTTGCAGGTTTAAGCCTTATTGACAGCAATTAAAAGAATATGTTTCCAAGCGTACTATTCCATGATCCATGTAGTTTTCCCATCCCTGCTACCCTCCACCCCCATTTTCTTTTTGACCTAGTAAGCACTAACAAACTTTGATATCTACAAAAAGAAAAGAAAAGCAATTTAACCATGGAAGTGTAGGATATGTGAATACCATATCAAGGAAACTGCTTAAAAAAAGAAACAACAAAATTTGATCAGTGGTTACCATCAGAGAAGGAGAAAGAGTTGTTGCTTAGGGGGCACTGAATTTATGTTAATAGTGGTGGAATAATTTGGAAAAGGACATCAATTATGTTTGTTTGTACAACACAAAGAGTATCGTCAATGGCACTTAATTATACATGTGCAAGTTTTGGAATTGGAGAATGTTTTATTGTGTGTATTTGTCTTAGGACAGGTTGACTAGAGAAACAAATCCAGGGACACTCATATGTGTTTAAGAGAGAGCTTTATATCAAAGAGCAATTGTATATCAAGAAAACATCCCAGCCAAATCCAGATCAAGTCCGTAAGTCCAATATTAGCCAATAAATCCGACACTACTCTATAAATCCCTCTTCAGACTCCCATAGCACATGCAATGATGCCAAATACAAGAAGATCACAGGCTGGTGGGTGAAAAGTCTTATAGATCAAGTGGCAGTGGAAGTATCTCAGAGCTGGTGTGCATCTCCACGTAGCTCCTCCAGCTCCAGGGTTCTGGCTGCCATCAGCATTGCTGCATGGGACTTGTCAACAGGAATGTGAAGCAGAGAGGGAGGGAGGAAGAGAAGAAGTTCCCAGAATCCTCATGAGAAGACCATGCTCATAAGGAAGCATCATCAACCTGTGACCTGATTGACAGGTTAGCTCCACCCCTTCGCTTTCAATATCCTCAAGTTGAAAGGAGATTATGTAGCTACAATATTTTTGCCACAATTAGAAAAAAACAATTACATGAATAGCAATGAGTACAAGGAAGAAGAAAATGTTCTGGAATTGAATGCGGTGATAATTGCGCCACTCTTCTTGATAGGATTGAATTGTATGACATGTGGATGAAGTGCTAATAAACCTGTTTTTTAAAAAGAAGTTTATAACCACCACAGTAAACCTGAGTCATGCATGTCCCAGAGCCAGGCAGCTGGATTCTGGACCCCCACATAACTCTAACCCCAATCCAAGAACAGTTAGTTCCGATAACATGGCACTGCTCAATACTCACCATCATGTAATGATCACTGAAGATAAGGGTGCTACTGCAAAGTGTGGTGAAGAAAGCAGCTGGTGCCCAGCTATCAATCTGGAATAGTGTCTGGGGTCTTAAAGGCTTGTATTCAAACAAGCAGCCATCTTAAGCAAAGTCAATTAAGTCCACATGGAGGAAGCACACCAGCTTGTGTGATACAAAGATGACAATAATAAAATTTAAATCCGACAATTTGTAGATGACTATGGAAGACAGGGGGAGCCCAAAACCCAGCTGCAGTGTATGTAGTCAGATTAAACATCTGGCAGATGCCCTCCAGCCACAGGCGAGGGTCTGAAACAGCTTTACTGTGGGATAGAGAGCATTGTCATCCTGATTATACTGGATCGAACTGGATTCTTGGTCGGTTGATGTCCCTCTCGACCCAACCTGAGATTGTTCTAGGTGCAAGTATTTCTCACTTGCTCCATGACAAAAATGTCCTCCCTGGCCTTTTAAATATTCATGGTGGTCTCTTCTTTCTTGCTCATTATTTGTATTTTTTATCACTGTATTATTATCATTTTATCCTTACCACTTTATTCTGTATTAGTTTTTTTGTTGTTTCTGTTGTTTTCGTTTGTGAAGCACAGAAGGAATAGATGCATAGAAATAAGAATTATTGCAATGGGAGGTGTGGAAGGTGGGGAGGGGAGGGTGAGGGGGTTGGGAGCAAAAAATGTATCTGGGAGGGGGAAGGGAGCACTAGAACTAATTGTGATTACACAATTCATTTTAAGTGATTTACAGGGGTGGGGGAATAATCTAAAATTGATTATGGTGATGATTATACAACTCTTCTAGATATGATTGAATTATTAAATTGTGTGATATGTGGATTAAATGGCAGTAAAACTGTTAAAAAATTAAAAGTAAATGATTTTAAAAAAAAGTAACCAGCTTCTTTTCTTATTCTCAATAGCTGTGGTATTCAGCAGTTTCCCGAGGAGCCAGGCTGGAAATAATTCAGAGAAACTCAGCTCATGGATACTTCCAAAAGTCTTCAGTAGTAAAAATGTTTACAAAAAGCCTCAAAGAGTGTGTGACAACGGGGTTTGAATGAAATTCTGGAAGGAGGAGAAAGGCGCAGTAGTGTTTCCAAATTCACAAGAATCTGGGGAGGAGGTATAGTATTTCAAAGAGGAAATACACAGACCTGGATGTAATCCACCTGCAGGCAGAGGGGTTCAACTTCGATAGGTCACCTTTTCACTTACCTGTCTGAAGACAGCTATCTGGGCCAAGGTGCCTCTGGCCATGGTGTACTCCACCATGATCCTCACCGAAACCACCCTGACACACTGAGCTTTATGAAACCTTACAAATTCTGAAGCTTCTCCAAAATATCTACCCTTAGGCTATAAGAGCTATTGCTACAGGATGTTGACACATATACCCCATTTATAGCCTATAATTAACCGGGTTTCCCTCATGAGAACCTGTTTCTTCTGAAACCTTTCCTCTTGGGAAAGTGTCCCAGGACAACAATCGAGTATCAGTTATCAGTTATCACCATCAGACATGCACAGAAAGCACAGCTGAAAGGACAGTTTCAACCTGCAGTTGACCTGGAACGAAAAGTCACTAGAACTCATACAACATTGAGAAGAGAGGAATCTAAAAAGCCACTTGCTGGCCAAGAATTGTAATCTCACTCCAATGCATATTCATAACTATCACTCATATGTTAGAGTCATCATCTCCTCAGTGATGCACAATGGGAATAAAACTGCAGATTCCCTATTTGCTTCGGTTTGCCTCCAGGCAGCGCAAGACTTGGGTTGGTAGCATCACTCCCCAGATTCGGGTAGCTGGTTTTACCAACCAGACATTAGGATTACGGAGGG
>NW_022111372.1:42125775-42128181 GCF_000313985.2 Echinops telfairi | reverse complement strand
GGTTTAAACTGCCAACATTTCGGCTCACATGTAGCACTTACCAAGTCCCGGGTTCACAGTGGTGAAGCCCCCTGACTGCTAACCAAATGGCGATAACCCAACAGCAGCACTGCTGCGTCCGTCTGCTTTTATATAGATTATGGCTTTATAAACCCTAAAGAGAAGTTCTACTGTTCCAGTGGATTTCACCTCTAACAACCGCAAGTGACAGAGTGGAACTGGCCCAAAGAGTTTCCCAGGCTGTAATCTTTAGAGCAAATAACCAAGTCTTTTCTCCCAAGGAGCAGCTGGTCAATCGCAACTGGCAACCTTTCCATTAGCAGACCAATGCTTAACCTTTGTGCCATTAAGGCTCTTCATCCAAGAAAAAGGCCAAGCCAAGCCCACTGCAATCAAGTAGATGCCAACTTGTGATGCAAACTCTATATAGAGTTTCTGAGACTATGGCAGGAATAACCTCATCTTTCTCCCAAAGAGAACCTGGAGGGTTTGAACTGTCAACCTTGCTGTTAGCAGCCCAGCGTTTATCCCATAACATCACTGGAACTCCTTTATCCAAATTGTACCTGCTTCCATCTGTCAATCTCGTAGACACCTTACAGGGCAGAACTGCTCCTTAGGGTATCAGAGACTGTAAATCTTTATAGGAACAGAAAATATTTTCTTTCTCCAGAGAAGCAGCTGGTGGGTTCTGCTTACCTTGTGGTTAATAGCCCAAGTAGCACACTAGCCCATCAGTGCTCCGTTAATCAAGTAATGTTCTTGTCAGGTGCTGTCTGGTTGGTTTCAACTCATAACGATATGTCCGACCAAAAGAAACATTCTGCACGATCCTCACAATTACTGCATGTTTGAGCCCACTGTTGCAGCTAGCGTGTCAATCTACCTCGTCAGGGTCTTCCTCTTTATCTCGGACCCTCCACTTACCAAGCATGATGCAAGTAATAGGACCTTAATTCTAGTCAATGTGTTAAAAATATCCACATGGTAATTTGGAAATAAACATTCATCCGGAGACTTCTTCCCTCCATCAATGTCTCCGAAGGTGACCCACCTCCACTCTCTCTGGCCACTTGGGTCCTATGGAGCCCTCCTCACAGCAAGGCTGATGCCCAGGGGTGACAGTGGCAGGCAGCTTAGAGGTTCCAGTAACTCTCAGGGGTGGCTTCTGAGGAGCACAGTGCCCATTAAGAAATTCCAAAATTTCAGGGTGGCAACATGACCCCATAGATAAGAATTCCTCCTTCTCCGCCAACTGTGTTGGAAACCACGACTTCACAGGCCAACGGAGACAAAGATGGTGATTCTCCTAAATCCATATTTCCCAGGCCCTGGCTCCCACAGGCCCACCTCCCTCTCCGCCACAGAGGATGTTCGATCGGTGGAGCACAGCGTAGGGCCTGCTAGAGAACATCTTGAGATGCAGGCTCTGGCGATGTGCACAGGGTGGGGTGGGGGCTTGACGGGCTCCAGTCGGGGAGCTCCAGGACTCTGGTGGCCAGCGTGCTACAGGGGTTGAATTATGGAATAGAGGCCCGCCCTTCATTGTGATGTTCCTGGGCCGCAGCCCACCACACTCCGCGCCCTTCCCCCTCCACTCCCAAGGAAGGAGGGAATGCTCCTGGCAGCAGCGGAGCATCTGGCCAAGCCCCCAGGGACTGGGAGATCACAGCATGGCCAGTTGGCCCCAGTACCCAGCAGGGTCGCCACAGCAGTGCACGTCTGGGGCCTGCTGTCCTAAAGTGGACATGCCTGCATCACAAGGAGCGAGGACGCTGGCTTGCCTAGTCTCGGACGAAGGGAATGCTTGAACATTTCAAAAGACAAGACTGCAGACACTGGGTAAAAAGACAGAAATCTGATCAGAATAACAAGTTCTTGGCCAAAAATTCCTGGAATGTCTTTGATTCTTAGCTTTCCTTGGCATCAGTTTCTCCTCAATGCAGGAGTTTATTACTGGATAGTGTCTGAGAGTCCTGGGTAATATATAAGGAATGATTGCGCATATGGAACCTGAACAGAGAATAAAGAAAGGGTGTTGAAAAAGAACAGGCTACAGCATGTCAGGCTGCAGTCTTTTACCATGTGGTCCAATCTACATGCCTAGCAAACAACCCAAGAAGCTGGTCTACAGGAAGAATACAGCATCAGCATTGAAGGACGACTCTAACAACCTGCGATTTGCATATGACACAACCTTGCTTGCTGCAAGTGGTAAGATCTTGAAGCACTTATTGATGAAGATATGAGACTACAACTGGTAATATGGATCCTACTTCAACAAAAGAAAACTTAAAATGATCTCAACTGGAACCATAAGGAACATCGTGATTAACGGAGAAAATATTGACGTTGTCAAGGAACTAATTTTGATTGGATCCACAATCAATGTCTATGGAAGTATCA
>NW_022111372.1:42120946-42122778 GCF_000313985.2 Echinops telfairi | reverse complement strand
TTAAGTGGAAAGAAAATGTTTTGAGAATGATGTACAAATGCGCTTTACACAATTGATGTGTGTATGGATTGCGATAACAATTGTATGAGCCCCTAATAAAATGTTTTTTAAAAAAAGACATAACAGAAACTGTCAGAGAGAATCATGATATAAATTGCATGTTTTTCTCAGGTTGCAGATATAAAACAAGTTCTGCATTACAGAAACAGAAAAGGGTCTCTTATCAACATCACTAAGTGTCTTGTTAAATGTTGCTAGAAATAAATGCTGTATAACAAATATCTTTTAGCTATAACCTTTAGAAGTCATTTGTTTTGCTTCTCGTAATTGTTTCCAGGTGACTAGGCTTATTTCATTGTTCATTAACTTTCATACGAAACATATTCTTTCAGAACACAACCGTAATTAACAAATAGATCCTGTTTTACAGATCTCAGAGGTTTTATAACTATGGCGTCATGATCTGTTGGTTGTCTTGTCATTATGTAGCAAAGTTTTAATTTAAACTTTAATAGCATTTGAATAGATACTGTTTCTTAAGGGAGCAGTTTATTTTCCTTTTGATGTTTACATGTTGTACTTCTCACCTCAAAAAAATCAATTATTACATTTATGAGAATGATAGTACATATACTGTTTTGTCTCTAACATAAATGTCAACCCATCAGCAATTTTGTTCAAAGTCCCTGGTAACACGAGGGTGTACACACATAAAAAGAACTGGAATTGCACTGGGCAGAACAGAGCTTTCCTAGTATTCATTTTTCCCACTGCAAGAGCATCTAGAAACTCATTCTGAATGAGTGCATCCAGTGGTGTCACCTGGGAAGGTTCTCTTTGGTCATAGTGAATCTTTTCATAAAATCAATTTCGCTCAAACCTTGTTTTTTGTGGTGGCTGATGTAAGACAAGAGCGTGCAGCTGTGCGATTTTGTTTCCTGCTCGGGAAAACTGCCAGAGAAACTGTTGTTTCAGTTTACAAGGACAGTGCTATGGGAAAAACTCAAGTGTATGAGTGGTTTTCTCATTTCACCTGCCGTAGCCCACTCCTCCTCTCCTCCCAAACCTCTGGAAGCCCACCTGGATGGGTGATTTCTGGTCAGTATCTCTCTCTGTATGTTCGTTCTGTCTTGTTTGTCTGGTTTGTCGCTCTGGACACTGAGGACCAGCAAACTCATATGGGAACTTAGGGTTCACGGGAGGCTAACTAGCTGAAAGCCCTGAGAAGCAAGTACGTAGGAAGCTGAATGTGGCGCCACTGCAGGGGTTTATTCTGCTACCCTAGAACCAAGAGTTGCTGGAAAGAACTGTCTTTCCCCGAAAGGGGTGCAGCGATAAGGTCCGTTTCTCTCGTGTCCATCTTTTCTCTGTGTCTATCTTCTCTCAGGTGGCCTCCAGCCTTTTGTCAATGTTTCTACCTCCTGGGATTCCTGCTGACAACAGGACTCCTAGGGCTAGGCCGAGCAGTCACTGCACCTTCTGCCTGGACTGGAACGCAGAGGATGTGTCTGAGCCTTTTCTACCTGCTTGTGTGTTTTGTGTTTGCGGCTCTGCAGTGCTTTCTCTAAAATGTTCTGCTTCCCTTTCCTCTCACCCGGAGCAAAGGCCTGACCAACCTCCATTTTTACCGGCCATAAAGCCAGGGTGCCCCCCTTCCCCACCCCTACCCCACCCCTGCCTCGGCTTCCCTTGTGTCTCTCTCTGAACTGAGGTCCCTGTCTGCTGGACAAAAGCCACAGGCCTGTGCCAGGGAACCTTCCTGTTCAGGAGAGTCCAGGACTCTCCCGCTGGGCCCATAGCTTTGACCAGGCCACCTCCTGACTGATGCACGC
>NW_022111372.1:42118392-42119886 GCF_000313985.2 Echinops telfairi | reverse complement strand
GTCCTTCCTCAATCTCAGTCATGGATATTGATGGCAAGCCTACCTGCCCCAGGTGTACTAGCCCTTTACTCATTCCTTCCTTATAATCCCTTCGTGCCTGGTCCCTCTGTTGGAAAGAGATGTTTTAAATTAGTTAGGAGCTTCCTTACACCTTATTTTTGGTCTCACAGGGTCTCTGCTCCTTCCCCTTCTTTCACCCAACCTGCCAAAAGAAGCATAACTGTTTTGGAAGGCATATAGCCAGAATGTTTCTTAGACGAAAGGATGGAAATACTTTGTCTCTCATACTTTGGACATGTTTGTAGAACACATAATCAGGAACAAAAAGTCCCTAGAAAAGGGCAGACATCATGCTTGGGCAACAAAAAAGAAGACCCTCAATTGTGGGGTATCAGCTCCCACAATCGAATGGGTCCAAGGGGTGGTTGCGTAATTGAGGGGTAAAATTAAAGAGACATCAGACAAGATAAAGCATGCAAGTGCTCACCTCCAGGACAGCCACGATCTCAGCAGCCAGGTATGTGCAGAGAGTGAAAGTATTTCAAATCACAGCTTATATACATTTCAAGGGTGTGCAAGCCCCCCTAATTACATCATAACAGGAAGGGGTTGTACTATAGGCATACATGCAATAGGGGAGTGGGGAACAAGCTAGGGGTATACATGAAATAGGAAGGGGAGCACTAGGGGTACACATGTGACAAGATAGGTAGACTCTGAAGTCAAGATGGCAGCCTAACCTTCACCCTCCTTGAGTTGGCTTGACCTTGTCTTTGGGCTCTCCTTCAGGGGACTAATCCATTATCCTTATCAGCAGGGAGTGGGCCCCACCTAGGGTGGGACAGAATATAGGGTCTGATTGCTCTCATGGCTGATAACCCTCAGGGAGATAACCTCGAAGCAGCTGGCCTCCAAGTATAGACCTTGACCATGTGTTTGCAAGTAGTGTCTTAGGTTTGGCATATAATATGGGGGGACAACCTGGGGAAAAATCTGTCTGTATCCCACACTCAATGCAATGGGTTGACACATTTGCTACAGCAATGAGCTCAAATAGAACAATTGTGAGGCTGGCTCAGGATCAGGCAGTGTTTGGTTCTGCTGCACATAGGTCTGCTATGAGTAGGAACTGACCCCATGGCACCTAATAACAATTTAGGGTGTGAAGGAGGAACAGGTGGACATAAAGTTTCAGAATTATGGATAACTTTTTCCTTCTCCACTCCATCACTGAAGGTTCTTCCACACGTCATGCTCTTCATTGAGGGACAAAGAATTTGGGGTGTGTGTGTGTGTGTGTGTGTGTGTGTGTGTCTCATATCCAAAATCAAAGTGCCTTTTGTTTTTCTAAAACAGTCAGGCAACACTGATCTGTGCAAATTACTTGTTTTTTTTGTCACCCTAAGTCACCATCCTGGCACCAGGACTCTAGAATTGAAGAGACATGGACAGGCCTTGGACCAAACTAAGGCCCCCAGCCTCTGAGGCCTAATG
>NW_022111372.1:42105575-42117127 GCF_000313985.2 Echinops telfairi | reverse complement strand
GCACTTCGAATTCCGCTGCAACAGTGTATCCAGCCAAAGATCCCAATTTGCCTTCAAGGTTCCCTGAGCCACTGACCAATCACTCCTCCCCTTCGGAGGTTCCAGAGCCCGCTCCTGCCAGCATTCACCTCTGAAGGCTACTGGGAGGCCACTCCAAGCAGTGGTCTCGCCTTTGAAGGTCGGTGAATTACTCATGCCAGGAAGTCCCGCCATACATAGGCCCTGTAATGTCACCCCAGCCGGTAGCCAATGCTTGCTGTCTAGAAAACAGTTGGGGCCCAGTTTGCAGGCAAAGACAGGGGTCCCCAGCCCCTCCCTCGGGCAGGGGCACCTTCTCAAGGCCCCAGTTTCACTGCTCCCTAGTGGCGCGTCCTGGAACTGCAGTCACTGACCGAGAGACATCGAGATCTTGTGACTTCTGTTGTTTTGTTTTCTAGATGGGTACTGCTGCCCCAAGGGTTTGGCATTATACTGTATTTTATCTAATTGGGATAGATTTGACCCAGAGAGCTGGAGCAACAGAATCTCCAAAAGTTAGTGCAGAAGCCTGAAGGAGCTCTCCTAGAAGTGATGCTTGCTGGGGCTAGTGCCACATTTGACAATAGGGAACAGGAGGTACAGGCTCAGGAGAGAAGGACATCAGGCATGCTGCACTTGCTAACTGCCTGTCAACCACCTCAGGTTTCCCAGACCCGTGACCAAAGTGCCAAGTGCTATGTGTGTCAGGAACCAGGCCACTGGGCACGGAACTGCCCTAGCTGGAATAGGCCTGCCCGAGAGCCATGCTACCCCAGCAAGCAAGCTGGCCACCGGGGTGTCTCTTGTCCTATGGCAGATAGCCAAGAGAGAGGGCGCTCACAGGCCAGTGAGCAGCTGCTTGTTGAAGACTGGCCCGGCCCGGCCAGCAAAGCAGCAGGAGAGAGCTGCTGCGGGTCTGGAACCTAGGGTGAAACCATGGAAACTGTTGCACCCAGACCCCTCGGAAGTGCAGCATACAGACAAGCACCCCTGAGGGCTGTTGGGGGTTCTCACTATCACCCCAGGACAGGTAAGTGCTCCATAGAAAACTCTACCTAAGACCCATCACAGTCTCTAAGCTAGTGAATGCTTTTACCCTGTTCCTGTGTTTACAGTGAACTAGCACCCATGCCTTTCAGTCCTAAGATTCCCTTTTTTCTAAACTTGCTGTGACACTAACCCCCACCTCCAAGGGCACCGCCATCTCACAGCCTTACCCTTGTCTCACCTAAACTGTCCACCTGTTTATTTCTCCCAGAAGTTCCCGGGTTACCAAGGTCTCTGAACCAAGTGTGCCAGCTTCAGGACCACCAGTTCCTGGACCACCCCAACCTCATCCATGGGGGGCCTGAATGGATGACCCTTTCCAACAGAGTAGGAAGGGTGTGGACCCAAAGCCCGGCTCCATGCCCCTTTTTGCTAGCAGGAAGCAGCTAGAGATGTCGCCCAGTACCCCTAAAGATTTGGGTCTGGGGAAATATTAGGTAGTTAGAACAGGGACCAGGGTGTCCACTGGGCATGCTCAGAGATTTGGGCTCTGAGATAGGAAGGGGTGGTGCACCTAGGTGGGCGGTACACCTGGATTGGCCCCCATCTAGGCCAGTTGAGCTTAATTCAGCCAATGAGATCAACTCATACCATCAACCACGCCTCCCAGTGGGGGCCCTGAAAAGCCAGATGGTCTCTCACACTCTCCCAGCAGCTCCTACACCGTTCAGTGCAGCCGGGCCTCAGTCCCACCCAGCAGTGCTGTGGTCCCTCTCTCTTTCTGGCTTGTGTTCAGTTTATGTAATGCCTGAAACTGCTTCTATCCTTTATAAAAACCCACTTGGATCACAAAATGGGCTTCAGCGTGAATTTTTTCTTATGCAAAGCCACGGACTGATGTATGTTCCACGCAGGAAATCTAATAGTGGACATAAAGTTTTAGAATTATGAATAAAGTTTTCCCTCTCCACTCCATCACTGAAGGTTCTTCTGACACTTCATGCTCTTCATTGAGGGACAAACAACCTCGTGTACATGTGTGTTTCTCATATCCAAAAAGTTTAAAATTGCCCTTATAATCCTTGGGATATCAAAGTGCCTTTTGTTTTCTTAAAACAGTCAGGCAACACTGATCTGTGCAAATTACTTGGGTATCCCTAAGTCACCATCCTGGCACCAGGACTCTAGAATTGAAGAGACATGGACAGGCCTTGGACCAAACTAAGGCCCCCAACCTCTGAGGCCTAATGTTTATTAGCAGGGTTAAAGAGATGCCATTCCAGGTTGGCACCAAAATACCCATGTGCTCCCCTCCTTGGATCATCAGGTGGGAAAAAACTTGCATTAAGAAAACATTTTGTACATGGGAATCCAAATTTCTGGGTTCAAGGAGTTAGAGGCCCATTGAGGCCATTTGACCTTGAGTGTTCTTTTAAACCTTGGGGAAAATGGCTCCTGGGGGGTTGCCTTGCAATTAAACAATCATCTAGACAAACAAGTCAGAAAGCTTAGTTTTGGGCATCATGTGCTTTTGAAGAATTATATCAGTTTAAGGAAACAGATTCTGAAAGTTAGATTGGGATCTCTGTTTAAGGTAATTTGGTTATTAGCCAAGATGATGCTATATGAAAAATCTCCTTAACCAAAAACATGTTTATTAGTTCTGTTCTCTCTGTGTTCCCTGGCAAAGCCAATAAGATTTGGTATGAGAATGTTCCAAGGTGCTCTCATCCTCGGAACATTTTGGCTCTCTAGTTGAAGGCCTGACAGTGTGGTGGTTACACATTGGGATGCTAACCAACAGGGTCAACAGGGTCACCAGCTGCTCTGAGGGAGGAAGATGAGGTTTTCTGCTCAAAAGATTTACAGGCTCCAAATTCAAACAGATAATTCTATTCTGTGTTTATAGAGTCATTATGAGTCAGAATTGACTTGATGGCAGTACATTGAAATGTTAGTCAAATATGCAAATCATAAATTACCTTCGGTTCATTTCTATTGACAACGTGATATTTTTGTTGTAACAACATCAAACCCTGTGCAATAAATCATGTAGGCTTTAGGGGTTATAAAAATGGCCTCTGGCAGTTGGTAACAAGCAGGGTCAGTTTTCTGTCAAAATGAGGAAGTACAGAGGTGAGGTGCAGTGTACTGGTGCTGATGGAGGTCTTCTCAATATTCAGCTGCTCTTGTATACAATGCTCTTTCTTATACACATATGACTGTCCATGAATTTGTTTCTCTAGTCCACCCGGACTAACACAGGGGGGCCGCTAACTTTAAAGTCAGTGGTAAGAACCTACCAGCCACTCTGAGGGAGAAAGATAGAGCTATCTACTTGCACGAAGAGTTACCATCTTAGAAATCCAAAGGGGCAATTCTGCCCTGTTCTATAGTCACTGAGTCAGAAATCAACTCAATGACAGCAAGTTTACTTTGGTTTTGCAGAGGCTTGTGCTAGGCCATGGTTTACCGTGGAAGCTCTAAATCTATTCTGAGTCTCCACACATTTTCAGTCTCCACTGAGTTCTTTCAGACCACTGATTTGCAATAGACAAAAAGCTTTGCCCTTGGGTAAAATGTGTTTGCTGTGGCATCCCTAGCCAGCCCAGGAAAGAGCAATTGAACTAAAAACTTGCTTGGGAGTGCCCTTGATAGAAATTGGAGTGCTAGGGCCACAGGGTATGAGGCATCTCCGAGTCAAGGAGGTTGGAGAGCCCCGAACCAAACTTTTCTAATTTGTAGTCTAATCTATAACTGTACTAAATTGATCTGTTACCAATCATGATTTTGTAACAGTTTCCTTTGTGCTCTACACCTTGTTAAATCCCAATTGGCTCTTATCCCAACATAGTGATTGGTCTCATAATCCAGGGTTTGTGCAGTTCATTATCATATGGGGCAGTGTTGACAGTTACCTTGACATGACCTCTAGAATAGATAATGTCGGGCAATTTAGGATGGGTTATCCAAATTTCTAGTTGTCCTTGACAAGAGCAAAGGAATGGATAATGTTAGATAATTCGGGTCCTTCAGACTTCATTGGTCATCCAGGCCTCCAGCTGACCCTGACGTTGACCTCTGCTGATGGTCTCCCTCATCTGGATGAGGCTCTTTCTCGTGACTTTGTCCTGTTTAAGAATTGAAAAATGGGTCTCTGTAAATTATATTTAAATTCAGGGCCTCTTTTTCCCTTAGAACATTGCCAAATTACATTATTACATAACTGACGCCACAGGGAAGCCTGGCACAGCCAGGATGACACATAGCCTTAACCATCACGTTACCCTTTCCTCCAAACTCAGCCATCTTCACTGTCAGCTGGGTGTCATTACCAGTCAATACAGAATGTTTACAAATTGGAAGTGTCAAGTAGATCCCATTCATTTATTTAGTCAACTGCCATATACCCCATTTGGGATTGAGGAGACCCAGAAGACAGTGGCACGCTGCACTTCAGCTTTCCTAGAAGACAGTTACATGAAATTTAAGGCTAAGTCTATGGGTCATGGAGAGAATCAAATAATGAAATGCAGGTACAGTACCTAACATATTTTGAGCCACAGTACACACATACACACACACCCCACAGAGGCACACCATGATCATTTTTCTCTCCATGAGTCTCGGTTCCAATTTCAAACTTCTAGGATGCTGGGATGTGGTGCCCTCAGATGGCTGTGAGTTTGAATGAGAAAGGGCAGCAAGGAGGGTCAAAATCAAGGACCAAACTAAAATGAGTGAAAACACCTGTGGAAATTTTTTAAATTAAAAATAGGTATTTTGCTTTTATTGCAAGAGTTTTTCCTTACCCACAAGTCGAAAAATACCTGAACCCAATCTGATCTTCCTGGAACTTCCGTGGCTTATTGTTTTTGTTTTTGTACCCCACCCAGAGTGACTAATTAAATTTGCATCTTAATTAAGCTCGGGTATTTTGTTTCTTCCAGCTGGAATTGAGCAGTCAATGACAAACCCTGGAACGTAAGATTTAGGGAAAAACGACTTTCGTAATTCAATTTCAAGAGTTCTCATAATGACAAATGAGTAAAGGGCCCAATTTCCAAGCGTGAACTTCACATGCTGACTAAGTGAACTGCGAAGTACTTCGTCACCATGGGAACTTACAGTCATCACTCTCTCCATGGAATTCCCGCTAGCAGAAGGAGAAACTGTCCCGATTTCCAAACTGTTTATCAAAGCACAAAATAATCAAATCCTGTGTTTTCCTTTTTTTGATGTAAGGTTCCGATTTTACTTTTAATACTGTTAAGGAACGGCAATGGTAAGGTGTGTACCTCATAAAGGAATCAAAACCTGTCTGGGAGTGAAAAGCCAGGAAGACCTGAAAGAGAAAAGACAGCCCTGTTTTGAATCAGGCTGGAGGACAGAGAAAAAGCAGCTGCCAAGTTTACGGGAAACTGTTTCTAAAAGGTCGTGCAGCAGCTGTGAAATGTCCAAACAAGCCCCTTCGGGAGTGACTACTGCTCTTACCAAAGACCCCAGCCTGCTCTAAGCAACCACCCCGCACTTCTCTCAGTAATAGCCGCTTCTACAGGAACAGTAGTCAATCCAAAAGTGATTTCTCTTAAAGCCTTCTCAGAATCTTCTGGAAGGCACTCAATCCTTACAAAAGACACGTCCCTTCTCCTCCTGATCAAGCTGCATGCCAAGCTCCTTGGGCACCTTCCCCTACTCTATCAGGACAATGAAATCTGATTGACTTAGTAAATTGGAATGTGTTCCGGTATAGGCTTGTCCTCAGGGGTCTTTGTAAGTGTTAACACTACTGCGTGCAGAACAGCTCTCAGACATCTCAGACAGCCCAGAGAGCTCGGTGTCTCTGGTTTGATGTCTTGATGGCAGCACCCGGTACATGATTATAAAGAGCACAACAGGGACACAGCTAACGTAATGGTTTTCAGTAAAAAGAAGGGGGGAAAGTGTGTGTGTGTGTGTGTGTGTGTGTGTGTGTGTGTGTGTGTGTGTGTGTAAAAAGTCCTCCAGTGATAGAAGCATATAGGAGAAGATGCAAGCCGGCGAAAGCTCTTTTGCTCAGTGAATATTTACTGAGGTCTTTCCGCAGGCCATTGCCTCTGCTGAAGAGCAGGATGCCCAGATCAGTGGCTTGCTGTCCATGACCCCTGGAAACTGTGAACAACAATCAGTAATAACCACCATTACTATACCTAGTGCTGTAGCAAAGCTGCCCCTTAGTAAGCATCTCTTATCGCCAGGCACTGTGCTACTTTGCTTTACAACAGAACTTCTCAACCTTCAGAGTTTGCAAATATCTCAGCTTCCAGCTAAACAAATAGGCTCTAGGTATGGACAGACCATTTTTAGTTTTATTTCTATGTAGCTTCCAGATGACGCTGGTTCAGCGCCTGGACAGAAGGGTTCGCGTGTCTGCACACCTTTATTTTTTGTCAATTCTCATTTGAACACTTAATCTAGAAATATGGCCCACATCAATACACGAGCTGTGTGTGGTTGTTAGGTGCCATCGAGTTGGTTCCAATTCATAGCAACTGTATTTACAGAACGAAACGCTAGCCGCGCCTGCACCATTCTCACGATTGTTCTTATGTGTGAGCCATCATTGCAGCCACTGTGTCAACCTGTCTGGGCAGAAGCCTTCCCCCTTTTGACCACTCTGCCAACCACGATGTCCTTCTCCAGGGACTGGTCTCCCCTAACAGTATGACCAAAGAACAAGAGATTAAGTTGTGCCATCCTTGCTTCTAAAGAGCATTCTGGCTGTACTTCTTCCAAGATAGGCTTGGTTCTTTTCGGAGTTGATACTTTCAATATTCTTCGCCAGCACCATAATTCAAATTCATCAATTCTTCAGTCTTCCTTATTCAAGATCAGTTGAATGAAACAATTAAAACAAACTATGACTTGAGCTAGGTGCACCTTAGTCCTTAAAGTAACATCCTTGCTTTTCAACACTTTAAAGAGGACTTGTGCAGATTTACCAACACAATGCATCCTTGGGTCTCTTGATTGCTGCTTCCGTGAGCATTGATTGTGGATCCAAGCAAGATGAAATTCTTGAAAACCTCAATCGTTTCTTCATTTGTCACGATGTTACCCCAATTTTAAGCATTTTTTGTTTTCTTTATATTGTGTTGTAATCCATGCCAATGTCTGAACTCCTAGACCTTCATCAGCAAGTGCTTCAAGTCCTCCTCACTTTCACCAAGCAAGGATGTGTTTTCTGCATAGCAGGTTGTTAATCAGCCTTCCTCCAATCCTGATGCCACATTCTCCTTCATATAGTTCAGCTTCTCTGAGTATGTTCTCAACACGAGGGAACAACCAGGATGCAGACCTTTCTTGAATTAAAACCCAATAGTAATCCCATGTTGTGGTCACACAACGGCCTCTTGATCCATGCACAGGTTCTGCTGAGCATAATGACGTGTTCTGAAATTCTCATTCTTCTCAAGGCTATCCAGAGCTTGTTTTGATCCACACAGCTGAATGCCTCGGCATAGTCAGTGCAAGAGAAGCAAGCATCTTTCTGGTATTGTCTGCTTTGAGCCAAGAACTGACATCAGCAATGATATTCCTTATTCCATGGCCTCTTTTGAGTCCAGCCTGACCTTCTGGCAGCTTCTCTGTCAATGTACTGCTACCACCATTGTTCGATGATCTTCAGTAAAATTTCTGGCATGTGATTTCAATATTATTATTCTACAATTTGAACATTTTGCTGGGCCAGCTTTCTTTGGAATGGGTAAAATATGTAACTCTCCCAGTCAGTTGGCCAGGTGACTGTCTTCTAAATATCCTTGGCATAGATGAGCTAAGTGCTTCCAATGCTTCAGCAGGTTATTGAAATATTTCAATTGGAATTCCATCAGTCCCTGGAGCCTTGTTTTGGCTAATGCTTTCAGTGCACATTGAACTTCTTCCTTCACTGCCGTTGGTTCTTGATTAAATGCTACCTCCTGAAATGGGGGAATGTCAACTAGTTCATTTTAGTATAATGATTGTGTATATTTTCCATCTTCTTTTTTATATTTCCAGAATCATTCAATATTTTGCCTGTAGAATCTTTCAATGTTGCACCTCAACACTTGAATTTCTTTTTAATTCTTTCAATTTAAAATATGCAGAATGTATTCTTTTTTGGTCTTCTAACTCTAGGCCTTTGGACATTTTGTCATAAGATTTTATTTTGTCGTTTTGAGCTGCCCTTTGAAATTTTTTGTTGAGCTATTTTATTGTTATTTTTTCCATTTGCTTTAGCTACTCTACAATTAAGAATAAGTTTCAGAATATCTTCTGGCATTGACCTGGATCTTTTCTTTCTTTTAAATGATCTTTTGCTGTCTTTGTGGATGAAGTTTTTAATGTTGTTGCAACTGTTCTGATGTGTCCAGGGGCTCTCTTGTATTGTTGGAAAAGGGTGTGTTAGTCTGGGTAGACTAGAGAAACAAATCCAGGGAGACTCATATGTGTATAGGAAAGAGCTTTATATACAAGAACAGTTGAATATTGAGAAAACATCCCAGTCCCATCCCAGTCCAGATCAAGTCCATAAGTCCGATATTAGCCCCTATGTATAATAACAATCTATAAAGTCCTCTTCAGACTAATGAAACAGAAGTAATGACGCTGAATGCAGAATATCACTGGCCAATGGGTGGGAAGTCTTGTGGATCCAGTGTGCTTGTAAGCATCTCAGCGCTGGCAGGGGTCTCCATGTGGCTTCTCCGGCTCCAGAGGTCTGGCTCCATCAGCCTCTATGTGTCTTCTCCACAGGAACATGTCACAGGGAATGAGCCAAGAGAGAGTGTCTCCTGCCTGCAAGGAGGAATGCAGGAGTTCCCAGAATCCTCAGGAGAAGGCCATGCCCACACAGAGACTATATCCTGATTGACAGGGAAAACTCCACTTCTACACTCTTAATCCTCAAACTGACACCAGATTATGTAACTACTACAAAGGGTATTTGCTATGAATAAGTAATTGGTCTTGCAAAATTCTGTCATTTGATCTCCAGCTTCGTTTGTATTATTAAGATCATATTTTCCAAGTACTCTTCCTTCTTCTTTGTTTCTAACTTTTGTATCCCTTTTGCTAATAATTATCAATGTATCTTGATTGCAATTTCAGATTGAAGATGTTAGAATTCTTCAGCCTCTTCATCACTAGCTTTAGTGGTTGATGCATAAATTTGAATAGTTGTATTGATTGGATTCCTTTGAGTGAAGATTGATATTACTATATCGTAGACAGTATTGAACTCCAAGATAGAGCTTGAAATGTCTCCTTTGATGTCTGTTATTCCCATCATAGTAAACCTGTGGTAGTTACATAATTTTATGTCAACTTGATAAAGTATAGGGGTGGAGTCTAGCCTGTCAATCAGTTCATAGCCTGATGGTGCCTCATTGTGTGTAGCCTTCTCATAAGGAGGGTCTGGGGAACTCTCTCTCTCTCTCTCTCACTCTCTCTCTCTCTCTCCCTTCACCTTCCTCCTGGTGAGACATTCGGTTACCTGCCAGAGCCCTGGAGATGCGTCCACTGCCATTGGACCCACAGATTTTGCACCCACTGGCTGGTGATGTTCCTGCATTCTGCATCATTACATGTGGCTTTGTGAGTATGAAGTGGGACTTGTAGACTTAAGTTAGTCTGAACTGGGATGTTTTATTAATTACTTGTTGATATAAAACTCTTTCTTATACATATAAGTGTCATTGAATTTGTTTCTCTAGCTAACCCAGTCTAACACAAAACCCTATAATTTACTGATTCAAAATAGCCAATACCAGTCCATTTCAGTTCACTAACACCTAGATAGTGGTCCTTATGCATTCCATTTCGTTTTTGACAACTTCCAATTTTCCTAAATTCACACTTTTTACATTCCAAATTGTAATTATTAGTTGATGTCTGTAGCGGTTTCTTCTTGAGTCATGTTCCATTAGCAAATAGCGGTCTCAAAGGCTTTACCACTCTCATGCCATTATGGTCAGCTCTATTTTGAGAAGGCAGTCATATTTTGAGTGCCTCTAGACCTGAGGGGCTCATCTTCTGACATCATTTCTGACAAAGTTCTGCTGCTATGTATGAAGTATTCAGTATTTGACAATGTTTCAATGCTACCCATAAAATTTCCAGGGGCTAAGTCCTCTGTGGGAGTCTACTCCTTCTTAGTAGTCTATTCTTAGACTGGAAGACCTGCTGAAACCTCTTCCCTTTGGGAGGCCCTCCTGACAGTTATGACACATAAATTCATTATTTATGTGTTCAATCATTACTAGTTCCTTATTTTTGTTGCAGTCTATTCACCTTGCTACTCTGCAAGATGACTGGCTGCCTCACACTTCACTCTCGTGCTGCCACTGTCTCCCCATTCCTAGGACTCTCCTGCTTCACAGCTTACGATCTTCCTCCTTCTTTCACTGAGACAGTCACGAGAATCTTGCCGCTGATTCCCACAGTCCTAGCTTCCACTGAGATTCCTCCATGCCCAGTATCTGTCTTCTCTACCCCTCTCCCTGTGAGTCAGCACTCTTATGGACTCAGGAACCTATCTATCCCAGTATGTTCTAGTCTTGACTCTTACCCAGTCTCTGTTTTCAACCAGGCCAAGCAAGCACTGAAATTCTTTGCATCTTCAAAGAAGAAATCCCATACACCTGTCTTAGGCCGGGTTGACTAGAGAAACAAATCCAGTGACACTCATATATGTGTAAGAAAGAGTTTTATATCAAGAAGTAACTATGCAGCAATAAAACATCCCAGCACATTGGTGCCCCAACAGACTGCACTGGAAAACATTCCTAAAGTCCAAGAAACAGTCCTTGAATAAACTACAAGAATTTCTTACTTCTTGTTGTGTTTTGTTTTTGTTTTTTGGGCATTGGTTTGTTGTTGTTTTGTTGCATGTTGTTGCTAGGTTTTACTCTGTCTTGTTTTTGTCTGTGTTATCTCCACAGGTCTGTCTAAATAAAGTAGGCTGGATGAACAATCTAGAGGAGAAAACAACGGGACCGACAGTTCCAGGGGGACATGGGAGATGGGGAGGTGGGGGGAAAGGGAGTGGTGTTAACAAACCCAGAGACAAGGAAACAACAAGTGATCCAAATTGGTGGTGAGGAGGGTATAGGAGGCCTGGTAGGACATGATCAAGGGTAATGTAACCAAGAGGAATTACTGAAACCCAAATGAAGACTAAGCATGATAGTGGGACAGGAGGAAAATAAAAGGAAATAGAGGACAGAGCTAGGAGGCAAAGGGCATATACAGAGGTCTAAATAATGACATGTACATATGAAAATATATTTATATATGAGGATGGGGAAATAGATCTATGTGCATGTATTTATAGGTTTAGAATTAAGGTAGCAGAAGGACATTGGGCCTCCAAGTACACCCTCAACGCAAGAATACTTTGTTCTATTAAACTGGCATTCTATGATGCTCACCTTCCCAACACAATAGCTAAAGACAAAGTGGGTGAATAAGCAAATGTGGTGAAGAAAGCTGATGGTGCCCGGCTATCAAAAGATATAGCGTCTGGG
>NW_022111372.1:42101731-42104767 GCF_000313985.2 Echinops telfairi | reverse complement strand
GGGTTCATGAGGGAGGGGGAAGAGGGAGGGAGGGGATAAAATGAGGAGCAGATGCCAGGGGCTTACGTGGAGAGCAAATGTTTTGAGAATGATTAGGGCAATGAATGTACAAATATGCTTTACACAATTGATGTAAGTATGAATTGTGATAAGAGTTGTATGAGCCCCCAATAAAATGTTTTTTTTTTTTAAAAACAAAACATCCCTGCCCAGTCAAACTCTAGTCCATAAGTCACTCTTCTGACTCACACAGTCACATGGAATGATGTAGAATGCAGGAGGATCACAGGCCAGTGGGTGCAAAGTCTTGACGGTCCAATGGTGGTGAACACATCTCCAGGGCCCTGGCAGGCCTCAGAGTGACTCACCAGCAGGAAGGTGAAGGCAGAGAGGGGGGAGGGGTAGAGGGAGGTTCCCAGGGCCCTCCTTTATGGGAAGGCCATGCTCACAAGAAGGCACCATCAGGCTGTGACCTGACAGGTTGAATACCATCCTTATACTTTTATATATCTTCAAGTTGACATGAAATTATGTAACTACCACACTATGTTGGACAGGGTTCTCTAGAGAAACAAACCAGAACACTAATAATTTTACATATATATATTTATACAGATAGATATATAACATTAGAAATAAAGTTAATTAAATTATAAAGCAATACAAATGGCTCAGTGCAACTCACTCCCATGAGACAGGTGTGAGACACTGGCAGACCTTCAAGTCTTGAGGGCCACTGGGTAGTCCTCTGTGGAGCAATTCAGGCTATCCGGGCACAGGCAGCAAACAGAAGGCAGGTCACCAACAGTCAGCCAGATGACAGGGTCCGACAGTCCCCAGCTCAACTGATGTAAATTCCAATGGTGTGGCGAAACAGGTGTTGAAGGAACCTCAAATTACAGTGACACAGTCCACAGGTTAGGTGTCCCACAGTAGTGTAGCTTGCAAATTGAGGCACAGAACAAGGAAGGCAACTGCAAACTGGTCTGATGACCAAAGAGCAAGAGACAAGAAAGGCAAGGCTCACCAAGCCATTTATCTCTCTGCCCTTCCATTAATCGGCCCACATGTATTTATCGGCCAGGTTGGCACAATAAACCTCACACACCCTTCATTTGAATAATATCATTCTTCTTTTTGATCCCTCCTCACATCTTTTTCTCTAAAACCTATGTCACACTCCACACCCTCGGCTGTTTCAGAAGCCTCTCCATGCAGGATCCAATAGTCCATTTTCCCTCCTCATCTAATTTGACTTTGTGGCAACATTTGGCAGCATAGACTCTTCCCTTTTCCTGGAAAGACAGGGCTAGTGTTCCTCTTGGATTCCAGGGCCTCCACTTTCACTCTCCTCATGGTTCCCCCTCCACTCGGATCTTCCTTAAAGGCTTACAGGCTTGGAAACCCACAGGGACAGTTCTCCTCTGTCCTACAGGGTCACTTAAGAGTTGGACAATTCCGACTCGATGGCACTAACTTTGGATTTTGGTTTTACTCCCCACAGTAATCTGTCAGGAAATCTCCTCTTTGTCTTCAACATGGTAATCACTACCATCTCTCCATGAACTTCTGCAGCAACATATAATGAGGCTACTTTTACTGGGGTTCCTTCAAATTGTACCCCACAACAATCAGGCTAAACAAAAATTTAACCTGGCCACTGTCCCTCCTTGAAACCTTCAAGGTGTAAAATCCAGTTATTCTCCCCTCCCCAAGCCCCACCCCAACCACTTATCACCCCATTCCAGCCTTACCATCATCTTGCCTGTTATTTGGCCTTGCTGAACACTCTTGCTCCACAATCTTTACACCTGCTTCTCCCTTTGCTAAATTTTCTCCCACACATGGCATGACTTAGCTCTACTAAAATGTTCCCACTTCACCTCAGCCTTAACCTGATCACCCAACACTCTCCTCCTCATTATTTTATATTAACCCATTGTGGTAGTTACACAATGTCATGTCAAGTCGATATATAAGAATGAATGGGTAGAGTCTAGCCTGTCTCAGTCAGATCACAACCTGATGCCTCCTTATGAGCATGGCCCTTTGATGCCTCTCTTCCTCCCTGGAGGCAGGACACACTCTCCCTCTGCTTCACATTCCTGTTGTCAAGCAAAATGGAGCCACACTGAATGCAGCCCCCTGGAGATGCTTCCACCACCATTGGTGCCACGTGACTTTCCACTCACCAGCCTGTCTGAAGAGGAATGCAGGAGCTAATATCATACTTACGGACTTGATCTGGACTGGGCTGTTTATTGATGCGTAACTACTTCTTGATACAAAGTTCTCTCTTACACTCGAGTGTCTTTAGATTTGTTTCTGTAGTCAACCTGGCCTAACACACTCATAGTATCTCCCAGTGGCATTATGCTATATAATTAATTGTTAATTACCTATTCCCCTTCCAGATCTTGAAACCAGAACCTTTCTTCCGTATTCCACACCATCGTTGGCTCACAATAGCAATTCATAAAATATACATCATCAGCATGATAAAAGCCAAATGAAAACATGCACTTGAATGTGATAAGGGGCAACTCTCAATGGTGCCTTACCCGTGGTACTTGATTGAACTCTCTCTAGCACAAAGGGAGAAAGATGGAGTGGTCTACTCCAGTAAAGAGCCAGCCTTGGAAACCCACAGGGACACTTCTACCCTGTCCTAGAGTTGTTGTCAGAATCAACATGATGGCAGTGAGTTTGGAGTTTTCTGAACACAAAAAGACCTCCCCAGGCCTTCCAGTGCCCTCACCCCAAGCTCTGTGAACTCCTCTCCCCTTGCCCACTGTCCATCATACCTGACTCAACTCAGCACCTATGCCGTCACTGGCTTCCATCTGGGACACTTGTCCCAGCTATTGATCTGTTTAACTGCCCCATCTCAAATGCCACTTTCTCATGAAACCTGCTGTGACCACTTTAATAATGTCTACCACCAACCCCTCTCCAGTTCTCCCATCAGGAATCAAGCATCACAGATCCCATTATCAATTTGGCAATATTGACCCTTCTACCTTCCATACTAGACAG
>NW_022111372.1:42099199-42101265 GCF_000313985.2 Echinops telfairi | reverse complement strand
TGCATATTTGCTGAATCATTGTATGGTCCCTCACAGCTATCCAGTGAGGTAGCTATCATTATCCCTGTTTTCTGGAAGAGGAAATGGAGGTGCAGAAAGATTAATTAGGCCAGAGGTCACTTGGATAAGAAGTGGCAAGACGAAATTTGAATCCAGGTGACCTGATTCCAGAATGAAGAATCTTCATCATGGTGTTGAGATAAATGCAGAAGAAATGCAAAGGGCAAATTCTAACTACAAAGGATGAACACGGAAAGGAACGACTAACCTGGGAAGTAGACAGTGAGCCAGTGTTGTACATCAACAATCTCTGGGTCTGTATTGTGTCTGCTTTAGGGCTCCAATGGGCAGAGCTGTGTGTCAGATCCCCAAACACCCCAGAGCCGGTTCCCAGAAAGATAATAGGTTAAGAGTTACAGCAAAAGCTGCCTGGACAGCTCCTAGAGGTTGAACCTCTAGAATGCCAGATGGGCTATTTGCTAAAGCAGCTAAACCCAGCTTCAGTTTACAGCAACCACAGGGGGCTCTTCGGTTCCTATCCAGTGCTCTCCTCCAGGCCATAGGCCTAACCGGAGCTCCTGCCAAACCCACTGGCTTCTCATTTAGAGCCTATAGGATGGAGCTGCCCTGCCCTGTAAGGTTTCCCAGGTTGTAACCTTTACAAAAGCAGACTACTAATCTTTCTTCCTCAAAGCAGCTGATAAGGTTCAACCCACTAACCTTTGGGTTAGCAAATGAGTTCTTTAACCCAGCCACCAAGAAATCTTCTGACAAGGGGTTAAAAGCAAAATTCAATGAAACCAGAAGGTGGGGAGGGGGCTGAAAACTTCAAGTAAGATCTCTGGCAGCCTTTTGGATCATCATTTCTGGCGTCACTGTTCACCAACAAGGGCTTCATTCCTATTTTAGCACATCTCCTGCTAACCCCAATTTTAGGCATTAGACAAACAGGAGACCTCATAAGTGTGCTAGTCAGAATCCGTATAGAGAGAGAAATAAGAGGTGCTCGGATTAAGGGCATGCGAACATCCATAAAGGATCCGGTGCCTCCATCGGAATTGTGTTCTCTTCACCTACTTAGCAGGGGCCGCCATGTCTGTTTGGAGAACTTCGATTTGCTTGACTTTGAAACAGGGTCTGAAGAAAACCAGAACTCACCTCCGCCCCTTCTCTCTCTGGCAGATACGGACTCCTCTCCGCTTTCTCTTTTATGGGAGTTCAACTTCAGCGTAGGGCAGGGATAGAAGATGAGGAAGTACCGTACTCTTCTGGATCCTGGGAATCACATCTGCTCAAGGGCCTGAGACATAATTTCTTCCACACTTCAGCCTGGAAGATTAGAGATGACCCCAGGAAGACTCCCCTGAGCCTTTGAGGTACCTCCAGCATGGGGTGATGGCAAATAGCTCATCCACCACCCGCCTGGCAGCAGAGAGCCCGTGTTTCTTTCCGTTTACATGACCATCGTGGGCCAGGAATCACAGCAGCTCCTCTTGCCGACTCCACAAGGTTCGCAGATGTTCGCGAGGGCCATTTTTGCACGGCCTTCCTTAAACTGTAACCCCCCTCAAGCGTAACATGTTAGCAGTTTGTGCACCTCCAGAAAGACCCGGGCGGGAACGTGCGGCAGCCGTCTCCACTGTGGAAGAAGGTGGGGGACCGGGAGAGGCTCTGCGGTTCCCTGCTCCCGTCCCGGCCGTGGTAGGAGAAGGTTTTCGGGAGGGGCTGTAACTGGGGAGAGGGTTAGGCTTGCAGGGTGTGGGGTGGGTGGGCTGTGCGAGCGGCGTCCCAGGATCCCCGAGGGGGATCAAAACCAGGAATGCCGCCGCCAAGCCGGAGAAGGCACCTCCTTCCCCCGTTCGCCCACCAATTCCAGCATCCCACCAGTGCTCCCAGATGGGCCCTCCCGGACGCCGCCACGCCCGCGCCCTGGGGAAGCGGAGAAGGGTGCAGCGCCGAGAGAAGCACCTACACCGGCGCGGCCAGAGGGGAGCCTTCCCGCGGGAACGTCCTCCGGCGCTAGCCCTCCTGCGGACGGCCTGCCCGGCCGCCGAGCTCCGCGGTCC
>NW_022111372.1:42088609-42098331 GCF_000313985.2 Echinops telfairi | reverse complement strand
GAGAGTGGGTGAGAAGGAGGGAATGGAATGAAAATAAAAAGCTTTCTTCTTCTTTCTTTGGCCTAAAATGCACACCCCTTTCCTTTCTGCTAATGCAGGGTCTGTCCCTGCTCTGAGAGCTGATTTAAACACGCCCAGGCCAGGACCCCACCCCCATTAACCTGAGTTCGTTGAGCCTCCTACACGCCAGGTGCAGGGTGACAAAAAGGAACAAGCTGTCTAGTTCCAGAGAAGGTCCACAGAACACCGAATGGCCAGCCGCACCGCAAGGACTGGAGTGCTGATGGGATGGCATTGGTTTCCTGAGGGTGGGGACAGACCTGAGTGGCCAGGAGAAGGTTGGGGTGGAGGGGCTGCTCTTTAGCAGATGTGGGGACCACACTGGGCTCCAGACTGAGAGGGAATGCAGCTATAGGGCGAGCTGCTACTGTGCCCAGCCAGAGAGGCCTTTGAGCCCTTTCACACACTATGCACTTTTTTTTTAGTTCGGAAAGCAAGAGGGTCCAGAGACTAGGCATTTCTAACTGCCACTCGTTTGTTTTGTCACACTTCTGCCCTTGCTTGTCTTCCTGTAAAAGGCGGTGAAGTCTGTCACACCCCCACCATGAGACTG
Source organism: Echinops telfairi (assembly GCF_000313985.2). Taxonomy (NCBI): domain Eukaryota; kingdom Metazoa; phylum Chordata; class Mammalia; order Afrosoricida; family Tenrecidae; genus Echinops; species Echinops telfairi. The sequence continues at coordinate 42,097,718 of NW_022111372.1, read as the reverse complement.
GGGAGGGAGTCCGTGTGAGAGGCTGGATGCTAAGGTGCTGTGTGCGCCAGGGGCCTCGCACAGGTGTGGGCATAGAGGGGTGTGTGTTTCCATTTGTCCTTGCTTCTCCTTGTGTCTTGTGCACCCACCCTGGAAAGCTCACTCCCTTAAGTGTGGTTGCCCACTGACTCTGTGGACCCTCTCTTTAGCCCACATAGCTTGTTCCTCAGACATCTTGTACCTATAGTCTGGGCCAGTGACTGAGTGTCACAGGCAGCAACCTCTGTGGTTATCTCCTGTGGATTCACTAGGTCAACGGTCACAATACCCTCCTGTGTGTCGTAGGAGGTCTGAGGACGCCTGTGTCCTGAGGTGTGGGTGTGGGTGTGGGTCATGATAGGCTGGGAGCTGGGATTTGAAGTATAGCAAGAGCAGCTCACTCCATCTACCAACCAAAACACTCTGAAGATTGTGCACTTGCCTTGAGCATGGTTGGATGATGATGATGAGCGTAGGGAAAGATGTGGTGGCAAAGTTGAATGACAGAGCACCTTTCAATATATGACAAAGTTTCCTATGGGGCATTCAGATGAGTTGGACATCCTACTGGTCTGACAATGGCATTTCTCTTGGGTAAGTGCAGTCTTAACTCTCTCTTATGTGGGCATCTTCTTGGCTGCCTGCTTGATTGGCCCTGTGTGCCAGTGGTGCATGCTCTACTGGGTGCAGCCCATTCTGGCTATGGGTGTGTCCAGCATTGAGCATGGCTGCCTGGTCCTCATCTTTCAGCAGGGTGGCCTCGGAACCTTGATGTGCTGTCAAGGCTCTTCCCTGGTACATCTGCCCATGTCTTTTCAGCTCAGTTTGTAAAGGTCTTCAGACCAAGAACAGTGACTTCTGTCCCAAAGCCTCAAGATATCATCCTGCTCAGACACATCTATCTTGGGTCCTCTGCAAGAGGACCTGACCATCGAAGGTACCAGAGAGCCTTAGTTTAACACCTCTCTCCTGCATGTAGCCCTGTCAGCCCTCTGGGATGCTTGGAAGGCCAGGCTCCTTGCCTCCTTGCACTGGTCACCTACACAACGGGACTGGGATGGGTCTTGGAGGAGGGGATTCTCTCTGTCTTTGTGTGTAAGGAACATTCACGCAAAAGAGTTTCTCCAAAGGGCTGATCTCTGAGCTCTATCAGTTTTCCCATCGGTACCCCCAAAAAACAAATGCAGAGGACCAGAACATTGAAGCCAGCAATTTCTGTTTGGAAATAGGGTCGTCTTCTGCTGCTGACCCCCATCAAATCCCATCATGCCCACAGCCCTGTGCCCCCGAGTCTTGGCTCCGAAGGAAAGTGAGGAGCCCAGGAAAATGAGGAGCCCACCTGGAGAAAAACCTAGCCCCCAAGGAGAGCTCCCCAGCCCAGAGTCCTCCCGTCGCCTTTTCCGCCGTTTTCGCTACCAGGAGGCGGCAGGTCCTCGCGAGGCCCTGCACCGCCTCTGGGACCTGTGCCGAGGCTGGCTGCGGCCTGAGAGGCACACCAAGGAGCAGATCCTGGAACTTCTGGTGCTGGAGCAGTTTCTGGCCATCCTGCCCCGGGAGATCCAGAGCTGGGTGCGGGCCCAGGAGCCTGAGAATGGTGAGCAGGCTGTGGCCGCAGTGGAGACACTGGAGCGAGAGCCCGGGAGACCCTGGCAGTGGGTGAGTGGAGGGGGTTGTCTAGATTGGGCAGTGGGGCTGGGAGTAAGCATGCTGATGGGGTTAACGGTTCCCTTCCCAGGCTGTGGAATTTTGTCTAAAACCCACTGTATACCTACATTAGGTCCAGATGTGACCTCGCCTTCTCAAGAAGGCAGGTTTCTTCCCCCAAATGTCCTAATGCAGTGCCTGATTACATCTCCTCCCTTTATAGCCCTATTCATAGCCTCTGCCCATCAGCTATAGGTCAGCCAACAAGCCCAGGGGAGGGAGGGAGAGAGCTTGCCCAGCCCCTTGTAGGGCAGAGCCAGTCCAACCTTACCCAAGGCCAACTCCATCTGAAAACTCTTTTCTGGGATTGTAGCTCAAGCACTGTGAAGACCCTGTGGTGATCGATGATGGGGATGGCCATGCAGATCAAGAGCAGGATCGACTACCCACAGAGTCCCAAGATGACCTTGCAAAGAGCCAGGAGGCCCATCCCATGGCCCTGGCAGAAAATGCAGGGTTCCCAAGCCAATCGCCAGGGCAGCTCAGCGGGGACCCAGGTACAGAGTCCATGGGAGTGTTGTGAGCCATGGGCTAGGGAGCACCCAGTGCTCTCAGTGAAGCCCTTGGGGGAGCAGCGGTGTTCTGGATAATGTCATGGAGGTAACAGTTTGGATCCCTAGTCTTCTGTAGTCTCTCAGGTATTTGAACCATGATCAAAATCTGCTCTTCACATAGAGCATTGGAATCAGATTCACAATATCTTCATTATGCTAGGTCCTCCAGGGAGTTCTTTCTGTCAATAAGGATCACTGAGGGGGTGTGTTACTGGCCAAGAACATGCCTACTTGTCTCTTGGAGCCTCACTTTCCCCAGTGCTGCAAGCCCTGCCCACATAGTCAGCTAGGGAATGTAAGAAAGCAAGCATAACACAAAATGCTTCCAAGAGGTGGTCTCTCCAGGGTAAAGGGCCTGAGGTTTGACGATTGATGCAAATTGCACTGGTTTTGAATCTTCTGAAGAGCCATGGTGATGTAATGGTTTTGTGTTGGGCTGCGATCCGCAGGTTTCACAGTTCAAAACCACCAGCCGCCTCACAGGAGAAAGACTGGGCTTTCTACTACTGTAAACAATAGTTTCAGAAACGGGGTCAGTTCTACCTAATTCGATATGGTTGTTCTAAGTCAGCATCGACTTGATGGCACTGAATTTTTTGTTGTTACTGTTTTCTGGGGGTTTTTTTGCATCTTCTACAATCCTGGGCTTATTTAAAAACCCATTAAGTCTTAGCCCTTAGTCATCCATATTGGTGTTTTGAGAATAAGATGTAGCACAGAGCTATAAATTCTTTTCTTTTTTCCCTCTAGTACATACTTTTTAACAGTTTAAAGAAAATTTTTAATAGTTTTATTAGCATTTCATTCACATGCCATAAGATTCAATAATTCAATCATAATCCAGAAGAGTTGTACAATCATCACCGTATTCCATTCTATTCTAGAACATTTTCTTCCTTCTAGTCATTGTTTTTCATGTATTTTTTTTTCTAATTGTGGCAAAAACACACACAAGAACAGTCTCCATTTCCACAACTTCTAGTTGTATAATTCAGTGCCACTGATTATGCTCTTCATATTGTACAAGTGTTACCGATATCCTTTTCCAAGTTATTCTGCCTTTAACATAAACTCCATGTCCCCTACACAACAACACTTCAGTACAAAGTTTGTAGTTGATGTAGTTTTCGTGGGGAGGTAGGTGCCTGCAGGTCACACAGAAAGGCCGTGACATCAGAGTGGTCTGAGTGAGCTTCCACATTGCCCTGTAGTTCTAGATTGTGGGGTGGGGGGTGGGGTGTGGAGTCACAAGCTTATTCTTGTGACTCACTTGGCAATTATATTAATTTTTTAATATTTTGAATTTTTACAAAGAAAATACTTGTTAAGTTTCTCTGTATGTGAAAGTCTAACCTCTGTCTAAGTTAAGTGAACTTGGACTTCAACTTCTTGTTTAAAAACCATGGTATGCATAAGGGATATAACCCATGCAGGTCGGGAAAGCATCAGCCGGTACTGAGTGGTCCGTTCTGGTCTGTACTGGATGGACAGGCGGTGAGGGCCAGCAGTGAGGCCAGGGGAAGTGCTGGGGAAAGACTGTCTGTGTCGCTTCCTAGTGCTGCTGTAAAAGAAGCCAGCCACCACACGTAGACTTTAGAGAAAAGAGCATAAGCTTGTTCATTTCCTTGAGCGCTAATAAATGGGCAAAGTAGACATGACAGGAGTCAGATATAAAACAATTCTAATGCCATTAGGATGGCTGTTATTAGAATGAGCCACATAAAAACAGTAGAATTTCTAATCTGAAACATCTCCTCCCTCCCGAAACTAACAAATAGACAACATTCTTAAGTGATTTCATTTAAGGCCTGAAAGCTTGCCAACGCCATCTGCCAAGTGTTCCATGACGGGCGATAGGGCGGGACTGTAGCCCAGCTTCCAGAAGGTGGTGGGGTATCAGAGAGCATAATGAAAAGCCCCTCTCCCCAGCCTGAACTTTCAGTAGCAGAAGGAAGAGGTCACCTCTGGTGACCCTCTCAGGCACTGCACTGCCAGCTGTGCCAGCTCCTGGGCCCAGCTCCTTGCTCCAAATAGCTACACTGGCACCTGTTGCTTCCTAAGGGCTTTGCACCTGCTACAGAAAGGTCAGGGCTACCGGCATCTCTCAGTTTGGGCACCAGTATGACACCCGACCTTGGAATTTGCTCTAAGCAGAGAAATTAGAGTGCAGCTTTCCAACTTTTAATCTTGGAAAGAAGTACCAGGCTAATTCTTATATGGGTATACTGTAAGCCTGTGGCTTAGTTCCTGTCCAAGCAAGCCACCATTGCCAAATGGGAGAGAGATCATAGTAGAGCATGGCAGAGGCTGCATGCCCTTAGGAGAGTATTTGGGAGCTAAAAATAAAGTGGGTGAGATGGTCCCACAGCCATACCCTGTCAAGTGTTGTGTGTTGGGACTTAGGGTGCTGAACCAAATGCTTTTCCAGATGCTCTAATAATGATACCAGTCCTTTTTTCCCTATTTGTGTTCCTTTTTCTGACAGTTTACATTGACATATAATTCACAAATCCTACAATCCAATAGTTCAGTCCTCTTAAGACTTGTACAATTATCACCACCCTCAGTTTTAGAATGTTTTCTGTGTATCAGCCTTTTGTTGAGTTTTGTGATATGGAAACTCATATGCCTCTGGCAACATTTCACACTAACCCTTTCTGACAGCAACCCTCTGATACCTCAAGGCCATCGTTTTGAATTCTTTTTTTTTCTTTTGTTCTTTTTTTTCTTTTTTAATTTTAATCATTTATTAAGGACTCATACAACTCTTATCACAATCCATACACACATCAATTGTGTAAAGCACATTTGTACATTCATTGCCCTCATCATTCTCAAAACATTTGCTCTCCACCCAAGCCCCTGGTATCAGCTCATTTTCCCCACCTCTCTCCCCGCTGCCCCCTCCCTCATGAACCCTTGATAATTTACAAATTAGTACTTTGTCATATCCATAGTTTTGAATTCTATAACCTTCATATTGCAGATGATAAAATAGTTCCCTGGACCTGCAGATAGTCACATAGCTAATTAGGGGCAAAGCCAATTTGACCTGGGTATTCTCTTTTCAAGCATCACTGCGTGGTGCAGACCGTTAAATGCATGACTCTCGACTGGCAGATAGCAACCCAGAGGTGCTTCAGAAGACAAACCTGATGATCACCTGTGTCAGACGGGTCACGTCCTGGAAAACCCTACAACAGTCTGCACTGCACACGGGTCTCCATGGATTGCAGCTGACAGCAGTGACAGTTCAGGCGCTCATTCCTCGTAGAAGCCTACTTTGCTTTCTCTGAAAGACCAGTACATCTTGTCCTTGTGAAATGCTTTTCACATGCATTACCTCAAAATCCTCATTTTATAGGTGAGAAAAGATGTAGGGCTTTGTGAAGTGTTCCGAAAAATGGCTAGCTGTTGCCTCATTTCTTGTGATTTCCTTCACCCAACAAAACAAATGCCGAGGACCCTACAGAGGGAGAGAGATGCCATGGCAAGACCTCACCCCCTTGGAACAACTTTTTCCATCTCTTTCAGTTTCCCAAGATCTCTCCCTTCTTCAAGAAGAGAGCGTGAGTGACACACAAGTGACCAGCTTCCAGCTGCCTCAGGTGAGCACATTCTTCAAGAGCCCGTGAAAACCCCGTGTTTGTCTTTCCCTGAGCCCTAATCCCTCCCTACAGAGCATCTTTCCCAGGACCCTGGCCCAGCTTGTACTTGCTCACACAGGCTGTCCAGCCCCAGCCGAGGAAAATGAAAGGATGTATGCTTTTGAGATACCCCACTCCTTCCTGTCAGCCTAATCCATGCTTCTACCTCTGAGGCCTCTTCGGCTTTGAGCAAAGACAATCACTGGAGAAAGCAAATGCCCACATCGGTTTTACAGCTCAGGAGGCCCTCTGGATCAGCATCTTCGCAGCCCAGAGATCGCCTGGGAAAAAGAGAAACCTCTTCATTCTTGTACCTTCACATGATTACTAAAGTATTAATCCTAGTGAGAATGCTATTTCAGAAATGTTAGGGAAGATAATTTCACTGTCACATCACCACTGGTGGAATGTTGAGAATTTCCTTAGCATTTTTGCTGTTTCCTTTTCTGCTGGTGGGAGGGTGAGCTGCTACCTGCAGGTGTTCTCACTCACCTGTGTCTAGGTGCTGCCTTTGCCCCGCTTTCTCTGGGATACCCCATGCCTTTTCCTCCGTAACACAGTCCACTGCCTGGTCCGATGTGTAGCTGTTCAAGCAATATCTCCTCCCACTATAAAACGAACTTCATGGTGGCATGGATTTTTGTTCATTGTTCCACTCAACAGACAAGATGACTGGAAGCATAGGAGACACTTTAAAAACAAGCTCAGAGAATTAGGAAAAAGAAGTGTTTGCTGGTAGCCCATGTGTCTCCAGGATTTTAAACCTGGAGAGCTGGGTAGGATTAGGCATGAGAAGGAATCAGCTGGATTCCTGAGGTGGGAGGCATCTTGTTCCCTGCCTTCGTTTCCCGGAGAAAAACAGCACACACCATGCACATGTGTTTCAGCGTCGACAGTGAGTGGTGTGCGCTCTGATTGGTGGCTAATGATTGTCCTGTGGCGATTACTGAACCCAAATGTCTGAAGGACAGAAGTGCTTGTTTTTCTTAATAAAAAGTAAGGCCTTTAACCAGTACAGCATGCAAAGGGGTGCTGAAATTCTAGTTATCTTCAGTCTTTCAGCTCCCTGGTAAATGCCGTGCCCATAGAGAGTATGTCCTATCCCTGTGGGTTCCCAAGACTTGAACTCTTTACAGAAGCAGATTGTAACTTGGTTTAAAACTGCCACCAGGGCTCCTCAGAGAGTACATACATTGTAATGAATTAATGGCATTGTGTCCTCCTGCTGCAGACATAGTCTCTGCCCAATACATAAAAAGTTGTCCTCGAGAGGATTTTTTAAATTTAAGTTTATCTTTAAATTAATTCTTTTCTTTTAAATAAGTGAAGATTCACACAGCTGTAAGAAATAATCCAGAGAGATCTTTTGCACTCTTTACATAGTTTTCCTCAAGGGCACCGTCTTGTAAAATTAATACAATGTCACAACTGAGATGTTGGCATTGATAGCCCAGACACAGCACATACTTGCTTCACCAGAAGCTCCTTCTTATCCTTTTGTACCTACACCCACGTCTCTCCTCCCCCCAGTCCCTGGTCCTTATGTCTGACAACCAGCAATCTGTTCTCCATTTCTATAACGGTGTCATTTCAAGAATGTTAGATAAAAGAACCATACGGCATGTATCTTTTTGTGTCGTCAGTTAACCATTCACCCAAGGGCATCTGGGTTGTTAACCATATGGAGGCATTTATGAATAAACTTGCTATAAACATTTCTGCAAAGGTTTCTGTGTGAACATAAGTCTTCATTTATCTGAGAGACATTCCCAGAGTGCAATTGTTGGATGATATGGTGAACACATCATTTTGTAAAAAACACCTACCATATATACTTATGTATAAGCCGATTTTTTTCAGCACATTTTTAATGCAGTTTTTGTGCTAAAATTAGGTGCGTCGGCTGATGATCGGTCAGCTTATACTCGAGTATATATGGCATATCCTTTTCTAAAGTGGCTGTACCATACATTGTACATTCTCACATAAATGAATGAGTCTCAATTTCTGCATCACTATTTTTTACTAACCTTTTTTTTTTTAATTTTTATGTTAGCCATTTTGGTAGCTGAACAATGATGGCTAATGGTGTGGAGCATTGTTTGTGGGTTGATTTGCTATCTGTGTACCCACTTTGATGACATATTTCTTCATGCCTTGTGAACGAAGAAGATCCATTATTTGTACTTATTCCAAAGAAAGATGACCCAGCAGATGCTCAAACTATAGAACAATATCACTGAGACCACATGCAAGGACATTTTTCAGAAGATCATCCAACAACGGTTGCAGAAGTACCTTGACAGGGAGCTACCAGAGGTTCAGGCCCAATTCAGAAGAGGACTTAGAAGAAGGAATAGCATTGTTGATGTCAGATGGATCTTGACTTAAAGGAGAGAATACCAAAAAGATGTTTACTTGTGTTTTATTGACTATACCAGAACATTCCACTATGTGCAGTATAGATAACTATAGATAACCTTGAAAAGAATGGGAATTCCAGAACACTACATTGTACTCATGTGGAACTTGTACACATATCAACAGGCAGTTATGTGAACAGAAAAGGAAATACTACATGATTTAAAATCAGGAAAGGTGAATGTCAGACCTGTATCCTCTTACTGTAATTATTCATTTTATATACTATGCAAATCATCCAGAGAAGCTGAATTATATGAAGAAGAATGTGGCATCAGGATTAAAAGAAGGCGTATTCACCTGGAATATTTAGATAACATAACCTTGCTTGGTAAAAGTGAGGAGAACTTACAGCACTTGCTGATGAAGATTAGCGATTGCAGCCTTCAGCGTGGATGTCGACAATGTAAAGACCAAAATCCTCACAACTGAATTACAGGTAACATGAAAAATGGAGAAATGTTGGAATTGTCAAGGATTTCATCTTGCTTGGATCCATAATAAATGCAATCTAGAGATCAAAAGACATTGCATTAGGTAAATCTCTGCACAAGACCTCTTTAGAGTATTAGGAAGAGCAAGGGTGTTACTTTGAAGATAAACTGCATCTGCTCAAAGCCTTGGTGTTTTCAGTTGCCTTGTTTGCATGGGAAAGTTGGACATTGAATAAGGAAGACCAAAGATGCATCTGCGTTTGAATTGTGCGGTGAACATTGAAAGTACCACAGTGCTAAAAGGACAAACTGATCTGTCTTGGCAGAAGTA
>NW_022111372.1:42069117-42087529 GCF_000313985.2 Echinops telfairi | reverse complement strand
TTTTAAGTGACTTGTAACATGACAATTTTATGTATAATCATTCAATAATTTTGTTTTAAAATAACATTTTAAATTTTCTTCAAAACGATTGGAAATTGTCTCTACCATTTATATATGTGTGTGTATATGTATATATATATATATGTTTTTGAGTTTTAATGTTTGTTTCAAAAGCGACACCTATGTTAAGTGTGAGAGTTTCTGGGTAGCACAAAGGTTGACCACTCAATTAAGAGCCCAAACATGGTATTAGAACCCACCTAGAGTTGCTTCAAAACACAGGGCTGGCAGTCTGCTTCTCCACGCTCACAGCTTGACAACGCATGGAGCGAAGTGCTGCTCTGCACACGAGTGTCGCCGTGAGTAATCATCACAGTGACAGCAGCTAACAGCAGTTTTATTTACTTATTTTATCCTTTTCTTTCCTTAACACTTTCATTAGCACTTCATCCACATATCAAACAGTTCAATAATTTAATCATATAAACAAGAGTTATATAATTATCACCACATTCAGATCTAGAACAGTTCCTTTTTCCTTGTACTTATTGTTGTTCAGGTAATTTTTTCTTTCTAGTTCTGGCAAAAATCTACACAACAAAATATTCCTCGAGTCCACAGCTTCTACAGGTGTAATTCAGTGCCATTGATTATACTCTGTGTTGTGCAACCGTTATTGATAAGCCTTTCCAAATTATTCCTTTACCATTACCATAAACTCAATGCCCCTAAGCAACAGCTCTTTCTCCTTTATCCCTGCTAACCCTTGGTCAAGTTTGGTTTCTGTTTGTTTCTTTTAGCAGTTTCCTTGATACAGTATTCACATATCATACACTTCCGGGTTAAATCGCTTTTTAAAAGAGATGTATATACGTCATCACAATCACTTCCAGTGCTCACTGCCCCCTCCCAACAACAGTTTTATTTTTTTATTTTTTTTTATTTTTTTTACATTTTATTAGGGGGCAACAACAGTTTTAAATGCAAACTTTTAGACAATTTTTTAAAACAGTTTTATTGGGACATAATCCACATATACAATTCAACTGTTCAATCATATCAAGAAGAGAAGAGATGTACAATGATCACTACAGTCAGTTTTAGGACATTTCTTTCTTTGTTGTACTCCTTGTTATTAGTTTTCCCATTTACCCCCACCCCCACCCCCCACCAACCCCCCCAAGGAACCATTAATCCAGTTATTTTCTTTAAAGATTCACCCATCCTGGATTTCATATACCAAAAAGCTAACAACGATAACAAAATCAAGAAAAACTTCAATCAAAAAGAAAGCAGAAAATATTGAAAACTAGAACAACTTTTGAAAGGGTCAAAAGGGAGATCAAATGATCAGGGGTTAAACTTTAACCTAGCTATGTCTCATAACCCACTTTCCAATGCGCACTGCCTGAAGGCAGGCTAGCCCCACCCGTGGTCTGGGTTCAGAGGGGAATCATCAGAGGCGGAATCCACATATATTTCCCCTTCACTTTTTATTTAACTGATAAAAAATGTAAAGGGGCATCAAATAAGATACTACTTTTTAATGTAACTGTATATGCCTTTGCCTGCTACCAAGACTATCCGCGCCCTTTACTGTGGTCAGAGGGATAGTCAGGGGGCTTACTCTACGTGTGCCCTGCATGTGGATTCTGGGCTTCCACTTCATCCGTAGCCTTCTGCTAACCAGGCGTTCACAATTTAAGCTCTGATACCATTCCTGCCTTTTCATTTGGATTCTATTATTTTCCGTTCTTGAATCACACAGGCTGGTGTGCTTCCACGTGGACGTAGACAGTTTTTAACATGTATACACTCATACAATTACTGCCTCAATTAATATGAACATCTCTTTCACCCCTGTTATTCCCTTGTTTTCCTTTGCAGTGAAGCCCTATCCCCAGCCACAGGCAATGACTGGCCTCCCTTTAAGTCACTGATTACTTTTCCTTTTCTGCAATCTTAAATAATTGGAATCATGCAGTCTGTGGGCTGTGAACCTGGCAGGCTTCTCTAACTCGGCACAGGGACTTGAGTTTCATTAATGTTGAAGCACTAGCTCCTTCCTCGTTAATGCTGAGTACTATGCTATTGTACATGGGTTGCCACAGTTTGTTTATCCATGTGCCCATTGATTAACATCACTATTATTTTCTATTTTTATTAATGAAGCTTCTGTGGACCAAGTGTCATTGTGGACATATACCTTTATGTCTCTTGGGTAATTATGTAGGAGTGACATTGCTCGGCCAGATGAGTCATTAGATGAGAAGTTGGTGTTTTCTACAGAGGCTACGTTAAACTCCCACCAGCAGTGAATGAGAGTTCCAGATGCCTTACATCTTTACCAATTCTTTGTACTGCCTTTGATTTGTTTTTTTCTTTTCTGACCTTTAAAATCTATCTCATTGTGGTGTGTGTATGTGTGTGTGTCCAGGTATACATGCACACAAAGACCTGGGGCTGTAGGGGTTGCTTGTGGGACTGCTAACCAAAATACATATGTGTCATGCAGGTTATGGTGGCACCATTTGTTGAGGAAACTATTCTTTCCCTGTGGAATGGAGTTGGCACCCTTGCTAATAGTCAGTTGGCCATAGATCTGTGCCCATTTTATTTCTGGAGTCTCAATTTTGCTCCTTAGGTGCAAGTACCATGCCGCTTTGCTCACTATAGGTTTGTTGTAAGTTTTAAAATCTCAAAAGTCTGAGTCTTTCCATTATGTTCTTCTTTTTCAAGACTGTTTTGGCTAATTTCTTTCCTTTCCTTAACTTCCACCAACTTGGGGTTTCGTTTTTTCTTCAGATTCTTCAGGATGTAAGGTTATTGATTTGAAATCTTTTTTATTAAGGTTATTGATTTGAAATCTTTATTAAAATGGAGGTGTTGATAGCTATAAATTTCCCACTGAGAGCTATCTTCACTATACAAACTTTGGTGTATTGTGGTTTTGTTTTCATGTTGTGCTTTGTTTTTAGTACTCATTGTGATTTTTTTTTCCCCCTTTGAGCCATTGCTTATTTAAAATTGTTTTTTTCAAGTCCCACATATTTGTGGATTTTCAATTTTCTTTCGGTCATTAATTTACAGCTTTGTTCCATTTTGGCTGAAGAAGATAGTTTGCACAATTCATATCTTTTTCAATTTATTGATATGATACTTGTTTTGTGATCCAGCGTAAGGTCTTTCCTGGAAAAATATCTGTGTCCTTGAGGAAAATGTATATTCTGCTCCTACTGCATAGAGTGCTCAGTATGTCTAGTTGGTATATGGTATTGTTCGACTTGTCTATTTACTTATTGATCTATCTCGATGTCCTATCCATTACTGGAACTGATGTTTTGAAGGCTCCAATTATTGTAGAGGTATTTGCATTCAAGTTTGTCGACCTTTGCTTCACATATATTTTGAGGCTCTATTTCAGTTGCATGGGCTTTTATATTTGTTATATCTTGAGAGTGGCCCTCTTATCATTATCAAATGTCCTTTGTCTTTTGTGACAGTTTGTTTCACTCAAAGTCTGATAGGGGATCTGTGTGTGTGTTATTAGTATCTATGAATTTTTGCTCTCTTTTGGTTACTATTTACATAAAATAATTTTTTTCCACCTTTTTACACTTAGCCAAACATACACTGAACCCTGGAATCAGTTAACCTGTGGTGAAAGCTCAGGGGCTTCCTCAGTCTTTTCTGGTTGTACATACTGCCCCTGGCATGTGTGTGGCTTTCAAAAAAAAAATTCCCCTTTTCACACAGGTGCTTTTGAGTGCACTAATTTCCCAAAGAAACTCTACGCAGCTTTCTTCCTAGAACTTACCTGCTATTGTTGTAACTGTAAACTTTTGCCCCCGGCCTCTGCACCTTGTGTGCTTACCTTGCAGTGTTTTTGAGCATTGCCAACTGCTTTTTCTGGCCCGACTTAAGTTTTGAGTTCGCTGGCACAGCAGCAGATCCTTTGCATCAGACCTTCAGGTCGCCAGCCCCTAGACAGGTTCAAATGGACATACACAGTAACTGGAAAATAAGTTCTGTTTTGCTACACTGGGGACCAGGAACAAGGACCCTGCACTGGGACAACAGGCTGCTGGTGAGCTAGGAGAAGGGGTGGAGCAAGGACACAAAAGCTTCAGGAAACAGTTTCCTTTTGTCTTAAATTTGGCTTTTTCTTCATTTGCCATCACTTGGCTATTGAAGACCTTTGGTGTTTTCCAGAATCCTGGCAAAGTTGGCTCTGACAGTTTACATTTACTTTTCAATATTTTTTGTTGGGGAACTGGAATTAGAGCTAGCTACTTCACCATTTTGCCTTAGGTGTGTTTTTTAAAGATTGAGAAGTGTGTATGTGGGTGTTCAAGGGTACTAGACGAAATTATTTGAAAATCCTTCCTAACCCTGCCCTATCCCCTCGATGCCTGGGGCACGCCCCCATGAGGACCATGCGGCAGCGCCGATGTTCTTCCAGAGGCCTGCATGTTTAAAACTTATTTTTCAAGCTTTTTTTCTTTCCCATACAGATAATGATTTTATACACGTAGTATTCTTAAGTTGCCTTTCTTTTTCCACAATTCTATTTTGGAGCCCTTTTCAATTAACTATATGAGGAATTACTTTCTTTTTATGATGTAACATCATCATTCAAGGAACCCTGATGGTGCATTAGACTGCTGACCACAAGGTCAGTGGTTCAAAACTATTAGCTGCTCTTCAGGAGAAAGATGTAACTACCTGTCCCTGTAAAGATTTACAGCCGTGGAAAACCTATCAGAATCAAGTCGATGGCAGTAGGTTTGGGGTTTGGGCCCTTTTTTTTTTCTTGGGTGGGGGGGTCCATCATTTTTAAATTGAAGGTTATTTTTGAGACATTGTCATAATCCAAGGTTCAAGATGTTCTCCTTAGTATAAGTAACACATTCTTCTCGTGAGAAGCACTTGATATTCCAGATTTCTAGGAACCCTGGTGTTCTTACACACATAGTGGCGCTGCAGACACACTTGTGCACAGGTAGTTTTCTTTACAACCCCTTGGAGAAATTTCCCTTCAGTGCAGAAAGAGCCTTCTAAGGCTGCAGAATTGTATACAGGATATTATCTGTAGGATGTCTTACCGTTTACTTAATTAGATCTTTGCTGTGGGCACTAAGGGGTTTGTTTTATTTAGTTTTGTTTTTTAATCTTAAAACTCTTGGCATTAATGCTTCAATGAAGAAGCTTATATGAACTGCATGTACATCTGCAAAGTAAATGCTGAAAACAGAGTGTTGGTCTAAGGATAAGCACATTGGCGATTTCACCGTGCAGAGTTGTGTGCGTGTGCGGCACTGTGTGAGGGCCCGTTTCTCTACATCCTTGGCCACCCAGCAGGCATCCACCATTCGGATCCTACATCGGACGGTGCAAGGTGGTTCTCCCGGATAGACCCGTTTGCTTTCTCCTCCTCCCGTGACACATAAGCTGCTGGAAGCTGTGCTCCCAGCTCCAGGTCGACCCTCCCCCACCAGCCATCACTGCACTGAGGAATGCTGTTGTTTCTCCTTTGCTTTCAGAGCCGGGTTTCTCCATTCAAGGACGTGATCTTCTGCTTCTCTGAAGAGGACTGGTCTCTTCTAGATCCAGCCCAAACTGGCTTCTATGGAGAATTCATTATAGGGGAGGATTGTGGGGTCTCACTGCCTCCAAGTAAGAGTTAACCCCCCTCACCCAGACCAGGGAGCTGGGGGGAGGGCATCTCTCTGTCTCTGAGGAGTCTCCACCCTTCCAAGTCGAAGATAAATTCCCAAGATCAGAGAATTGGGTGGGGGCGGGGCAGCTGGGACAGGGTGTCAATGTGCTCCATGGATGGTGGGGTAATCTTGCTCTCTCTGAATAAGAATTAAGTCCCCCGCATCCAAGACTAGGAACCTGAGTGTCTCTTCTCCAAGCTGTTGTCCTCCCATGCTAATGGAGATGATTAGGGCCTGACCTCCCACAGGCACTTTGTGGATTGACCATAGCCTACTGTCTTTCCAAACCCCATTAGATCAGGCTTACCTGCACACAAAACCAAATGTAAGATGCTTTCCTTGCATTCGTTTTATCCTTGTCATTTTTTCCCCCGTGTTCTCCTTTCGGTTCTGGCTTTACACCTAATTAGCCCTAGAGAGACACCCCAAGCTCACTGCAGCCCACCTCCTGCCTTGCTTCACCCATCTCAGTTATCTCTGGCCCAGCTTGACACTTATTTGCCATGACCCGCGGTGTCTGCCTCCACCTTCTCTTTGCTGGACCTGATGGGAAGTTGCTGCGCTTAATCCACCCTAGGTGCCTATGAGAGGAGACTGTGGATACATGTGTTTTCACCCCTGTTCTCCCCCTTTCTGTGAGCAGATGACCCAGCCGCCCAGCCCAGTCTCTTCCAGGGGGAGGAGAACGAACCCCGAGTTCCAGAGCTTCAGGACCTCCAAGGAAAAGACTTGCCCCAAGTGTCCTACCTGGGTGAGTAGGGGAACAGGTGGGGCACGGCGTCGGCTTTGCTGGAGGCAGGCCCGCTCCCTGCTCTCCCTAACCGAGAGGCCTTCAAACCATCTGAGCTTTATCATGACAGAACACGTCTTACTGTAACCTTGACTCCTAGTAGAAGGAATGTGAGAGCCTCATTTTGCCAGGGGTGGGGATTTTACTCTCAAGCAGGGACTAGGAAATAATGGGGATACCTTTCTCACCTAGTTCATGCTAAGGATCCAGTGATTCCTGCATGAGTAAACACACATGTTCACACTGAGCCAAGCTGGGAAAGGGCTTGCCTCCCCCACACTCAGGGCACCTCTTCCCAAATACCCTGAGGTAAAGTTTGCACCCATCACACAGCAGGTGCTGTTGGGAGGTGCTGGTCCCACACTGTTCAGCACCCCAGCAACCCCAGACCTCACCACAGGACATTCTTGTGTTTGCAACCATTATAGCGGTACCTTGAAATCCTTGCTCCTTCAGAGGAAATAACCCTGCACAGATCCGCAGCACTCCCACGCCTCTTTCCATTTGGGGGACCTGAAGCTGGAATGCAGTGGACCAGGTTTGGGCACACTCTCTGTGACCTTGAAGGAAAGTGCAGCCTGGAGCCCCTCTAGTACGTTAGTCTCTGCCAAGGAGGCACAGGTGGTGAGGTTAGCAGGCCTGGAAAAACAGATGTACCTAGGTTTCTGGCTGTAAACCCATTCATTCATCTTGTGAGCTTATTCACTCAACACGCTCCACTGAGTGATGGGCTGCCAGGCACTGCAAGCACCATGCCTCTTTTCAAATCGCTGCCTAGGCTTTATGATGATGGTTCCCCGAGGTAATGCTACCACATTTCAGGACAGATCATTTTCTCATTTTTCCCCACCTCTGAAAAGACTTTCAGGGTCTCCAGTCGTTCCAGGTAGAAGAAAGAAGGAAAAATGAGCTGCAGGTACCAGAATTCCAGGCCTGCCAACAAGGAGCGCTTTATCAAAGCACCAGCGCAGGTACATTGAGGGAGTGAGGTGGTGGTGGTGGTGGTGGTGGTGGTGGTGGTAGAACATTAACTCTAAAGAGTCTACAAACGCCCAGTAAGCTCATGTCTGTTGGCAAAATCAACAATGACAGTTTCTTTTGTTAGGCTCTCTCTCCCAACCATTCGCACAAGGTCAAAGACCTCTCCCTCTGTGCCTTTCCTGTGAACACTGAGGCAGAGTACTATTTGCTGTGTGCTGGGTATATTTTCTTCTTTTCCCTGAGCAAGGAAGAATTAAAGAATTCCTGGAATGCCAAAGGTGAAAGGGAATTTGAGAGTGACTAATCCATTACTGTCTGCAGGGGAGTGGCTACCTTTTCAGTTCACATCATCTTGGTAAGAGTTGCCACCTCCAGAGGCAAAAACAGACCAAACAGAATTCCAGCCCTGGTTCTGACTTTCTCCTCTGAGTAACTCGGGACTCTACTTCTCATTCAATTGAACTCGACAGCTTCAGAGGCCCGACTGTCCTTGTCGCTTTCACTGGTGCCTTTTGAAGGCAAGATTTGTGAGTTATTTCCACCTGGCACTGCGCACTCCCCTAGCTGTGGGTGCTTCCTGCCAAAATGGGTGGACAAGGGATGGTACAGTGTAGTAAGCTGCCTACAGAAGGGTGAGCTCCCAAGTGCTGCCTGAGTTGACTCTCGGGTCCTAACACAGATTCATTCTGCATGCCAGTAGTCATTGTTAGTTAGCCAGCTCTGAGTCTGTATGAATTCTTGGTGACACGAATTGTTTTAAATCCTCTGACTGCTGACTGTCTGTGGCCTGCCTTCTGGGCCTTCAGCCTACTTTGTGAAAGGGGGTGCTCATGGACAAAGGGACGTGTTCAACTCAGTTCTCCTTTACTGAGTCTGCTCCGAAGTGGCAAGAAGCTGCAATCTATCTGAAGAAAAAGAAATGGTGAGGCCAGGAGGGCCATCTTTCTTCCTTTCTTTCATCTATCTGTTTTGCGGCTGCCAACTGCCTTCCAAAAATGCTTTCTCATGAGCCCACACTCACAGCATGGAGATTTCTGCTTCGCCACATCTGTGTTCGTGAAAGATGTGTCTCATCTGTGCAGTTTGTGCCTATCTGATGAGGATACTGTATCATCTGCCTCTGGGATTGAGCATCTTCTTGTGTTCTGTTGTGTTTTCTCTATGAACTGCCTACTTAGTATTCTTTCCTTTTGTGATTTTTTCCGTTCAGATTTATTAAGCTCTGTTTTTGGCCCCAGCACTAAGCTAGGGGAAGCACTTCACAGCGTTTCATGCCTTGCATTCTGTGACAGCTATGTGACTAGGTGCTATCCGGTCTCCATTTTGCATGGGGGGCAACTGAGGTTCAGACAGCTCAAGTGGCTTGTCCAAGGCCACACATTTACAGGTTGTAAGGGGCAGAGCCAGGATTTGAACCCAGGAGGTTAGCCCTGAAACCCTTGTTCTTTTCTACCCCTTCATATTATGGACGTGTTTTTTTTTTAAACTGGTGTCTAGAAACTCCAAATTATTCATTGTTACCCTTCCCACCTATCTTTACATGTAATTTTTCCATTTTCAAAATGCTCTCCATGTGCCTTTCAGCACCCAAACATTTAACTCAGTCATCGTGTCCATTTTGGTTTGTGTCATGCCTTAAGAAAGTCTACCTGAAGCTAGAAGGAAATTCTGTATTTTATTGTTTGCTTTCACATTTAGTGTTTGATCCTTTCCCCTGGCCCCAAGCCTTACTTCTCTCCTTAGTTTCTTGAACATCCCCAGCCCAGAGGGTGCAGTTTGGGGGCTTTAGCCTCCAGCCTGGCCTTGAGCCATTGCTCTTATCTGTAGGCAGCAGCCCAGCCCATCACTAGTCTCGTTCCTGCTAGGAGATGGCAGAGCACAGTCCCCGGCTCTGTTAACCTCCCTGCTTGGGCTCAATTTTCTCAAGATCTTGGACAACTCTTTCTCTTGTCTGCGAACATTTTTCTGTAAAACAAGGAGAGTCCTGCAGAGAAGAGCTGGGTTCAGGCAGAGCCCTGAACCAAGGGTGCAGGTGGGCGGGCGAGGACTCTGAGCACGCACTTCCTGGCTGTCCATGTTCAGCAGGATCACCTGCCCTGCATTGTCTCCCGTGACCACCATCCGGCTGCTGGCAGACACATCCAGGCTGCAGAACCAGGCACTGGAGGGGGTAGGTGGGGGGTGCTGTAAGGTTCTTGGGGACAAGGCCAATCACTGCCACAGCTCCAGTGCCCACACACCATGGGCATTCAATAAACATTTGAGGAATGAGTTTGAAAAAAAAAACAAAAACAAGGATAGCCATTACAGCTGAATTTTATAGAGTTATCGTTGAGCCTTAAATAACTTTGTAATATTTATAAAAGCACAAACAGCATCCATGTGACATTATCCCAACCGTCCATTCAGAGACTATTGTAATTTTCAGGTTGAGCTCAGAACTCCGTGGGGCTGTCCATCTGTGATGTTTTAGGTACACCTCTCATATACCTTGTCTCTTCAAGGACTGCCCCACATTGTTGCGTTGATGGTACATAGCAGCATGATTGTTGCTTTATCCCTCCCTCACATTATCCCTGCCCCCACCCCCCACCCCACAAAAAAGTAATTCACTTGTCTTCCATAGCTTTTGATCTTCCCAGTCTTATTGTTTCTCTCAGTCCTGCCCTCTAAGTGGACTGCTGCATTACCTGCGGACAATCAGTGCCCACACTCCATTTCTCTAACCAGCCTGAAATCTTGCTTCAGTAATTAAGCCCAGACTAACCCTCTGACTAGCTAATGTTTCAGAGAGCAAGCATCTTTCTGCCCTGTTTTGTCTTAATTTTGATGCCAAGATCTGAGACCCTCCTTTTAAAATTGAAAAGTGTGTGTTGGTCCCGAGCTGCACCAAGACCTCAATCTCTCTCCTCCTTTGCCACCTGTGCCTTCTCTGTGGTACTCTTTTTCTCATGTAACAAACAGGGTGCATTGAGCAAGCTGCTTTGTAAGTGGGAGTTCCCTCGGTAACCCGCCTAAGCCCTATAATCCAAAACATCTGCATCCACAGGCCCCTTGGTGGCTATTGGTGGACATCAGATATGTGGGAGCATTGAGAGGGAGAGATCTTGATGGATGCAGCCAGGGACCATTGAGCATCTTTGGGCCAGAGTCCTACTTCTACTCTGTGACCTTGGGCACATCGCCTTGGCTTGCTTATGAGTGTAATGCAACAGATAACATGTCATTGACTTGTGTCCTAGAGCAGATAGGCCTGTGCAGTTCGCAGAGAGTAGATGTGTTCAGCCCATAGTAACTGGCGCCTTTGTGGAACTCTGTTTATAAAATGAGCCCTCCTGCTCCCCCAAGTCCAAGGGCCTTGGTGGTGCAGTGGACCAATAACTGTAACTATAATAAGATTGGTGATTCACGTTGACCATCAGCTCCATGGGCTCTCCGTAAAGATTTACAGCCTCAGAAGCCCTAACCAGAATAGTAGTTCTACTCTGTTTGTAAGGTCACAATGAGTTGCAATCAACCAGACTGCGATGAGTTTGTTTTTTTCTCTCTCCCAAGGCAAGGACCCCGGGTAGCAGGTTAAGCCCTAGGCTACTAGCTGCAAGGTTGATGGTTCAAGTCCACCAGGCTATCTGTCAACTTCCTTAAAGATATGCAGTGTCGGAAATTCAGTTCTGTTCTGTCCTATTAGGGCTACGATGGATTGGCCTTGACTCAATGACAGTGGACTGGGTTGAGCTTTTCTCTGCAAGTTCTTTAGTGGGAAAAACAGAATTCCTGCTAAGCTTGGTCAAATAAACTATTGATAAGTTACATATACACTTAAATACAGATGTAGCGCGTAATGGGGCTTCAGTGATATGAACAAAGGAGTGGCTTGGGACTTCAGAAAAGGCAGCCGGGGAGAGGGAGAAAGAAGAAAGAGGTAGATCCGGTGATCCCTCGGGCCATTCTAAGGGCTGTTTCTCAGTCCAGACCAGGGTCCCTGTCTGAACTTCTTTAAATGTTTTATCTACAAAACATTTATACTGTAATCTGCCCCCAGGGAGAGCATTCTAAGGATGGGGATTTCTAGACCCCAAGCCAAGCTTCCTAGTAGGATCTCGGGGTGGGGGGGCGTGGTTGGCTGGTCTGGCACCTCAGATCTCAGTGCTGATTTCCCCCAGCAGGTGGCAGTGTGCTGTCCCCAGAGAACGGCCTCGATGAGGAGGTGTCCATCGAGATTGTCCTGTCCAGCTCAGGCGAGGAGGAGCCCCCGCACAGCCCATACTGCCCCGACGAGCTGCGGGGTGCCACCGAGAAGCAACACGTCCTCCCCACCACCCACCGCAGCAGCTCCGTGGGCTTCACAGATATGGGAGATGAGGTGCAGGCCTCCTCCAAGAAGTCCTATGTCTGCCCCAACTGTGGGAAGATCTTCCGCTGGAGAGTAAACTTCATCCGGCACCTTCGGAGCCGCAAGGAGCAGGAGCAAGCGCACGAATGCTCCGTCTGCGGTGAGGTGTTCAGCGACAGTGAGGACCTGGACGGGCACCTGGAGACCCACGAGACCCAGAAACCTTACACTTGCAAAGCCTGCGGGAAGAGCTTCCGCCTCAACTCCCACCTGCTCTCCCACATGCGCATACACCTGCAGCCAGACAGACTTGAGCCCACGGAGGAGAAAGCGCCAGGGCCGTCGGAACAAAAGGGCAGCAGCCCCAACTCCCTGCTGGAAAAGAGCAAGGGCAAGTTGAGCTTCAAGTGCTGTGACTGTGGGAAGGCTTTCCAGCGACACGATCACCTGGTCCGGCACAAGAGCAGCAGCCACACCGAGGACAAGGCCAGAACCTTTCAGTGTCGCTATTGCGTCAAACGTTTCCTGCAAAACTACGACCTCATCCGCCACGAGCGGTTGCACATGAAGAGGCGCTCTAAGCAAGCTTTGAACTCCTACTGATTCTTCCCTCGGATTCCTCCTTCGGTGCATCCCCTCCCCGTCTGTCCTGCTCCAGACAGCACATCCCACTCACTCACAGTGGTACTGACTCGCCCCTTGCCCCCACGACACACCTCCCCAAGGATGGAGATCACCTCATGCCCTTGCTCTCAGGTAGTGTCCACCTTTTGCCTGATGCCGCCACAGTCTCCCAAGTAATGGGAGAGTAGCCGGCTGAGTATGTGTTCTGCCTCTGGTGCCAGAAAGCAAGGAAGGCGTGCCACCATCAGCTTCACTGACAAAGTGGCTGAACAAGCCCAGTGTTAACTAGCCAGTCTTACAGATCCCATCCAGTGCACAGAGCTAGTGGGGTGCACTGGGCAGGCTCCCTTCATAATGACCTCCCCTGCCATGCCAACCCCTCACCCCCCGATGCCTGTCCTTTGCCAGCTCACTCTTGATACACTACCTCCCATCATCCTTTGTCTGAACCCCCCCAGATCCTGAGGTTCTGAGGGTGGCTATAACTTTGTATTTGACATTGAAAAGCTGTCTGCTGGGTAGTGGGTTAGAAAGAAGGCAGTACTTCATGCGGAGGAGAGACTGGAAGGAGACAGGGCGAGGTGAGCAGTGTCTTCTGTAGTCTAAGCTCCAGGAGGAGACTGATCCTTTGTGCCCTGTGTGCACCATCCCACGCAAACACCCCCACAGACCTCACAGTTGTCAGGTGGTCTTTGCGGCTGGCAGGCCTTAGTCGTGGGCACTAGAGCCTCTTGCAGAATAGAACCCATAGAGCCCTTATGACCTTATGATTTGTCCTGACAGCCGGTTCATACGGATCATAAGGTCCTCAAGGATGAAGCCCACATTTTAAACTTTATGTAGCACACCTTCCCCAAAATGCCTATTATCTGAAACCCACCTCTACCCCCACCCCCACCCCCAGAAGAAGAAACAACTCACTGCCACTGTGTCCATTCTGACTCATAGTGACCCTCCTGGCGGACGGACAGAGTAGCAAGAACAGCCCCTTTGGATTTCTGAGGCTGGGAATCATTTGGGAGTAGACCTTGCTGTTAGCAGCCCAATGTGTAACTCACTACACTACCACGTCTCCTGAATCCCACAAGCCCTTGGTAAATGTTTGGGGAATGGGAATCAAGCTGTGCTGTCATCATTTGAAGGTACTTAAGATCCTCCATTTCCTTTCACTCTGTCCTAAGAATCAGCTATTACTGAGGGGGTCTTTGGTCAGGATGAGCTGAGCAGTTCTCCCCAAAGAGGAGAAAATGTCATGGGAGTCCGATTTTACTTACCTGGGTAGTAACAACCCGCTGCATCCCTGATAACAATCCTTATCCCTGATTCATCGTCAGTAGCTGGTTATCCCATGACTGCTTTCCAACCCTGGATTATAGCTCTTATATCTGCTTGCAGGGCCAATGTCCTCGGCAGACAGGAATTTGTTTATTGTTTTTGAGAATATACACAGCAAAACACCAATGAACTGTTTCCACATTGACAGTTGTTTAGTGACACAGATTACACTCAGGTTGGGCAACCCTTCTCACCCTTATTTTCTAAGTCGTTCCTCCCCAGTTGACATGAACTTAGCCCTCCCTGAGGTTCCTCTCCACTCTATGGTTGCTGTTGTCACTCGATCCCATATAGATAGTTCTTAAAGAGAACACAGTGCTTACACCCTGCGTGGACAAATCGTAACTATTAGCCTTTAAAGTTGTGGACGGGGAGTGACCATTTACAGTGAAACTTTGAGCAGTCATGCCACCTCGTTTAAGACATTGCCTTACTGTTTCCTAGGGGAGTTCCTGTTTGATGGAAATGTTAAGTGCTTGACAGTTACTAGCTGGAAGGTTAGTAGTTCTAACTCATCCAGAAGCCCCTTGGAAGATAGGCCTTGTTGCCTGCTTCTAAAATGGAACAGTTTTGAAAACCCTTTGGAGCACAGTACAATGTATACCTGAGGTCCCCTTGAGTTAGAATCGGCTCGATGGCAAGTGACAATGTTCCTGAGAGTGAATCTACTGAGCTAGGGTCGGGGATGAAAAAGCATCTGGGTTGTAGTATGGTAGCTGTAGCTGGATTTGAACGCCAGTAACTAAGCAAGGACTTTTGTATTATTTGTGTATCAAATCTTTTCCTTGAAGAGTAAAGGTAGGAAATGGAGAGTGAGGTGTTCTTTGACTTTTTCATCTACAGATTTTTTTATGATTGCAAGTCCCAGAAGCCCCTGCCCTAACCCTAATGAAGGAGTTTTATAAATATACCTGCTGTTCTTGTGTGCCTATGCACACAGAAACAGTAAATGCAATAAAACCATTGTCAGTCTTTAAACATGAAATAAACTACTGGGGTGCTGAGTTTCTAAAGAGTTTGCCTTTTTTATTGGTCTGCCTAAAAATGGGAGAACACTCTACTACCAAGGGAGAGAAAACCCTTAATTGGAAGCAAGGTTCTTTGTGCACTTCCCCATCCATGTTATGTGTTCTTGTGGATCCTAGTGCCTCCATGTCCCTGGGGAGATAATGACCCTCATTCCTCAAACTGATGGTCCTGAAAGAGGATCCTTGCTCTGCTTGTCACTGCATTTTGCATGTGAAGTAAGATCTGAAATGAAAGGAAATGTTAGGAAAGGCACTGAAATTAAAGTGTCTCGAATTCCCACCAAATGTTCTGGGGGAGATTCCCTGTTTGTTGATCTAAAGTTGACCTAACAGAAAGCCACAGTACCGAATTAGTCTGAAGCTTCATGTGATGCTTTTTAAATTGCCTTTACATATAGAAACATGCCTGAATCATGTAGTTCTGATCCCAATTATTCACATGAGAAGAGAAAACTTCAAATTAAGTCTTCAACAGGACCAAGACAAAACATCCCAATGAAGGAGACCATCAGCATGAAGCCCAAGGGGTCCCAAACACCTGACCAATGAAATAGAGCATTAGGAAAAGCCACAGGTGGGGAAAGGGAACATGGTTTGCAGGTTAGAAATGTTTGTAAAATTGGCTCGGGGCCCTTGACAGAGGTCGTCAGGGTGTGACCCAGGACTGTGGCCCTTTCCATCAATGGTCCACCAAGCAGGTCCCTGAAGGTAAGTGCCTCTCCCAGGGCTGGCGAGGAGTGGTGGTAAGCTGTTCACATTGCTGGTCAGAACAAGTAGGAGACTGAATCTGTCAAGACTCAAAATGGATTTTGGGCTTCTGTAAACCGTAGCCTTTTGCAAACACGGTACTCAGAATTTAAACTCAAATAAAGGAGGCTGTCTACGGGGCAGGGGGGGACAGTTCCACCACTGCTCCAAAGGAGATGCTGGAGTCTGGCCCGACCACTGGATTCCTCCCTCCCTGTCCCATCACAGGGGTTGGGACTTCTCTACCTTGCCCTGGAGGTTTAGTCACCCCTATTCCCTTCTCCAGGCCTGTTTCCACAAGTCTACAGGTGCATGACATGGAATTAACAAGGAGTTAACATTAGCTTTCGATTTGTCCTTGTGATTGTTAAAGTGTGACAGAACGCAGCAGCGAGAATACAAAGTAGGCCTGACAGGGAAGGCTGGAGGCACAGCTGCTCCTCTGGATTGCATACATTGTCTATTTCGTTTTTTCATTAAAACATCATTTTATTGGGAGCTCTTACAGCTCTTATCACAATCCATACACACCTCCATCATGCCAAGCATGTTTGTACATATGTTACCATCATTTTCAAAACATTTACTTTCTATTGAGCCCTTGGTATCAGTTCCTCTTTTTCCCTCCCTCCCCCACCACCCTTGTGACCCCTTGCTAAATTATAAATTATTTTCATATCTTACACCAACCACTGTCTGCCCCATGGTTTGGTTACACACATTGCCTTTTGAGATTGTTAAAATGTGCAGTCTGGTCATGTGGTCCAGCCTTTCCCTAGAAGCGAGAGCACTTCTCTTAGAGTTGGAGTGGGGCCAAGATTGACCCCTGGCCATTTTTTTTTTAATTTTTTATTTAATATTTTATTAGGGGCTCATACAACTGTTATCCCAATCCATACACACATCAATTGTGTAAAGCGCATTTGTACATCGTTTCTCAACCCCTGGCCATTTTTATAGCTCCCCCACTTTTGCAGCTCATTCTCAATGAAACTTCTTTTTAAAAGAGCATGCATGGTGAAAAGATCCCTCCTCAGTCCCACAATGGAGTCAACGAAGGAGCTAAACCAGCCACATGACTCAAATTCCAGCTTTCAGAGCTGTGAGCCAAGTTACTTCTCACCCATGAGATGGTTTTCTTCCTCTGCCAAAAGCAGAGCTTAATCTAAGCACAGAGCACGTCTGCTTATAAAATTAGATACCTAAACCCACTGCCATTGCATGTTTTTTCTGACTCATAGTGGCCTTAGGTGGGATTTTTCTTCTATCCCCCTCCCCCATAGTCCTACTCCTTCTACCCTTGGCATCAACCATTCCCCATTCAGCAGCCCTGCGCCTCCTCAACCACTGCATCCTCTGAGAAGCTTTTCCAAATCCACCTGGGGAGAAGCAGGAAGGCGGGCTGAGAAGAAGGCTCTGGTACCCTCCATCCCTCTCACCCCCACAAAACACACACAGTCTCTACTCCTACAAATCATCAAGCCCCCTGGTCAATTGTAAACGCCAAACTTTGGGTGCAACAAGGGGTTAAAACAAAATAGCAGTTGCAAGGGTGCTGCAGGACTGCGCAGTGCTTCGTTCTGTTGTACACAGGTCCCTATGAGTTAGAACCGACCCCCAGTATGGAACAACAAACCAAGTCCTGGTGGTCAGCATCAGAAAGTGATGCACATGCAATTGGGGTTGCATTTGAATTACAAATGGATTGATTTTATTTCCCACTCAACTTTGAAATAGGACAAGAGAGGTAGTCTTTTGGGGGAAAAGACTTGTTTTACCTGGAAATGCTTAAGTATTATTATGCTCACTACCCAGACCTCTCCATGACTCACTCAGAGACACTCCAGCTTCCCCCCATCATCCAAGGACTTCGCAAAGGACACCTTGCCTTAGCGTGGCTTCCTTAGTTTGGAGAGTCAATAGATCCATCTTAACTCCCGGGTGCCACCAAGCTGATCGGTCCCCACCTTCCTGCAGTGAGGCCTTTCTCTGAGGGATGCCAAAACACTGCTCTGGGGAACTTTCTTTCAAGAGGACTGCATCAAATGCTCAGGCAGAGATCTGCTTTCTAGTATGCTGTATCTAAGGTGTCCTTTGTCTCCTGGCTGTTGACTTGCTGATAAGACTGAATCTCCTAGGTGACTTTTGCATCTGTCTACTGATAGTTTGTTGTTGTTGTTACATGCTTTTGAGTTCTTTTCAACTCAGCAGCCCTGTGCACAACAGAACGAAACACCACCCAGTCGGGAGCCATCCTCACCAATGTTCTTATGTTTGAGAACCCATGCCTAACTTTTGGTTGAGTTCAGTCAGCCAGGGGTCCAAATGGCCCTTGTCATCAGGGTTCTCTCTAAGGTGGGCTGCTGGGTAGCCACCCAATGTGGAAATCACAATTTTATTTTCTTTACCCTTTCTTAATGCTCATCTGCACTACAGCATATTCTTTATTTTTATTTTTGTTAATCATTTTACTGGGGGGGAGCGCTTACAAATTTTATGATAATATATCATTCAATTGTATTAAGCACACTTGTACATCTGTTGCCATCAACATTTCCAAAATATTTTCCTTCTACTTGAGCCCTTGGTATCAGCTCCTCTTTTTCCCCCTACCACCCCTGTGAATCCTTGATCAATTATGTATTATTGTTGTTATTTTGGGTCTTACATTGTCCGTTGTCTCCCTTCACCCACATTTCTGTAATTCGTCCCTCTGGCGGATGGGCTATATATCCAACCTTGTGATGGATTCCCCCTTTCTCCCTACCCTCATGATCTCGCTTCTCCCACTACTGTTCCTGAGGGTTTTATCTGTCCTAAATTCCCTGTGTCGAGAGCTCTTATCTGTACCAGT
>NW_022111372.1:42063933-42069017 GCF_000313985.2 Echinops telfairi | reverse complement strand
TTCATTCTGTCTATAGATTTAAGAAATTAGAACATTATGCTTATATTATTTGTTCATTTCACAAAATTCATTATGCTTTTGATGAACTGCTACATTTTATTCCCTTGCATTTGTTACTTCTGTAAACAAACATAATGTAAAGAGAAAAAGTGCCCCCAAACCAGAGGGTAACATGCTGCCATTCCTTTCGGCTGTGTGTTACGCCCCAAATTCCCATTAGATAGTATGAGTGGATGATGCAACTCCTGAAGGTGTTCAAGGAGCTAAAAACACTGTCAGAACAGTTGCAGTAAATTCAGCAGAAGCTAAAAGGGTTTTTTCAAAAATGAACATATGTTCAGAGATGAGAAGTCGCCTGTTTCTAACATATCAAACACAATGACCATTGTCTAACTGGCCTACCTCTAAGGAATGGGATCCTACTTCTACAGTGAAAAGATAGTTATGGATAAATCACAGCCGATGATGCTTGGTTAAAAGTGAAGAACATGAGTCAAGAAGCAATATGGAAATATCTTCAATAACAGCTTTGTTGCTTTTTGCCATATATTAGTTAATATTTTTCCATTAATCATGATAGTTGGGTTTATTGTGCCAACCTGGCTGATAAACATATGTGGGATTTATAAGGTTGCAGTTTAATTGAAGAGCAAAGAGGTAAATGGCTCAGCAAGTCTCGCCTTCCCATCTCTTGGTCTCTGATGGTTGGAGCAGTGTGTGGCTGACTTAGCTTGTTCTCTGCCTCAGCAGGCAAGGCTCACTTCCTGCGAGACACCCATGAGAAGAAGCCACACGGACCCACCCTGAGGCAGCCCTGTGTGCTGGAGAAGCCATGTGAGGACCCCTGCCAGCACTAAGATGCTTATACCGCCACTGGATTCAAAGATAATTTTACCCACTGGCCTGTGATCGTCCTGCATTCAGCGTCATTGCGTGTGTTTTGTGAGTTTGAGGAGGACTTCGTAGATCGGTGTCGGACATATGGACTGGACTGGGTTAGGATACTTTCTGAATGTACACTAAACCTTTATAGAAAATTATCTCTATACACATATGAGTTTCTGTGGATTTGTTTCTCTAGTCTACTCAGACTAACACTTAAGTACTTACCATATGAAATAATAAATTACCTTTCAGTATACCATTTTTTAATACTTAAAATGATCGTTAGGGTAGTGAAGGGATCGTCAAACTGTTTGAGCCCATTGTTGCAGCTACTGTGTCAATCCTTCTTGAGAACCTTCCTCTTTTTTTTGCTGGCCCTCTCCACACAGGATTCCCTTTTCCAGGAACTGGTCTCTCCTGGGAACCTGTCCAAAGTTCATGAAATGAAGTACCCTCTAAGGAACATTCTGGCTGTACTTCCTCCACACAGATTGCTCGTTTCTTTTGGCCATCTTCACCAGCACTATAATCATGATTCAAATGCACCGAGCCTTCTTCCGCCTTTCTTACTCGATGTCCAACTTTCACATGCATTTTGAGGTGACTGAAATTACCAAGGCTTGGGTGAGGCTCACCTAATTCCACAAAATAAAGTCTTGGCTTTTCAACACTTTAAAGAGGTCTTGTGCAACAGATTTGCCTAAAGCAATATGTCCTTTGATCTCTTAACTGTTGCTTCCATGAGCATTGATTGTGGATCCAAACAAGATGAAATCCTTGACAACTTCAAACTTTTCTCCTGTTATCACAACGTTACCTACTTGAAATGATCCAGCAGTGTGGATTTTTGTTTTCTTTATATTTTCTTTACATTGAGCTGCAATCCATACTGAAAGATCCAATATTTGATCAGAATCGGCAGATATCTTCCGAATTCAACCAAACTCCCTGTCATCAAATTGATTCTGAATCATGGCAGATATCGTAGAGATTTGTTATTTCTTCCACTCTAATCTCATGCTCTGTCTCCAAACTTTTTCTGCCTCTTTCTTTCCTGAGGAGGCACTTCAACATACCAGTGAAAACTTAGGGGTGAGAGCTGAGTTTGAATACGGATTTGAGGATTGTCCTTAGGGGATTCCTTTGAGACACAGACCTTCTCTAAGCCTCAGTGGCTGACTCGGTGAACGAGAACCATGACAGGCCCTGGCTGAGTCACAAGGGAGAGAAATGTGATCATTCCTGCAAAGCTGGGAGCTAGCTTGGCCGATTGTGTTTGGACACCAGGTTGGTGGTCAATGTCACCGACCAGAAAAGCCCGTCTGTGCAAGCGACATCCAGCGTGCTCCTCCTTCTGGTAGACAAGGGACAGAGACGCCTCAGGAGAAACTGCTCATACTTTCCATCACTTTGAGAAAGAAACTTGTTTACCACGCATGGGATTCCAGAATAGCAGGCGTTCTCAACAGAGCGCTGGAAATGCCAAATCACGCTAACTCTGCAAGGTGGATACAATTATGACACTCATTTTACAGAGGTAACACAGAGTGGTTAAGGAACTTGCTTAGGAACACACCTGGCCCAAGATTCAAATCCAGACCTTGTGTCTAGCCTGGGGCCATGCAGTTGGGTGCCTGTTGATTAAGCAAGTAATTAAAGGCACTAAATTATAAGCCACACAATTGCGTTTTCCATTATTGTTGTAATAAGTGCTATAGGTTAAAAGTAGACCGAGAATATAACGGGTATGTTTCCCTGAGGCCTCAGGTCCAGGAACCTGTCCATGATAAGTGGCTTTCATGAAAGTGAGACACGGGGAGGGAGCGGAGGTGAGGGCTAGCAGTTACAAGGCTGTTGGAGATAGGGAAAGTGCAATGCTAGCCTGCAACAGCTTAGCAGCACTGAATGCAGAGTAGAGACTTGTAGGTTTTGTCATGAACAAAAGGGTGACATCTTGTGGAAGAAGATAACAGTGCAATTTCAGTGCAGGACATGCTGAATTTGAGAGTCCTTGTGGGGAGGAGAAGGGGCCCTTCTAGTTTAGAGGGTTACTGCTTGGGCTGCAAGGTCAGCACTTTGAAACCCCAGCTGCTTCGCTAGAGAGAGAGGAGGCCTTCATTCCAGTAAAGACTTACAGTCTTGGAAACCCACAGGAGTAGTTATACTTGGTTCTGCAGGGTTGTTGTGAATTGGAATAGACTGGATCACAGTGAGTTTGGTTGCTTTTTGTTTTTCAATTGGGAGGAGGCAGCTAGACAGACACGTACAGGCTTGGAGAACAGAGAACTTTAGCAGCTGGGAATATGTTGATCGTCATGACCTTGTAGCTGTAGTTAAAGAAAGCGGAGCTGGCAATAAGAGGAAACAGAGATGAGAATCAAAAAGCTATACTGGTATAACAAATGATTGAATAAATAAACAGATGAGAAAATATCCTGTGTAAGAAAATGTCAAAGAACACGTGCAGGTACTCTGTCTAGGTGTATGTTGCACCTACTTCCTTCCAAAGTATAGTGAATGGAAAATACCTTTACGGTGGAGAAAGCAGACAAGCACTGTCTCAGGCAGGTGCTCGAGATCAACATCAGCAATGACACATTATCGTGATGGGATACACTTGACTTGAAGTGACAAAAAGGCCCTTTATTTCTGTTGTCTCGTAAAAAAACAGCTATCCAGTCTAACCAGGAGGAAAATATCAGATAATCCCAATCTAGGACATTTTCCCAAATACCTGTCCAATAGTCTTCAAAACTGTCAAGTTCTTCAAAAAGAGGGAGACTCTGAGCAGTGTCAGAGCCAGGAGGAGTCCAAGAAGAAATGACTGCTAAATGTAATGTGATCTTCTGGATGGACTCCTGGAACAGAAAAGGGGTTTTAGATAAAAACGCTTGAAAATCGTTCTAAATTGTTGGAGTGACAAGATTGGATGAAGCCATGAAACTATGCCCTGAGATTATTTTTATACCATTAAGTTAAAAATATACTTTGTAATCTTCTTAAAACCCAGTGTGGTGAAGTGACATGACTTAATATTGCTCTTCTGTCCGTGTCTCTGTGCATCCCACCAATGGTTGGGTGGGACCATGCAAAGGGTGCATGTGAAACAGACGGGGTCAGTAAGTGTAAGAATGAGGCATCTCAGAAGCAGGCAGAGACCACCCAGGACCATCTCAGAAGCAGGCAGAGACCACCCAGGACCATCTCAGAAGCAG
The DNA here is from genome assembly GCF_000313985.2 of Echinops telfairi. NCBI lineage: Eukaryota > Metazoa > Chordata > Mammalia > Afrosoricida > Tenrecidae > Echinops > Echinops telfairi. Next base: position 42,064,917 of record NW_022111372.1, on the reverse strand, counting down.
GCAGAGACCACCCAGGACCACCAAGGAAGAAGAGTTACCAGCAGAGCACATTCTAAATCTTTGCCCGATGTGGCAGACAGCGGAGGCCATGTCACACTGAGATAGAGGCTGAGACAAGGGGACCATGAACCAGAGCAGAGAAGCAGCACTGTGAGACTGTGAAGCAGAGCAGCAGGCTTCCTGGCCCACAGAGGCAGAGGTGGGGGAACCACATGGCTGAGAACCTGAGGACCAGAGGGACTTACTTGGCAGCTGACTGCAGACTAATGACTGTCTCTAATGTTTTCTAATCTTGGTGTGCAGTAACCTGTTAACTTCCCCCAGTAAACCCCATAATCCTGAGTATTGTCTGTGAGCTCTGTGAGAACATTACAATGAATGATCAAGTCCACAAGGAAAGTAGAGCATCATGGGAGAGAAAGATGGAGAGCGAAGGCTTGTCTGCCCTCTGCCCACTGACAATCGGCTCTGGCCTGGTGTGGAGATGGGTCTCTTTGCCCTTTGTGTAACTGGAGGTCAGCTGTGGCCCCCATGCCATTTTCTTATCAAATGATAGTTTCACTTAACTAGTAAAGAATGTCTGCCAAGGAGCCCTGGTGGCGTGGCGTAGTGGTTATGGCTGTGCAGCTCTCCACAGGTCAGCAGTTCAAAACCACGACCCACTTCACAGGATAAAGATGAGGCTTTCTATGAATGTCTGCTTTGAGCATTTTACTCTTAAGATCAATATGGTATCAATTTGAATCTAAAGAGTAGAGGAGAACTTTAAGGGGCAATGAATTTGTTCATTGAAAAGGAGCAACTCAGAAAAAGAGGGTGAGCATGGTTACACAGTTCAAGAGATTAATTCGTGTACCAAAATGATGCGTGTCGACGCTGTTGTGTCTTTTTGCTGTGAATAATCTCAACAACAAGATAAAATGAGAGGGAGGGGAGAAAATGAGGAGCTGATACCAAGGACTCAAGTAGAAAGCAAATGTTTTG
>NW_022111372.1:42039792-42063437 GCF_000313985.2 Echinops telfairi | reverse complement strand
GATGAGGGCAACGAATGTACAAATGTGCTTGACACAATTGATGTATGTGTGGATTGTGATAAGAGCTGTATGAGCCCCCAATAAAATGATTTTTTAAAAACACCTGGAATCATATACTAAAGAGTTACCCTCGCTTAAAAATTTTAATCCCCCCGATGATATTAACAAGATTGCCTCTTTTGTATGTGAGTGGACATGTTTTCAATGTTTCTTTGATGTTAGATAATCATAATTATTTAATAAAAGCAAACTCATGGTTGTTTTAGAGTACAAACAAGTCTCCAATTTCAAGTATCATTTAAGAAGAGTGTTTATTAAGTCTTGAAGGGGCCAAAGATAACACAAGACACAGACACATCATCCACACGGAGTAGGCCTTCTTACGCATGAGGTCATATGGCAGCCGAGGATTTGGTCAGGATGCTAAACAAGGCATGGAACCAAGGAAAACGTCACCAATTCATGACTGGTGGGAGAGCAACACGTCAGTTGCAGGTGTGAGTACAGATGCAAGGGCCATGATTGGGACACATACAGTGTGTTTGTCACAGAAGAAGTCAGGGCGTGGGCACTATCCATCAAGACACAGGACCCTAAGGGAGACTGCCCCTCCCTGGGCTAGCCGCAAAGGGGTGGAGGTGAGCCACCCTCCAGGGCATTCTGCCTGAGGGCAAGGAAGTTCGTGGAGATGGAATCCACAAGGGACTCTGCCAATGGACTTTGGGTTTTCATGGTCATCCAGTCTTCTGCAGATGGGCGCTCAGAATTTAAGCTCTAGTGCATGGTCAAGTGCAGACCAAAACATGGAGACTTTAATCACATGGTTGTGTTTTATTTGAATACAACTTTTGACACCTTTCTTTTACAGCAGATGACATCTTGTTGTATTTTTATATTCGGGATTGGAAACACCCCTCAAATCACTTAACACATTAAACAAAATAATCCCTTTCACTGTTGCTGGTGACATTGCTGGATTTCACCCGAGCCCTATGTTCCTGAAAATGTTATTGCTGTGTGCCATTAAGTCCCTTACTATGATGGGGGAGAACTGCCCCAGGATTCCCTAGCCCTCAGGGTGGTGGATGGAGACAGTGCATACACACTGTGGGGCTGCCACAGGAGCAGGCAATGTTTTGTTCTGTTGTGCCTAGGGCCACTCTGGGTCGAAGCTGACTCCACGGCACCTAACAACAACAACAATTCTTCATGAAAGAAGCTCTGCTGGCGCGGAGGGTTAAGTGGGGGGCTACTCAATACAAGGGCAGTGTTTCTCACCTACCAGCAGCTCCACGGGAGAAAGCTGTCTGCTTTGGTAAGGATTTCGTCTTGGAAAACTCAGGGCCCCGGTTGAAGCCTGTCCTGTGGAGTCATTGTGAGTAGGAATCCACTCCCTGGCAGTGGGTAACATTTGTAAGAGCAGGTGGTCAGTGGGTTCCCTCGTCCCTCGTCGAGGGCGCTGGCCAAGTTCTGAACATTGCTACAGGGTTCCTTCAAATAAAGTTTCCCAACAGTGCCATCTCGTGGGCATAGCTTTTACTTTGTGTTCACTATAAAAGCCACAAGAGAAAAAAATGGACACCTACTAAAAGAAATAGAGACGCTTTATTAACCAGCATCGCATACAATTGACATGCAACAATTCATAGAGTCCCCGGGAGTTGGACCCAATCCAATGGCACATAGAACCCCCGTGCCCAACCACTGCGAGGGCGCGGGACCTGCCATTGCTTGGTTCTGTTGCGCAATAGGGCCAGAGTGAGCCAGCCTGTGAACATGCCGCTCTCTGAAGAAGAACGTGCCAGCCGTCTTGGAGGAAGACTCATTGACAGCCAGTGATCTGCAGATGGAAAAACCTTGTTTGGTGAAGGTAAAGAGAACTTGAAGCACTTACTGATGAAGATTAAAAAGTCTAAACTTCAGTATGGCTCACCTCAACATGGTTTTTCCTGAAACTTTCTCAAAGACAGGGACAAAGTTGTTTCTGCTGGACACATTATGTGGACACACACACACACACACACACACACCACAAGTCTGGACAATTTGCTAAACCGAATTGAAGGACGGATTGGACAAATGGAGATGATTCCAGAAGCTCCATTCTCATCTTGAACTACCTTCTCTTGGCCTCCTTGCCTCAGATATTTGAGAAGCAGAAGATCGTATAACCAACTGCAATTATCCACTCACTTTCATGAACAGTAATAATTACTGATGCTGTTAGAGGGACGTCTCACATATATTTGAGTCTTAGCCATGATAGGTTCTAGGCTAAAACAAGGAAATGGTAAGATTTAGAAACAGTAAACCCTTTCAGATTCTCACTTGGGTATCTATCTTAGAAAATGCCAGCCGAGGCTGATGGCGATGGCCGTGGGGGTACTCCAGGAGAGTCACAATCTACACCAAGGTCTCACCATTGATGCGAATAGTAAACTCCTGTTTCCACAGTAGACAATGTGGTCAATGTTGGGTAGGTTTCATAGTGTGATCTTGTTAGGAAATTGTGTGGTGTGTGGGAAATGAGTATGTGAGCTTCTCAATCTTCAATTGTAAAATAAGAATATTAATGCATATCTCTGGGGTCCTTATAAAATGGAAAATGTGTAAATTTGTGAGTCTGTGGTAGGCTTGTAAGTAGATAGAAGTGGATATTATCCAAACTTATAAAAAGCTCCTCTGTTGTTACCATTTTGGTAAGTAATATTATTATTTCCTTTCGTGTCTTTTGGGTAAAGTCTTGTTAACCAAAGATGGATTTAAAGCTCTAGAAAGTATTTGGTAAGTAAAAAAATAGAGTGTGATAGAGGTTCTGTTGTGTCAGGGGAAGATGGACAACATATTCATACATCAGTTGAGAAACCGTGGCAGGAATCATAAAAAATGGATCTGGATCATTTGGAGAGGGGAAAATGTGCAAATCTGAGTTTATAAGAGGTACCTGCAATGAGACTAAAACACAAGTCAAGGAAACATGAAGCCTCACAACTGTACTGAGATAGTTTATTGTGCCAGCCTGGCCGATAAACACATGTGGGATTAACTGAAGGGCGGAGAGATAAATGGCTCGGCAAGCCTCGCCTTTCTTGTCTCTCACTCTTTGATCATCGGACCAGTGTGCGGCTGCCTTGCTTGTCCTGTGCCTCAATTTGCAAGCTACATGACCTGTGGACTGTGTCGCTGTAGTTTGAGGTCCCTTTAAGACCTGCTTTGCCACGCACTTGGAATTTACATCTCTTGAGCTGGGGACTGTCAGACCCTGTCATCTGGCTCACTGTTGGTGACCTGCCTTGCTGTTTGCTACCTATGCCCGGATAGCCTGAATTGCTCTACAGACGACTACCTGGTGGCCCTCAAGACTTGAAGGACTTCCAGTGTCTGACAACTTTCTCACGGGAGTGAGTTGCACTGAGCCATTTGTACTGCTTTATAATTTAACTGTTCATTTATTGTATTATATATATCTATCTATCTGTATATAATTTAACTGTTCATTTCTTGTGTTATATACCTATCTATCCATATATATATGGATATATATAATTATATATATATATAATTATTAGCAATCTGGTTTTGTCTCTCTAGAGAACCCTGTCTTACACATTTACCAATAGGTAACATCATGATGAATGGAGAAAAGATTGAAGTTGTCAAGGATTTGGTCTTGCTTGGATCCACAATCAATGCTCATGGAAGCAGCAGGCAAGAGATCAAAGGATGCATTGCATTCAGTAAATCTACTGCACAAGACCTCTTCAAAGTGTTGAAAAGCAAGTATGCTTATTTGAGGACTAAGGTGTGCCTGATCTAAGCCGTGGCATTTTAAATAGTCTCACCTGCATGTGAAAGTATGACATCGAATCAGGAAGACTGAAGAAGAACTGATGCATCTGAATTATGGTGCTGGGGAAGAACAGTGAAAGGACTGCCAAAACAACCAACAAATCTGTCTTGGAAGAAGTACTGCCAGAACGCTCTTTAGAGGCAAGGATGACCAGACTTCGTCTCACCTTCTTAGGACATGTTGTCAGGGGAGACCAGTCTCTGAGGAAGGACATCGTGCTTGGTAAAGTATCAGGGCAGCCAAAAAGAGGGAGACCTTCAATAAGATGACTGACACAGTGGCTGCATAAATGGGCTTGAACATAACACCATTTGTGAGGCTGGCACAGCACCAGGTGATATGGTGCTCTACTGTACATAAGGCCACGATGAAAGGAAACCAATTCTCTGGCACCTGACAACAAGTAACGAGGAAGAGGGAACATGGTTACTTTCAAAGGGAGGGTCCAGGACTATTTAGGATGATGAAGTTGTTCTATATGGAAATGCAGCAGTGCATATGTGACTTTATGCATTTGTCAAATCCCATAAACCTGTAGAACACAAATAGTGAACTTCTGATTTTAATTTTTTAAATCAATAAGATGTCAGGGAATCCAAAGATGAGACATAGAGGCTGACAGATTGATCTTACTGTATTATAAATATGTGCAATAATCTTATTAAAGGAGGTGGGGAATGATGGAGCCAACTTGAGTAATTTTGAAAATATTCCAGTTTTGACTGAAAATAGTTGTGGTAGTTACATAATTTCCTGCCAACTTCATAATTAAGTGTAGGGGTGGAGTCTAGCCTGTCAATCGGGTCACATCCTGATGATGCCCCCTGTGGGCGTGGCCTTCTCATGAGGAATCTAGGAACTACCTCTCTCTGCCTTCACCTTCCTGTTGACAAGTCACACGGAGACTCACTGAGCCCTAAGAGAGACTTTCTCGGCTTCACCGTCCTGTTGAAGAGCCACACTTGCCGAGCTGGAGGACCCACATGGAGACCTGCGCCCAAGGCCAAGATGCTTACACCAACATTGAATCCACAAGACTTTGCGCCCACCAGCCTGTGATCTTCCTGCATTTTGCATCATTGCATGTGCTGCATGAATCTGAAGAAGAATTTATAGACTAGTATCAGACTTATGGGCTAATATCGGACTTATGGACTTGATCTGGACTGAGTTGGGATGTTTCCTTAATACACAATTACTCTTTAATATAATGCTCTTTTTTATACATACATGAGTGTCTCTGGATTTGTTTCTCTAGTCAACCCAGCCTAACACAATAGTAAAGCTAAAAACAAAGAGAACTATACACAAACTACTATACTCTAATAAATAAATGTGATTCTTACATGGCTACAAACTATTTTATGTAATGCCATGGGTAGAGTTGTCACCCCCCAAATAAGTGTCCATTTGCTTGGGCCATGAGTCAATGGTCTTGTGGCTATGTAATAATGTAATCATCACCAACGAAGTAATCAGCCAATCCGTTGTAAGGGGATTAGTGTGAGATCCAACACCCATAACTCAGGTGTTTCCCTGGAGTGCAGCCTACATACTCTTTTATTTTACAAGAGACAGAAGGAGATAAGTGCAATAGAGAAGAAGGGAACTGACTACCATCAAAAAGACAAGAGCTGGGGGTGGAGCATGTCCTTTGGATCCTGGGTCCCTGTGTTGAGAACCTCCTAGATCCAGAGGAAGATTGATTCCAGGACATATTTAGATCACCAGACACATACCAGGAAAACACCAGACCCTCAGATGTTTACAGGAGACAAAGACCCTCCTCAAGAGCTGACAGAGAATGCCTTCCCCTGGAGCTGATATCCTGATTTGGGACTGCTAGCCAACCAAACTGGAAAGATTAAATTTCTCCTTGTTAAAATCATTCATTTGTGCTATTTCTGTTATAGCAATATTAGATAACTAAGACAGAACTTGAAACCAGAAGAGTGGGGTGCTACTGTAATAGACACCTAAATGTGGAAGTGGTTTTGGAATTGAGTAATAAGTAGAGACTAGAAGAGTGTTGAGGTGCATAATAGTGAAAGAGGACTAGTGGTACAGTGGGTTAAATTGACGGCAAATTCAGTGGTTCAAAATCACCAGCTACTCTATGGGAAAATGATGAAACTGTCTGCTCCCATAAAGATATACAGTCTCATAAACCCTAAGGAGCAATTCTGATCCATCTTTACAGGGTGGCTCTGAGTCAGAATCAACTCAACGGTGATTTTGTTTTAAGAGTTGGAATCATTTAGTTTTAATACTAAAATCTTAGATTGCCTTGAAAACACTAGTAGTGGAAGTGTCAATTCCAAAGGCAATTCAGGCGAGGGTTCAGCAGGAAGTGAGAAGAAATGTGTAACATCAGACACAGATGATGAGTAGCCACAGTGGAAACATGACAATCGAAGATCCGGAGACCAACGCAAGATGGTGAAGGCACTGACCCATGGGACAAGAGAGCCGAGTGTCTTCGGGCAGAAGGATTCTTGGTGGGGTGCCTCTGGGAACTTGTTGGTTGAGCTACAGAACTTCATAACATTTGCTCAAGCACGGCAGAAGATGGGCCTACCCCAGAGACCTGAGGGGCTGAGAAGCCAAGGAGCCAGGAAGCAGAAGCTGAGAGGCATGAAGCTCAGGAAGCAAAGTCACTTCCGTGACATCTGGGGTCTCGAAGGATTGAGCTGAGGTCTTCTGGGTCTCAAGACCAGAACTAAAGGCTGCTGTTATTGTTGCTGCTGTTCGGTGCCATCAAGTCTGTTTTCATTCATACACAGTCACTATGTACAACAGGGCAAAGCGCTGCCTGGTCCCGAGCTGTGCTCACAATTGTTATGTTAGAGTCTGTTGTTTGCAGCCCTATGTCGATCGATCAAATGGAGGGTCTTTTTCACAGACCTTCTGCCTTATTAAGTGTGATGTACTTCTTCAAGGACTGGTCTCTCGCCTGCTAACATGCCCACAGCATGTGAGATGAAGTCTTGCCGTATCGGTTTCCAAGGAGTATTCTGGCTGTACTTCCTTCAAGACAGATTTGTTTGTCCTTTTGGTAGCCCATGGTACTTTCAATACTCTTTTCCAGCACCATGATTGAAATGCATCACTGTCTAACTTCTATATGCATAGGACTCAAACCCCAAACCAAATTCCCTGATATCTAGACTATTTCAACTCACAATTACTCTACAGGACATGGTACAATAGTCCGGGTGGGTGTCTGAGACTGTAAGTCTTTCTAGGAGTAGAAAGGAAGCCTAGTCTTTCTCCCTGAGAGTGGTCAGTGGTTTTGAGCTGTTGACCTTTGGGTTAGCAGCCCAGGGCACCTCTCCCCCTACATGCCTATAAGTTGGGTGAAAACAGTATGGTTTAGGTTAGGCATGCATTCTCAAACTGGCATTCTTGCTTTTCAACACTTGAATGAGTTCTTGTGCCGCAGATTTGCCCAATGCAATCCATGATTTGATCTCTTGACTGCTGCTTCCTTGATTGTGGATTCAGCCAAAATGAAATCCTCGAAAACTTAAATCTTTTCTCCAATTATTATGATGTTGTCTATTGGTTCCATTGTGAAGAGTTTGGTTTCTTTACATTGAATTACAAACCATACTGAAGAGGATACTCCGATTTTCACCAGCAAGGGCTTCAAATGTTCCTTGCTTTCAGCAAGCAAAGTTGCACCATCTGCACAGTGCATGTTATTTATTAATAAACCTTTCTCCAATCCTCATGGTGAGTTCTTCTCCACATTGCTCAGCTTCTCAGATTGTTTACTTGGTGTATTTGTGAAATGATACCCTGCTACACACTTTTCCTGATTTGAAATTATAAATATTTCCTGGTTCACTTTGAATGATTGTCTCGATCTCTGTGAAGGCTCTGCATGAGCACAATGAAGTGTTCTAGAATACTCAAACTGCTCAATATTATTCATGGTTTATTATAATTCATGAAATTGAGTGCATAATTAGTAGAACATGAGTATGCATCTTTCTATTATCCTCTCCTTTCAGCCAAGATCCATCTGACATTAGATATGAATGGTGCCACATTCACTTTGGAATCTAGCTTGAATTTCTGCTAGATCCCTACCAATATATCTCTGCAATCATTTTTGAGTGAGCTTCAGCAATATTTTTTTTGCATGTGACATTAATGATATTGTTTGATAATGCCACATTCGGTTGTGTCACCTTTCTTAGAAATGGGCACAAATAAGAATCTGTTCCCATCAGTTTTCCAGGTAGCTGTCTTCCTAATTTCTTGGTATACACTAGTGAGTGTTTCCAGTGCAAGCTTATCGTAGGATTTCAATTGTTATCTGTGTTAGGTTGGATTGTTTAAAGAAACAAAACCAGTGACATCCATATATATATATCAAGAAGGCATCCTAGCCCAGTCCAAATCGAATGCATGAGTCCAATGTTAGCCAGAGAAATTTTGAAAGATTCTATAGGCAAATTTTGAATGATGCAGGAAACATCGAGTCAAGGTGGAAAGAATACACTGAGCACCTGTACCAAAAAGAACGAGTAGACATTCCACCATTTCAAAAGGTAGCATATGAGCAAGAACCAATGAGCATTAGCCAAAAACAAAGCCCCAAGGATTTATGGAATACTAACTGAAATGTTTCAGAAGCTGAAGAAGCACTGGAAACACTCATTCATCTCTGCCTGGAGTTTTAGAAGACAGCTACTTGGCTAACTTATGGGAAGAGATCTATAGTTGTGCCTTTTCTAAAGAAAGGTGACCCAATAGAATGCCCAAACTATAGAAGAATAACGTTAATATAGTACACAAGGATATTTTTGCTTAAGACCACCCAACAACAGTTGCAGCAGTACACTGACAAGGAATTGCCAGAATTTCAGGCCAGATTCAGAAGATGTAGACAAAGGATATCAGTACTGATGTCAGATGGATCTTGGCTCAGAGCAGAAAAATACCATAAAGATACTTGTATTTCACTGGCTATGCAAAGGCATTAGACTATATGGACCATAATAAAGCATGGTTAATCTTGAGAAGAATAGGAATTCCAGAACACTTCATTGTACTTATTTAGAACCTGTACATGGATTAAGAGGCAGCTGTGGAAATAGAAAAAAGGAATAATGTGTGGTTTAAAATCAAGAAAGGTGTGCAACCGGGTTGCATCCTCTCACCACACTTGTTCAGTCTACATGCTGAGAAAATCGCCAGAGAAGTTGGATTGTATGAAGAATAGTGTGGCATCAGGATTGTGGGAAGGCTTATTAACAATCTATGGTACACAGATGACACAACCTAGCTTGCTAGAATGCTAGAAGTGAGGTGGGCTTGAAGCACTTGCTGATGAAGATCAAGGATTGCAGCCTTCACCATGGATCACAACTCAATGTGAAGAAGACCAAAATCCTCACAACTGGACCAATAGATAACATCATGATAAATAGAGAAAGGGTTGAAGTTGTCAAGGATTTTGTCTTGCTTGGATCCACAATCCTTGTTTATGGAAGCAGCATTCAAGAAATCAAAAGATATATTGCATTAGGTAAACTGCTGCACAAGCCCTCTTTAAAGAATTAAAGAGTAAGGATGTTACTTTGAGGACTAAGAGTGCACCTGACCCAAGCTATGGTAGTCACCATTGCATAAGATTCATGTGAAAGTTGGACGTTGAATATGGAAGACCGTAGAAGAATTGATGCATTTGGATTGTGGTGCTGGAGAAGAATATTGAATGCACCATGGACAGCCAAAAGGACAAACCGATCTGTACTGGAAGAAGTAAGGCCAGAGTGCTCCTTAGAGGCAAAGATGGCAAGACTTCCTCTCATGTATTTTGAACATGTTGTCAGAAGAGACTAATCCCTAGACAAGGACATCATGGTTGGTAAAGTAGAGGACAGCAAAAAAGAGGAAGACCCTTAAGAAGAAGGATTGACACAGTGGTTGCAACAGAGGAGTTAAACATAAGAATTTCGAAGAGGGTGCAGGACGGGGCAGTTTTGTATATAGGCCTGGCGACTATCATTCGGCGCCAACTCAAGGGCAACTAACAACAACAAAATAAATGTGGTATCCAGAATTAAATCTTAGAACAATACCAACAAAAAGAACATTAATGGGAAAACCGCTCAAAGTCTGGAGTTTACTTAATGGTCATGTACCAGTGCTGCCTTCTTAGTATATCGGCAGGTGTACCAAGGTTCACATTAGGAAAAGCTAAGAATGGGCTGCGCATTGAGCTGCCAATCACAAGGTCAGCGGCATAGTCCCACCAGCTGCTTTGTGGGGAAAAATGAGGTGATCTACACCTGTAATGACTTTAAGTCTCCTGTGGGTCACGATGAGGCAGCATTGACTGGATGGCAGTGAGCTTCAGTGTTTTCTCGTTTTCAGTTTGAAAGAAGGCTATATGGGCATTCTCTGTGCTGTCCTTCAATTTCTCTGGAAGTGTAAATAATTCCAAAATAAAGTTAATTTTAAAGACCACAGGAATAAAATAAAAACATAACTTATGTATTTGTATATTAGTTAGAAAAATAGTACAAAGATAAATGCTCATTTCAACCTGTAAATATCTCCAGGGAAAGAGATGAGAATAATTAGCATAATTAAAACAGAAAAAAAGTGAATTTCACATAATATTACTTGCTATTGTATATGAATAAACAAGCTTGTATCCTACTGATAGTAAATTAATATATTGTTTATGTGAACAATTTAAATTTTACTGAAAAACAAAATGGCCCGGTTATATAGTAGTTAATAGTTTTATTTGTCTTGCAGGACAATGCTGTTCTTTTTTTAGGCTTAGAAGAAAGAATTCCTTCCATATGTTCCCATTACTGGGGGAAAAACCATGAAATGTCTCATCTTCATGGACATTTAGGAAGAGTTCACAAATAATGTGATCTGGTGCTGATCAGGTTGAAATTCAATCCCAAGGAAATAGGAATCCAAGAGAGGCCAAAATACGGTACATCATCAAGCAACCCAGGAGAATAAAATTTGGGGTAAACAGGGTCGTTTCCCCAGAGTCTTGTTTTGAGGAACATTCAATGCAATCAAGACAAATAAGTTAAGTAGTAGATGTCTAGGGACTCACTTCCTCAGTGGCTTCCTGTTTCCCTCAAGGATCTTCTGCATGCTTGTTGTTTTCCTGAGTCCTTGTAATTTGCCCACATTGTCTCAGAAATACTGAGTCTGCGCACAGAACCCAAAATGCTTGAGTCTACCAACACTGTCTCTCTTTTGGAAGTAACCTGGGACACCACTACTTGGAAAAACATGATGTGCTGATGAACATCTAGTTGTGTAGGTACATGAGCACAGGTAATATATGAAAGAAGCAGACCTGGCTTTCAGTAATTACATCTACCGTATATACTCATGTATAAGCTGAGTTTTTCCAGCACATTTTTAATGCAGTTTTTGTGGTCATATTAGGTGCCTCGGCTGATACTCGGTTCGGCTTATACTCGAGTATATAGGTACTTCTTTACTCTTCTGCACTGCACTTCTTTACCTTCATAGAGACGGCTATAGAAACTTGAGAAGATGGGAAAATATTTATATTTATAAACATAATTGGGCATGCTATGTAATTTTAAACATATGGGGCTAGCATTAAGAATATCACTACTAAAATAAAATAACCTCCTGGGCCAACCAAGGGCATAAATATTCTTTAATAGAGTTTTGTTTTGTTTTCCCTTTAAGGTCTCCCTCTTTGGGAATTTTCTATGTCCTGTATTTTAAAATACAGTAGTCACTAAGTGGGACGATAGCATTTGGGGGCCCCATATGTGAGTGTGGTTAACTAAGTAAATCTTAAGTAACATTGAGAGTAGAGTCGAAGTTTGTCTTCATGTTTCCTTTGTAATTTTACACCGTGACCAGGACTCCCGGGAAGCACCACTGTGGCAGGTTTGCTTGTGAGAAAAAGAACAATTTGATGCTCTCTTCATGTCCTGTTCGAAGTTTTCTACCCCAACTCTCCCTGAATTCTTATACCCTTCACATTTGTTGTGCATTAATTCTTCCAAAATGCCTACGTGACGGGCTCAATTCCTTCCAGGTTGCAACAAACGACTTAGAGTAGAAAATTCTCCATTTACACTTTTCTCTTTATTATTTTTTTGATGGTGGATGGTGGTGATGATGGTATTCTTATACTTGTCCAGAGATACAGTTTAAGTTCTGATCCATGGTGTATGGAAGATAATTTAATAATTTCTGAATTTATCTTGATGTGGTTCATCATTAGGTTGCTCTAACTATATGTCAATGAATTAAAAACACTGATTATGGCCTATGAGGATACACTCCTATACAGGAATCATGGGCTTTTTTACTGTACTATATTTTATGCCTACCTATGGTTCATATCTTCCATGAGTACTCAAAATTGGATCATAGGCAAAAGCCCGTATAAGATGAGAATGTATATATTCAATATATAATATTGATCTATTATATGTTTATGAATATAATTCAATGACTATGCATGGCTTCAAATAATTGACCACAGTGGACATATGTGGCTACATGAAATGCATTGTCTTCATTATTTAGGCTTAACAGAATGCATTAAACAGAGGATTAAGAATCCAGATCATGAAATATCTGAAAACCCACTGTATTAGTCTGGGTACTTTGGAGAAACAAATCTACGGCAACTCACGTATAAGAGAGAGTTTTATGTAAAGAAAAGGTGCATCACGAAAACATCCCAACCCAATGCTGCCCAAGCCCACAAGTCCAACATTAACCCATACCCAACACCAGTCCACAAAGTCCTTCACCTCACAAAACAGAGGCAATAATGCCGACTGCAGGAGGAAAGCTGAGTCAGTGAACGTGTAAGCATCTCAGCACTGGCAGGGGTCTCCACATGGCTGCTCCAGCACCCAGGGCTGCATCGGGATAGATCCATGAGGCTTCTCCTTGGGGATGTCTTGTAGGAAGTCAATCTTGCAAGCTGAAGCAGGGAACTGCTAAGGCAGCTGCACCGATACAACCATCACAAAACAAGAGACCCGAGAACTAGAAAGGTGAGACTTCACCACCCATTTATCCCTCCGCCTTTCAACCAGCACCACATGTGATTATCAGCCAGGCTGGCACAATTAACTAACTCACCCACTATGAAATTAAAGAGATTGGTGGTAGGAACTTTGAGAAACATTATAGTAGATCGTGTTAGTTGCTTCCAGTTATTTCTTCCATCCCCAGGCTTGTTATGCTTCACCGTAGGTGGGTTTAGTTCCACACCACAATGATGTTGGGCCTCTAGCTGTAACTTGCTTTAGCCAATGGAGTGTGGGTGGGAATGGCAGTGTCAGGTCTAGTTCAGGCCTTAAGGCTTTACATGGTCCTCTCACCCCCTTTATACCTTCTGCTACCCTCCATCAGAAGAGCCACCCTTAGGTAACTAGTGATCTCAGAATAAGATACAGGTAGCAAATACCTACACCTGGCCCAGCAGCCTACAACAAAAGTGCCCCAGCTGCTCACAGACATAGGAGCAAAAAAAGAGAGATAATTCTGTCCTAAGTCACTGAGATATGAGAAGTTGTTTGCTACACAGCATTTCTGTGGTGCTAAGAGAAAAGCAAACAAGCCGATTGCATTCAGTTGATTCTGATGATAGCGACCTCCAGTGTGTCCGAGGAGAAGTGAACTTCCCGGGACTTTCAATGGCTGTGACTATGGGCCATTTTCCCCCGAGGTGTCTCAGGGTAGCTCTGAACCAACAGTCCTTTGATTAGTAACCAAGCTCTTACTTCTTTGCCCCACCTAGAGACTCCCATCATTAGCCAATACAAATATTTGAAAAGGTCGCATGTCATTTCACTTGACATTTGTCTTTCTTGTTTTTTTCCCCTGTTCATTCAGCCCGATCAGCGGCAGCCATGGAAGGAGGAAATGAGACATTAACAACAGATTTTATTCTCACGGGACTCTTCCCCAATATGAAGTATGTCACTTTCCTCATATACACGATTATCTTCATCTACCTTGTTGCTGTCACTGGGAACTTCATCCTGCTCCTCCTCACATGGATGGACTTGAGGCTGCACACCCCAATGTACTTTCTGCTCAGTCAACTCTCTCTTGTCGACCTGGCCCTCATTAGTAGCACTGTTCCAAAGATGGCCTTCAACTTTTTCTCTGGAACAAAGAGCATCACCCGGTTTGCCTGTGGAACCCAAATCTTCTTCTTCTTTACCTTGGGAGGTGCTGAATGCATCCTCTTGACCCTTATGGCCTATGACCGTTATGTAGCTGTCTGTAATCCCCTGAGATATGCAGTTCTCATGAACCACGGGGTCTGCCTGCAAATGGCCATAGTATCGTGGATTGGTGGCATCCTCGTGGCCATAGTTCATACATCCTACACCATGAACCTGCCAATCTGCAGATCCAGAGAAATCCACCATTTCTACTGTGAGATGCCAGCAATTATGAAGATTTCATGCAAAGACACGTCCAAATATGAGCTGGTGGTCTTTGTGCTGGGTGTTATTTTTATCATCATCCCCTTTGGACTTATCATGACTTCTTATACCCTCATCTTCCTCACTGTTCTTCGTATGAACCCTCCCCAAGGCAGGAACAAGGCCTTGGCCACTTGCTCCTCCCATCTTACAGTGGTAAGTCTTTATCTGGGACCATGTGTTTATATGTATATGACACCAGGTTCCTCTCACACCCCTGAGCAGGAGCAGGCTGTGTCTGTGTTTTGCACTGTCCTCACACCCATGTTAAACCCTGTCATCTATAGCCTGAGGAACAAGGACATAGTAGCAGCTCTTCAGAAGCTCCTGAGAAAACCTTCAGTATCTAAAGAGAATGCATAAATATCCAGGAGGGAAAGCAATGATGTACAGGGTTCAGAGGCAAAGATTGTTCACAATTATATTTTCCAGCATGAGATTTGTTTCAGCACTGTGGGCAATGCACATAGTTGAATGTAGTCAATGATATCAATTCAATAAAAAATCTTTTTATTAATCAGTTCATAACCAGTTGCATTCCAGGTGGCTGACTTCAACTGTTATTCTCCAGCCCATTTTGAGGAGCACTGACAACTGTCCCATCTCTCTTTATAACTGCTTTAGACATTTCCTTCGAGCCTAAATTTTGTTCAATGTTATTGATGCTCCAGGCCTTGTTAATCTCCCTTGTTAGAAGTATCACCTTTCTAGGTGACTGGCATGTAAAAAGGAGCAGGCCTTGTCAGGAGCAGTGATAATGTCACATCTTTGTTCATTTTTGATCAACTTGAGCAAACTCAAGATTTTGACTCTTCACTATTTTTTCCTTGGATGAAAACATTCCTGGTCATCCTCAGGGAGGCAAAATGCTCAGCTCATATCTAGTGACAAATGTACATCCTTTCAGTAATCAATACACCCAATCTTGACTAATAACCAGGACTTCAGCAGGAAATCAAGGTGCAATTGACTTCTCTCTTAATACTGACAGGGCCCCTCGAGTCCCAAGCTCTAGCTTCACAGCCCTCCTCCAGTGTATACACGTGGAATTCAGGGGCAGGTGAGGAAGTCAGGGGCTAGAAAACCTTCACCACATACCTGCCACCTCTCTAAAGAGGTTCCCTCTGGCCAGGGAAAATATGTAACAACTCTCTGGGTTTGATGTATAGTCAAAGCTAAATTATTTTTTCTCTTAAGTGCTTATGAGACTTTATAATTAATCTATGATAAAGGTATCCTAGTTCACGGTGAATACACAAATGTAAAGTGCCTGGAGTATTTTTGCAGGTGGCATAATATGCAACTGTAAGGTTCACTAATGAAAGGAGCAGTCTGGATCAAGGGCCATCGGTAAGGCTGCATGACCATTAGTTATGAGCAAAATTTCCCCGTTGGAGAGAGGCGTCGTGCTGGGGACTTTAGGATGAAGTCTGACTGCGCTCGGAACAAACACCGACTGCCGCCCAAGACCAAGGTGGAGGATACCTCGACTGCGGAACAAAGAAAACAAGCAGGGAAGGCAACCAGCTGATATTGAGACTAAGAAACGCAATTGGCAATTAAGCCAGGCTTACATCTCAGACTGGAATAATTCCATGTAAGATAACTTATCTTTCTCAAGACAAACAAGGTTCAAGCCCTGTTGTAGGGGTGAATGCTCATGCTAGAGCCCTAGACGAGGTTCTTTTGATGGGGAAAGGATTTCCTTTAGTTTTCTGTAACGAAGGAAATGCTTCCAGGTTGTCAGCTTACCTCAGTCATAATCAACCTTTCCAAACCTTTATAATATATTGGAGCATCTATTGCCAACAATAACTAACCATGATCCATGGGGAATAAGAAAGAAACAACAACATGCATTGATGCCCATCAGACTTTATGCAATTTTTAAAAATCTAATGGTGTAGTCGATGCATTAAAAAGGAAATCTTTGTGAATTGCTGGTAGGAATATGCAGTTTTATGATTTTTTTAGGAAAGAAATAGATTACATTTAAAAGTTGTTTGCCTTTAAACTGGGAGGTAAAAGCTACTTATGGAGGTATAACTATAGATATGTATATATATATATATATATTAGCATATAAAGATAGAGGTATTGGGCTATGTATATATTTTTATATGGCAAAGCACTAACGTAGCAGATGGACTTTGGGCATATACTTAAGTCTTCCCTCAACACAAGAACACTTGGTTTTAATAACATGGCACTGTGTGATACTCACCTTCCTGACACGATTGCTAAAGACAAAATGTGTGCATAAGCAAATGTGGTGAAGAAGGATGATGGTGCCCAGCTATTAAAAGATATAGCATCTGATCCCCTTTCAGAGGGGTCTCGGGGAGGAGATGAGCCAGTCAGGGTGCTATGTAACAACGATGAGAAATACAACTTTCCTCTAATTCCTAAATGTTTCCTCCCCGCTCCCACTACCATGACTCGAATTCGACCTTGCAAGTCTGGCTAGACCAGAGGATGTACACTGGCACAGATAGGAACTGAAAATACAGGGAATCCAGGGCGGATGAGCCCTACAGGACCAGTGGTGTGAGTGGCGAAACAGGGAGGGTAAAGGGAGAATGGGTAGGAAAGAGGGAACCGATTACAAGGAACTGTGTGTGACCTCCTCCCTGGGGGACAGACAACCGAAAAGTGGGTGAAGGGAGACATCGGACAGGGCAAGATATGACAAAATACCAATTTATAAACTATCAAGGGCTCATGGGGGAGGGGGAAGCGGGGAGGGAGGGGGAAAATGAGGACCTAATGTCGGGGGTTTAAGTGGAGAGAAAATGTTTTGAGAATGATGTATAAATGCGCTTTACACAATTGATGTGTGTATGGATTGCGATAACAGTTGTATGAGCCCCTAATAAAATGTTTTAAAAAAAAGATATAGCATCTGGAGTCTTTAAGGCTTGAAGTTAAGCAAGTGGCCTTCTAGCAGGGAAGCAACAAAACCCACCTGGAAGAAGCACACCAGCCTGTGTGATCATGAGTTGTGGACAGAATCAGGTATCAGAAGATCAAAAAACAAACAAACATATCATTGTGAAGGAGAGGGGTCGAGTGGAGACCTAAAGCCCATCTTAAATTGGAAACTCTCTCAAAGAAGGGACACACAAAAGAGACAACCCATCCAGAGTGCACTATAGCACCAACAAAACACACAACATTGCTCTAGTTCTCTTATGCTTCCTCCCCCGACTGTCATGGCCCCAGTTCGACCTCACAAATCCTGTTAGACTGGTGTATGTACACTGGTACAGATAAGAGCTTTTGATACATGGAATCCAGGATACATAAACCCCTCAGAAGCAGTAATGGGAGTAATGATTCTGTAAGGGTACAGGAAGGGAGGGGAAGGTGTGGAATGGGGGTAAGAGGAAACTGATAGCAATGATGTATGTATAACCCCCCTCAAGGGGGACAAATAACAGAACTTTGGGTGAATGTTACATCGGATGATGTAAGATATGAAATATATATATAATTAATTAAGGGTTCACAAGGGTGGTAGTGTGGGAGAGGGAGGAAATAAAGAGGAGCTGATATCAAGGGGCTCAAGTAGAAAGAAATGTTTTGAAATTATAATGGAAGCATCTGTACAAGTTTGCCTGATGTAATTGATTTATGGATTGTTATAATATCTCTAAGAGCCCCCAAGATGATCAATAAATAAATTTTAGAAACTTAAAAGATAAAAAAACACATAACAAACAAGCGTTTGCCTTTCTCCTCATAAATTCCACACTGGGAAAGCTTCTCATAGAAATGAATATAATCGTATCAATTCTAAAGGACATATACACATGGGTGTGTGTTGTGGATTGATTTGTTCAAATACTGGCAACATTCAATATGATAACTGCTGAAGAAATGGTGACACCTTCATATCATAGAAAAGTATGCAGTCACTATAAAGAATGAATGAGGGACTTCTAGGAAGTTGATAAGAAGAGTTGTTTCCAACCTCTCTGCAAGAACACTGAGAAACAACAAAGACTCTTTCAGATCCAGAGGAGACCCCAGCAATTGTCAGCTGCCAGACAAAAAGGAGCGGGTTCCCAAACACTGGCCAGACTAGACAGAGAAGCTGTCAGGTGTCGGGGAGGAGATTTAGATTCATAGTGACCCCACGTGACAGAGTAAAGCTACCCCATACTGTTTCTTGGTTCTAATCTTTATCTGCTGTACAAGACTTCTTTAACATTGCAAAGAACAAAGACGAAAGGATGTCTCACATGCATGTGAAAGTTGGACATTGAATAAGGGAGACCTCAGAAGAATTGATCCATTTGAATTATGGTACTGAAGGAAACTGTTTCAAGTACCATAGACAGCCAAAAGAACAAAGAAATCTGTCTTGGAAGAAGTACAACCAGAATGCTCCTTGCAAGTGCCGATGGAGAGACTTGACGCACTTCGGACATGTGATCAGAAAAGACCAATCCCTGGAGAAGGACATCATTAGTAAAGCACAGTGACAGCGGCAAAGAGAGACCTCAGCAAGATTAACGCAGTCGCTGCAGCAGTGGCCTCAAACACAGCAATGGTTGTGTTCTCTTGTGCATAGGGCCATTATGAGTCATAACCGGCTTTATGACATCTTAATCACGGCAACAACAATTTTTATTAGAGCAATTCAACAGATCTTGATTACCTTGAGCGGCTATATAGAGTGGGACTATCAAGTCTTTAGTGACTAGGCAAGCAGAGCAGATCTTTCTCTGAACTGTCTGTCACCCCGCCTTTCCCTGCTTGCTCTGCTCACAAAGGAGCACAGTGTCTCTTGGGAGACAGGACAGCTGTGCACAGTCTAGAGCCCGACGCTTTGAACAGGAAGTGCTCCCGATCCGTTGTGCAAGCATTGCAAAACACCACGTGCTGCAGCCAAACAATAAATGCAAGGAACGAACCAAGGAACGAACGCTGCGCCCTCCGGTGGATAGCGAGATTCCATACTAACTCTCCAGTTCTGATCCAAAGTAAAGACGTTGGAAAAACAAAGTTGGAAGGGAAAGCATCAAAGGCGGAGGTGGTTGAGATTCCAGAGGTTGAGACGTTTCTGATGTAGACCAGCCCGCCACCCACCACCACCCCGCATCAGTGGCTGTGGCCCCAAGCAGGCTCATCAGAAGTCCCAAGGCATCCCCTCCTCTTGCAGGGATCTGTCTGGACTCCCACATGCTGTGGCTGCTCTCTGAGCTCCCAATTCCCAATGTACCGCCCCTTTCCCTCCCAATATTTCAAACCGGGACATCTAATTGTCGCCAAGAAAAAAGGGGATCCTCATTGGCCAGCTCGAGTAGATGAAGTTTCTAATGGAACTGTGACGCTACCTACCAAAACCCACACGTTTTATCTTATTTTATTGGAACTCACGAGACTGCATGTTTAGGACCAAAGGATATATTCCCTGACTCTGGAAATGAGGGAAAATACGGCCAGCTAAATAAATGAAATGGTTCGATGAAGATTTACGGTTAATAGATAACGACCCGAAGGTGACATTTTCAAGTCAACAAGCCTCAAGTAAGCAATGCAATACATCATCTGATGTTCAAACTGAAGCAAAAGATGTTAGTGTTTCAGAGAAAGTTTCTGACTCTGAAGAAGACACCAGCAAAAACAATTCTGATATTGCAGAAGAGGGAGAAACGATACACGGAGAAAAACAATGAGAAACTGTGGAGACTGGAGTTGTAACAGCAGCAACAGCATCTGTTGATCTAAAAGGAAATCCCCAAAGAGGCAGCCTGCAGCTGGGGAGCCCCGATTCCAAAGCCAGCTGGCAGACCCCAAATGGTAGAGCAACCTCGTGCTTCAGAGTGCCAGGGGAGCTAAACACAAGAAAAGTAAGGAAAGAGGAGAAACATCCTGAAAAGTAACTGGGAAAAATGGAGGAGGGCCGGAAGGAAGAAGATAAATCAAGAAATGAGCCAGACAAAAAAGAATCAAAGAAAGAGCTGGAGTAAAAAAGTTACCCACAGCAGTGGGTACATCAACCTCAGCTTCTGAAGAAGGGGGTGACCAAGGAAATGAAGAGACAAGCGGAAGGCGCTCTCCGACTGCTCCTAGGAGGGACACGGGAAAGGGTTGCACGAGAAGGAGGCAACAGCCTGTAAGCTGAAGACTGCGTTCTGAATGGCATCATCACTGTGCTGTGCTTCTTTTTAAATGTCTGTAAGGAACACACTACTACATTCCTGGTAAGGTTTTTACCGAGTTTGTGGATGTGAAAGTTATAACAAGTTCCGTTGAGGATAGTGGTTATGCATAGACTTTCATTGCTAAAATAGAAAACTCCTTTTTGTTTTGAAACCAGAATCACTATTATGCTCCTGAGAATGGGGCCTTATGCCCCCACTTTGACATTCCTTTGTTGTTAATTCTTTAGAATTTAATCGTTTGAGTTTGGGATTTTGTTTTTTTAATCCTGAGAAATTAAACAGTAGATTTGTTAAAGATACAAAAAAAACAACAACCTGTAACCATAATTTTAAAATAAAGTTTTTAAAAAAATAGAAAATAAAGAAAAGAGGAAGGAGTAGGTAAGTCCTGGATATTCTGCCCCACTAAGGGTCCCCTAAGTCCCCTTAGAAAATAATGCTGCTAATACAAATACTGGGGAAAGCCGAGAAAGCTCACACCAGGTATAAAGAGAATAAGAAATACTAAAAGAAATGATTACTCATCAAAATGAACCAGATGTGAGAAGTTTCATCTATGGAAGCCTTATCAATACCAAGAAACCAATGAAATCAAGAAAACAACAAAAATAATTAGAATATAGACAAAGAGATGCTGTGATCCAGTGTACAGCAGAAGGAAGCAGAGGCTATTCCTGCGCAGTCCACACAACCGTTGTATTGGAGCCCTTGTTGCAGCCTCTGTGCCAGTCCATCTTGCTGAGGGCCTTCCTCCTTTCCACTCCCCTCACTTCACCAAGCACGATGTCCTTCTCCAGGGACTGGTCCCTCCTCAGAACATGCCCAAGTACACGAGACCACGTCTCACCATCTTTGCTTCTAAGGAGCATCTCAGATGTATTTGTTCTAAGACAAATTTCTTCTTCAGGCAGAACATGGAATCTTCAATATTTTTTAATAGACACCATTAAAAAACTATCAAATCAAAATTGGAACTGAAAAGGACAATGACCAAAATAAGAAACTCAACAGAAGGTTTAAATAATAGAATTGATCAGTTGAAGAAAGCACCGATGAAACAATTCTGACACTTTATAGATTTATACAAGAACTGACAAATTAATCAATAGATGGTAGGAGTGAGTTTTCTCATTGTTGGAGTGGAAATCTACATATAACCAAGTGGAGGGGGCTAGCAGAATATATGTGACAATAGATTATAGATACATTAGTATTAACTGATGCTCAGCTTAATATAGGTACAAATGATTGCATATGGAGATATCCATGTTTATATGCACTCCTATATTTTCTGGCTCTTCCAGATGAATGGAACTAAACCCAACAACACACTAGTAGCGGTGAGCCCAGCTAGCACCAAGGTATTTTTTTGTAACACTATTCTCCAGTGAAGGAAACTAGAGCTCCTTGGGGAAGAGGACAAATCCAGGACTGGAGCAAGAAATAGAAAACATCCACCTGCGGCTTCTGATAGATCCATAAAATAAGGAAGGATTAAAAAATAGGAAAAAAAACCATATCAAAACAAAAACCCCACCTTGATGGAGGTATATCAAATGGTGATAGGCCCCAAATGAAAGAAATTCAAATGCTCAAGTTAAAACAATTAAATACTCACAAGTCCATACTTAAATAAAAATATAAAATGATTCATTGATTGCACTATGGAAAAGTGGAAAAATACCTTCATAGGGGGAAAACCTGACAAACATTATTTCAGCCAACTAATCAAGATCACTGATATCATGGACCCTTGAATATGATTTGGTGAAAATGGGACTTTGCCTCTGTGATTTGTGCTGGAAAAACTCATAATAAATCATTATGATAAGCAACGGTAGTTACAGTAGAAGACAGCCTACAAAATTGTCAAGATTACAAGAAATATAGAAAATCTGGAAAAATGTCAAAACCAAGAGGAACTCAAGAATACATAATGCTTTAATGTAGTAACATGGTCTTCTGGATATGATCTCAAAACAGAAATAGCTCATTAGGCAAAAACCTAAGGAAATATCAACGATGTATAGGACTTTAGTGAATGACAATGCATCGATCTTGGAGGAATCTAAGCTTTGCTCTTTGACTGCCAGGAAATACATGAGAAGCAAAGGAGTCTTTGTTACGGTTCAGTGAAAATTATTGGGCCATTTTATTTGGTTAAGATTTCTCTGCCTCTCAGCTGCACCCACCCATAACACTCTGAGGAAATTAGCTGAGGATGGGACTCCTCCGTTGGGATCATTTGCTTTTTCCCTTGTTCAACGGTTAAATTCAGTTGAGCAAATATCTCAGGGAATTATATATGTACAATGGAGATCCAGTTCCTTCCTGCCTTTGAGAAATGATCCTTGATCTTCATCAAGTGCTTCAAGTCCTCCTTACTTTCAACAAGCAAGGTTGTGTCCTCTGCATATTTCAGGTTGTTAATAAGCCTTACTCTAATCCTGATACCACACTCTTCTTCATATCATCCAGCTTCTCTGATGATTTGCTCAGCATATAGATTGAACAAGTATGGTGAGAGGATACAGCCGTTTGCCTGATTTTAAACAATGCAATATTCCCGTGTTCCATTCTCACAACTGCCTCTTGATTCATGTACAAGTTCCTCATGAGCACAATGAAGTGCTCCTGAATTCCCATTCTTCTCAGGGTTGTCAGTCAAATGTCTTGGCATAGGCATTGAGATAGTTAAAGTTTATTGTGCCAACCTGGTCAATAAACACATGTGGGGTTAATTGAAGGGCAGAGAGATAAATGGCTCGCTAAGCCTCCCCTTTTGGTTTCTTGCTTTCTGATGGTCGGACCAGGGTGCAGATGCCTTAGCCAGTTTCCTGCTTCAGCTGGCAAGGCTTACTTCCTGCGAGACATCCCTGAGGAGAAGCCACATGGACCTACCCCGATGCAGCCCTGGGTGCTGGAGCAGTCATCTGGAGATACCTGCCAGCACTGGGATGCTTACACATTCACTGATTCGGCTTTCCTCCTGCGTTTTGTGAGATGGAGGAAGATTTTGGATTGGTGTCGGACATATGGGCTAATGTTGGACTTGTGGGCTTGGGCAGCACTGGGTTGGGATGTTTTCTTGATGTGCACTTACCCTTTATATCAAACTCTCTCTTATAC
>NW_022111372.1:42038132-42039167 GCF_000313985.2 Echinops telfairi | reverse complement strand
AATCCATACACACATCAATTGTGTAAAGCACATTTGTACATCGTTTCTCAAAACATTTTCTCTCCACTTAAACCCCCGACATTAGGTCCTCATCATTGCTTCTTTCTGATATGCTACCTCTGATTCTTTCTGGTACAGTGACTGTGTATTCTTTCCAGTTTCTCTTGATGCATCCTGCATCATTTAATATTTTGCCTACATTATCTTTCAAATTTTAAACTCGAGGCTTAAGTATTTTCCTTGAGTTCTTTTAGTTTCAGATACACTGAGTGTATTTTTCCCTTTTGCTGTTCTAATGCTAGGTGCTTGCACATATCAGTTTGTCTTCTTGAGCAGATCTTTGAAATTTTCTCTTCAATTCGTTGGCTTCATCCTGTCTTCCATTTCCTTTAGCTACGGTATGATTAATAACAAGTTTCAGAGCCTCATCTGACATCCACTTGGATCTTTATTTCTTGTCTTTTTAATGAGCTGCTTTCTTCATAAATAATATTCTTGATGTCCTGTCACAGCTCATCAGGTCTTCTGTCATTAGTGTTCGGTGCAACAAATCGGTTCTTGAGGTGTTTTCAAAATTCACATGGGAAAGACCCAAGGTCGTATTTTAGCTCCTGTGGATTTGTTTTAATTTTCCTCAACTTTATCCTGAGCTTACATATGAGCAATAGACAGTTGTCACCTGGTCTGGTTTTAGCTGCTGATATTGAGCTTTTCCAGTTGTGTTTTCCCACAGTTAGTCAATATGATTTCTGTATATTCCATCTGGGGAAGTCCATGTGTATAGTCACCTTTTGGATTGTTTTTAAAATGTATTTGCTATGAGCAAGTCATTGGTTTTTCAAAATTCTCCCGTGAGGTCTCCAGCTTTATTTTTTTTAATCATTTTATTAGAGGCTCATACGACTTTTATCACAATCCATACATACATCAATTGGGTAAAGCACATTTGTACATTCATTGCCCTCGTCATTCTGAAAACATTTTTCCTCCACTTAAGCCCCCAACATCAGGTCTTCATTTTTCCCTTCCCTCCCC
>NW_022111372.1:42027415-42030126 GCF_000313985.2 Echinops telfairi | reverse complement strand
CTATTCAATTGTATGATATACGAATTATATGCCACTAGAACTATTTTTAAAATGTGAACGAAGACGCAGTGGAGTGCATGCTACTCTGATACACATCGGGTCACCGTGAGTTTCCATTAACTTGATAACAGGCTGGTTGGTTTGATGTTCTCCTCTTATTTCCGTGTAAACATTTGAACTGAGGAGGTTCAAGGTGGACATGTCACAAAGGGTGTGCACCAAGTTCCAGGATCACATGACCGGAGGGAGGGGAGCAAAGTTTGCAATTCTGAGATATGCCTCAGAAAATTCAAGAGTTAGGCCAATTTCAACATGATCATGAAAAACTTTCCCAAGAGAAGTGGCCTTAGCTTGGCCGCAACTGAAGGCCTTTTGATAACCAAGAAACATTATCACAATTCTCCAGCTTCTGTTTTTGGCCTGGATCCTAACACTTACAACGCATATCTCCTCTTTGGGGCTCCTCCTGGTGGCCCTTGTGCTGGCCCTGATAGCCATCCCTCCATTGGTGTCCATATGCGTGCATATCTCCTGATGACAGGGTCTTTCTTCTCTACCCTCCAAACACTTACTACTGTTGACATCCCTTAGGACGCCCTAATGATTTCCCTTTGCAACTGCCAAGAAGGCACCGCTGTTTAATTCACACAAAGGCAAAGGAAGATTCTACAGAAACTGCTGGGGTTTTGTCAACTTTCTACCCCTTGTCAACAGCCTGGTTCTCTGGAATTTGCATAGAACTAAATTGATTTCATCAAAATTTCCCAGGAACGTGTGCATCTGGATCCAGGCTAGGTGAGTCTTGTCTGTTTTAAGGGCATCCACCTGCAACAAGCCATGGTGGCATAGTGGGTTATGTCTTCGGCTACTTGAAACCAGCAGCCACCCCACAGGAGAAATAGAAGGCTTTCTACTCCAGTAAAGACCTGAGGTCTCAGAAACCCACAGGGACAGGTCTATCGCTATGAGTCAGAATTCACTCCACAGCAGTGAGTTTGGAGGGTGTCTCTGCTTCTTTACACTTACACCTTCCTCAGATGCCTGGGAGAGCTTAAGACCTTTCCTAAAATGCAAGAACTAAATAGGACAAATGTATCTGCGACTACTCTTATTGATTAACATAAACTCCACTATTGTTGAAGATGTGCTGCATAGAATCACCCTACCACCTATTGCCATAAGCTGATTTTGACTCAGAGCTTAGTCCAGTCGAAATTATTGAGAGCATTTGTCCTCAAACAGAGTTTACAACTAATCATATAATTTATTACTAACTGTAAAAGGCCTTAGAGTGACTATTCCTACCAGGAAGTCCTGGAGAGCTAAAGGCTTCCTTTCTCCCCATCACACAAGCCCTCTTGGAGAAAAGAATCCAATAGAGGGTCTTAAGGAGATTAATGAATGTATTTCTGATATCGAAGTTGCTTAATCGTATTTTCTCCCTTAGCATTTTTGAGTTGTGATAACTCTTTCAGGAGATAGTCACTCCTATATGAATATGAATACTAATTTGAATAGTACGGAAAGGAAACTCTTTCACACCCAAGGATGACTGATGTTATAAGATCAATATTATCTGTGTAACAGGAGGGTAAGAAGTTTCCCTCGTTCTCTGTTTCTAGGATCAGTAACTTGTGAGAGACTGTGAGTACAAGGCGTGGTTAAAAATAGTCTTTCTTTCCTAAGTTATTTTTCCCTTTGCTCCTGATAATCTTTGGGCATTGTCCTTCTCCGCTTATCGACGTGAATGTGCTGACCTGTATGTATGTCTCTTTGTCCCCAGCAGTGATGGCAAAGACATGGTTTCAAGATGCCTCGCTGCCAAGCTGCCTCACCGGTCTCATCCTCCTGCAATTGTTGCCCGTCCCCATACATGGAAATGGTAGGAGAGCATTCCCTGCCCATGCTGGGAGGATGTCCCAATGCCAAAAGCAAAGTTCAGGATTAAAGCAACACTTGAATCCTCAAAGATGAATGTGCGCATGGGTGGGAGAACCTTACCTTCTGTCAAGCATCCTAACACAGTCCTGTTACACCTGATTCTTTTAGGAAAGGCCAAGTTTGATGTTATTGGACATGAAGACCCTATTCTGGCTGTTATGGGGGAAAGCAAAGAGTTACCATGCCATCTGTCCCCCAGCATCAGTGCCGAGGACATGGAGCTGAGGTGGTACAGAAACCACTCGGCCCCGGCTGTCTACGTGTACAAGAGAGGGAACGACGTAGACGAGGAGCAGATGGAAGAATATCGAGGACGAGCAACCTTAGTGAGAGACCACCTTTCTGCAGGCAAAGCTGCAGTGAGGATACACAACGTCACCCTGTTTGATAATGGGATTTATCACTGTCATTTCAAAAATGACACATTGTATTGAGCCCCTTATAAAACGATTAAAAAAGAAAGAACGAAAGAAAGAAAGAAAGAAAGAAAGAAAGAAAGAAAGAAAGAAAGACTAACATCTGGTGTCTGAACAGCTTATCTTCCGATAAGCAGCCATCTAGGGAGACATCAACTAGATGCACACCAGACTGTCAGCCAAGGCTAGGAAACAAACAGGCCAAATCCAAAGGGGAGACTGGTGTCAGAGCTTCAATTCTGAACACGCGGTTTGCAGGAGGCTCTGAACGACACAGTGGAAGCCCAAAATCCCTGCGCAGGGTCCCTGCGTGCATTAAGTCTCCAGTGAAGTCCTCCTGACCATAGTCAGGAC
>NW_022111372.1:42026697-42027127 GCF_000313985.2 Echinops telfairi | reverse complement strand
TTTTAAGAAAGTGGCAGTAGCTGGAAAGATTGAAGCCAGTATCACTTTCTTTAGGAATGGGTTTACAGCCCAGAATCAGAGTGAGAGATGACAAGGACAAGGGGTCCAGGGAGAGTGCACATTGCCTGGCTGCTGTCCTCGGCCTCAGGAAGGGTGGAGAGATGTCAAGGAAAAGACAACACCTCTGTGATCCATCGGTCTGTCCGGCCGCAAGCAGGCTCTTGGCGGTGGCCTCCAGCAGGGCGGTCGAGGAGAGGGCTTTGAAGGGCTGCTCTTGCCTCACTGTCAACCCTTTCTCTTGAAGGCGGTTGAGGTGTTTTTTTCCAATTCTTCCCTTCATTTTCAAATGGACAGTGTCAGCCTTGGGCATTGGGATGATCCCAGAGAGCGTAAGGCCATCTAGCAAGACAGAGTGGAGGCACAGGTCTAC
>NW_022111372.1:42022679-42026536 GCF_000313985.2 Echinops telfairi | reverse complement strand
GAGGGTTCGAACTCAGCGAGAGGAACCGCGGAAGACAGACTCCTTCCAAAAGATCAGTCTTCAAAACGCTATGGTGAAGTTCTGTTCTGTACATATGGGTTCACATGGGCTGAGAAGCAACTCAATAGCAATTCACAACAATGGTGTGTCTATTCCTATTTATGCAAATGCATATATATACTTTTCTGAACCGTTTTCTTGTCGTTTGTAATCATCATGCCCCGTTACACATTAATCTTTTAGTCTTGCTCCAATCTGCTTCACTTATGTGATTCCTTAGAACCCCCTTCAGCTTCCTTCTCCAGAGGATTCCAGCCTGGAGTGTGGAGAGCAGTCCTGCCTCTGATGCTGGTGGCACTGGGACTTGTGACAGCTGGATCCATCTGTGTCTTCTGGAAACGGCAAAGGGAGAGAAACCAACAAATTCTGCTGGAGAAGAAGAGAGAGCGCCAAGAAAAGGCACACGAGCAGCAAACCAGCAGTGACAGAGGCCCGCTGCTCGATGGTGGGTGGGGGAGAGCACAGGGGGAGGGTGGGGGACTCAGATCCCGGCCCAGTCACACCAGCGACCCTACTACATGATAAGGCTTTCCTTTGTGTGTCCTTACCTCCGTAAGAATTGAATGATGCTTGGAGGTCTGATCTCCAGAAATTACAGAATAATCTATGCAGTGAAGCTCCTCCCTCTCTCAGGGCTCCCTCGCTTGTGCTCCACAGATGATTTCCTGTAGGTCTGGGAGTCAGATCTGGCCATGAGCCTCAACTCCGATACATACTGATGAGGGACCTGGGTGGGGCTTGAACCTCATCTTTGGTACATTGTGACCGAGAGAATGGAGACAAGCTCTTCACAAAGGCGACCACCTCGGTTTTCTCATCCATCACTGGGATGATAACCTCGTGCTAGAAGACTTAGTGTAGCACAGTGTCTGGTACAAGGGGCGGATTTGACGTCATTGTGATTAGCATCCATCTTAGCTTTCAAATTGATTCATCTACTCAACTCGCTTCATAAGTGAGGGGCTTGAGCATAGATTTCAGGTCTCTCCTTTGAAAGTGGGGTATCCCTTGGCCATCTGCATAAAGGCTGCTTGTTACAAAAGATTAGGAAGATTGAAGGAAAGACCGGGGCCAGTGGACAGTGTAAATAGCTCTTCCTGGAATGAAATTGAGTACACTCTTGACCATTATTATTTTATTGTGCATTAAAGAACATGTATTTATTCTTGTTTTACAGAGACACTTCAGGAAGACGAACTCAGTAAGTTCTCTTTTGCTTTAGTTTTTCCAAATTTGAAATTGGACTCAATTTTGATGACCTGAACCTCACAGGACCATACTTCTGTCTCTTTGCAGGCTGGAGGATGAGGGACATCAGACATGGTAAGGGTCATTTGCAGGGACTTGGAGTCTTTGCCTCCAGGTCACTCCTGGTTCTATCTCTGACTTAGCCCCTACAAAGGAACAAGGGGCAGAGGCATGATTGGATTCAAGCCTGATGAAAGTGGGGAGCACTTCCTTCAGGGACCTGAAATCCAAGCTAATCTCAGGGATAAAAAGGAGAGGGGAAGAAAAGCCCTTCCCTCAACGATGCATGGGTCTTGGTTTCCCCCCCTCACACCCTGGTCTCTGGCAGACATAAGCATATACAGTCACAGAGTTACTGAAGGAGATGGTGCAAGAGAAATAGACCCCAGCTCCCAGAAGGCAAATCCAGATTGTTGGTGGCTTTAGTCCTCAATCTGAAACATATTTCTGCATGTATCTGCATGCGTGTGTGACTGTGTGTATGCATGTGTTGCTGTGTATGCATGTGTTCACATGTGCATAGGTGCGCGTGTGTGTTTCTGAATTCCCTTGGATTCCAGAGGGCCTACAATGTTCAGCTATATGCAGTAAGTCATAGCTCTATCCTTCTGAAAATCGAGTTTAAACTACCCTGACCTGAGAGAGCTTAGCCCTTTCATTTTGGGGGGGACTCTAAAAGAATTATGCAAGGAGAGCCCACACCACAGATAGTCTGCACGCGGGAGACACTGACAGAATCAGCTCCTCTAAGCCAGAGGGTCTCGGGGAGGCTGTTGCCATGGAAAGAAGAGAATTCAGTGAGTCTCAGTCTCTGGGTATGAGCTCATTAGATGGGAGGTGGGGCAGGTATGTAGAAGAGTGTGACTGTGGAAAGGGAGAGCCAACAATCAGAGGGCCAACTGGCAGAGAATAAGGAGAGGGCAAGTGAAAGGATACAACCACCTCCTGAAGGGCTAAGGAAGAGAGGGAGATCTTTCATTCATTTAAAGTGCTTTGTATATCAGCAACCGAGGATGTATTACTAGATAAGACGGATTCATCTTTTCTTCATGGAGCAATAATCTACGTAGGTTGCAACCAATAAACCAGTGACAATATTTAATTAAAGCTAGATTGAGTTGTAATAGTTATATCGATGTGAAATGTATATAATGATGAAGTTTAGCAGGAGGGTGTTTGCTTCGGACTATTACGAAGTCACTGCTCCAAGACTGTAGCATGAATGAGTGGGAAGGGAAGCTGTCCACAGCAACAGAAAGAAGAGGCACAGAGCACTGAGAAATAGCTGGGAGTGCTGAGAAAGGAGGAAGACAGCCTGCCTAACGAGGATGGGGAAGAGTAAGAATCAATATCAGACGACTCTGGAAAGACGAGTAGCTGCCAGGCCATGCAGAGCCCTGAAGGCTAGGGTAGAAAGTTTGCATTTTGCTGAAAGAGTCATGGAAAACGAATGCAAAACCATAAATAGGCGAGAGATCTTATTGTCTTCAATAATGCCTTCAAGCTAAAAGTAGCAAAATAAAGAGGCAAGGAAGAAAAAGGAATCAGGTTTATCGAGTGGATATGCATAATGATAGCTGCGGTCACTGAGAAGGGAAAGACAGAGGATAAAGCGAGACTGGTTTAGAGAAGAGAATTGAAAGCTGTTTTTATTTTATTGTGTTTTATTGGTTTTTTGACCTCTTAAAATTGAGATGACATCTCTAGGTGGTACAGATGGTTAACACACTTCAGCTACTTACCAAAAGGTTGGAAGTTTCAATCTACCCAGAAGCACCTCAGAAGAAAGACCTGGTAACCTCGTTCTGAACAATCAGTCATGGAAAGGCCTGTGGATCACAGTGTCACTCTGACACACGTGGGGTTGGCATGAGTTAAAGTCAACTTGACAACAAATGTTTTGAGATATCCAAAAGGAGACATCAAATAAATGATTGGATACACAAATCTAGAGCTTGCAGTAGAAGTTTGTACTGGAGATATAAAGTTGGGACCTACTGCATATATCGAGTATTTAAAGTTATACTAATGTGTACAGTATTTTTAAAGACGGAAGAAATAGAGACCAAGAAGAAAGACCAAGACATAATATTTAAGAGCTCCAATACTTAAGCGTTAGGAGCAGCAAGATGAAGTGAAAGAGGCAGAAAAGATGGACAGAGAAGTGGAGGAATGCGAACTGCTTTCCCAGTGAAACCAGGAGGGTGTGTGTAGGAGAGTGTTTAGAAGCAGTTGAGAAATGGAGTTAAATGCAGGCAGAAAAGTGACCCTTGAAATTGGCAAGAGAGTTGATGGTAATGGGAGAATGAGAGAGGAAGTCCACTCCTGGTAGACAATTCCAGAGTTATTGGCTGTTAGGCAAAGCTGGAAATTGGAGTAGGCATCAAGAAAAGTTTTATTTGTGATTTAATATAAGCTATAATACTCATAGAGTCTGTGTGTGACCGAAAGGGATGATCCAGTAAGAAGAGCCATTACAGATGCAAGCATAAAGGGAATGAGATCAGGAGAACACTTTGCAAAGGATGCACATGGGAAGGCCCTGGCGT
>NW_022111372.1:42018830-42022579 GCF_000313985.2 Echinops telfairi | reverse complement strand
TCATTTTTTTCTCCTCTGTAAAGTGATGACAATAGTAAGTACATCATGAGCTTGAAAACATATCTAAAGCATTCTACATACTATGCACTACCAGAAACGTAGTAGGAGCTCAAAAGATACACGCCTTTCTCCTCCTAGCTACCTCTCTGACTGTTTGGCTTCTTCGCTTCCACCCCACCAGGACATGAGGACAGGTTAAGGCCAGTCAAAGATTCTAGACTCCTAGAATTGCCGTTTGACTCAGTAGAAGTCCAGTTGAGACAGAAGCGACATCAGAGAGAATAAACTAGAATGAATTGCTAACAATTGCTATTACAAAGTCAGAAGACAAAAAGAGAACGCTAAGGTGGTGTGGTGATGATGACTACCAGAAACAGCTTCTACAGCTGAGTCTGAAATAACCTAGAAGCTCATAGACAGGGACAGGGTCAAGATGGGGAGTTAGGTTCTCTTTAGCCAGGCGCTGCTCCGAGAGATTCCATGTGGCTGGTTCTGCAAGCGCTGGGAGAATGTCAAAATGGAGCCAAGGGCTGTGAGACAGGGGTGGCCCCAAGAACTTTAGGGTGTTATAAGGGACACTGCTGGAAACACTTACAGAGAGAGGTTTTGATGCCTCAAAGAATCTGCATAAGAGAAGGGAAATGACTGCACACGACTAACGAGTTAGCAGGATTAATTGACGCAGGATGTGGCAGCAAGTGATGAGAAAATCTAGAAGCTAAGACACAAGGACATTGAATGGTTCATCTGCATAGAAGTTGTCAAAAATACTGCGAGGAGTCATTGCAGAGAGAAAGGCTAAGAGACTGGCTGATTCTTCCATGCAGGGAGGAGGGGACCAGGGAGTCCATTTATGGACTGTAAGCAAACTGGATCCACACATTCAATGGAGAAGAGGTTAAGGTAAGGGATAGACGGCAATAGATGGTCTGGAAACACCTAGCAAGGGGGACGAGGGATCCAGGGGGACCGAGCAAGCAGCCTTTGCTGGAACACAAGGAGCACCACAGAGAGGTGATGAGGAGCTGCTTTGAGAGAGAGTGGGCCTTTGATAGCAGTCAAGGACTAAGAGTTGGTCAGATCAAGCCATTGGAGATCAAAGTTCAGGCCATCGCGACTGATTGCTGCCATCTTACTGGTGACGGCAGTAAGCACCGATATGAGGAACGTAAGACTTTAGAACTGAGATTATCGCCTAGTGTGTGATCAGGGCGACTCCGTGGTCCTAAACATGTCACTTGTTGCAGAAGCCACTGGAAGACACAGAGTGTGCCACAGCAGCGCCCTGCTCTCATTTAGTCTGAAGTGCGCTCAAAGCCACCGCCTGCGTAACTGAGTTTCATGTGGCGGCTTGTGGTTCTAAGGAGAGGTATGGGGGGTGGCAGACAAAGACGGCAGGTCAGAGAACTGTGATGCAGGATAGACTATCCACTGTGATGCAGGATAGACCAACGAGGGGGCAGAGAGACAGAACATCGGGTAAAGGAAAAAAGTGTTTCTGACCATGCTGTCCTTGGGGGAAATGTGTGTCTCAGCAACTGCTCCTATGCAGATCCCTCTCGGTGCTTTCTAGAGGTGGCTGGCCCCACATCCGTGGGACAGCATGCTTTCTCCCCACTCCCCATTCACCCTCTTTCTCTCTGTATCGCTCCATTTCTATCTTTCCATCTCTCTGTCTCTCTCTAGTTTCTTCTGTTTGAGTCTGCCTCTGTCTCTGCGTATCCCTGTGTGTCTATGTCTCCATGAGTCGACCTGTTTTCAATCTGTCGATATCTCTCTATCCTCCCTTTCCCCACGTCTGTTACGCTTTCCGTCACTCCCACCTAGCCACACACACGACATGACTCTAGGGCAAGCCTGTGAAATAAAGTATTGAGAGACAAACCAGAACACAAAACGCTCTTGGTCATCTGTCAAGTTTCCTATGAAAGTGCTTCTGGTTCCCAGCCTGGTGTTATCTTGCCCCTGATTTGGGGTGGAATAAACAGCTCCTGGCACAGAAATCTGGGACAAGTGCGAAGCGTCCAGAGACAGCTGTGATTCTGCATACACCAAGAGCAAAGTGGTATTGATATCTGGGAGACAAACCCAAACCTTGGGTTCTGAAAACATGCAGGCAATTTGGGGACTATAAATAGAAAGCCCTGGTGATGTAGTGGTTACAAGTTAGGCTGCTAACTGCCGGTCAGCAGTTCAAAACCACCAGCAAGAGAAGGATGAGGTTTTCTACTCCTTTAAACAGTTACGGTCTCTGAAACCCATAGGTGCAGTGCTGCGCTGTTTCACAGTCACTACGTGTCAGAATCAACTTGATGGCAGTGAGTTTGATTTTTTTATTTTGAAAAACCAAAAAGACTGAGCCTCTCCTCTCTACACAGTGAGCCCGTCTCTGGATCCAGACACTGCTAGTTCCAAGCTCGTCCTATCTGAAGATCGGAAAAGCGTGAGTCGGTTGCTCTTTGAGCAAGACTTACCTGACAACCCCGAGAGATTCGACCAAGACCCCTGCGTCCTGGGCCAGGAGCAATTCACCTCAGGGAGATTCTACTGGGAAGTCCAAGTGGGGAACAGGAGGGCCTGGAATCTGGGTGTTTGCCTGGACAGTTTAGAGAGGAAGGGAAGAATCCCCAAGTCCCCAAAGCATGGCTTGTGGGCCGTGGAGTTTTACAAGAAGAAACTCTGGGCTCTCACCTTCCCGAGGATTCGCCTCCATCCTTCGGAGCCTCTGCACCATGTGGGCATTTTCCTGGACTGCGAAGCTGGAACGATCTCCTTCTATAATGGGGCTGATGGATCCCTCGTCTACGAATTCTCTGGCGTCTCTTTCTCAGGTTCCCTGAAGCCTTTCTTCTGTCTCTGGGTCCATGATCCCAACCCCCTGACCATCTGCTCAGTGTCCAGAGAGACAGAGGCAATGACTAGCCCTCTGCTGGTCTCTGAACTCCCCCAGGGGAACTTTGGGACTCCCATCAGTGAGGGAACAGCAGCATTCTCAAGGGACAGTTCCATGTTCTTCTCACCCCAGTCCAGCCCACTTTTCCTAAAGAAACAGCCCCTCTCCTAAACCCCAGCCCTACTGTGTATTAGTGTAACATTGGGCAAGATAGATTGTAAGACAAAAACTTCATTTTTTTCTCCTCTGTAAAGTGATGACAATAGTAAGTACATCATGAGCTTGAAAACATATCTAAAGCATTCTACATACTATGCACTACCAGAGACGTAGTAGGAGCTCAAAAGATACACGCCTTTCTCCTCCTAGCTACCTCTCTGACTGTTTGGCTTCCTCGCTTCCACCCCACCAGGACATGAGGACAGGTTAAGGCCAGTCAAAGATTCTAGACTCCTAGAATTGCCGTTTGGCTCAGTAGAGGTCCAGTTGAGACAGAAGCAACATCAGAGAGAATAAACTAGAATCAATTGCTAACAATTGCTATTACAAAGTCAGAAGACATAAAGAGAACGCTAAGGTGGTGTGGTGATGATGACTACCAGAAACAGCTTCTACAGCTGAGTCTGAAATAACCTAGAAGCTCATAGGCAGGGACAGGGTCAAGATGGGGAGTTTCTCTTTAGCCAGGCGCTGCTCCGAGAGATTCCATGTGGCTGGTTCTGCAAGCGCTGGGAGAATGTCAAAATGGAGCCAAGGGCTGTGAGACAGGGGTGGCCCCAACAGGAAAGGGATGGAAACCTTGCTTTTGCTTTCTGGCCAGTGTGCTCCCTCTTTGGCCCCTGGATCCCTTTGGCTG
>NW_022111372.1:42016919-42018563 GCF_000313985.2 Echinops telfairi | reverse complement strand
GCTTAAACCAGAAATCTATTCTCTCTCAGTCCTAGAGGCTTGACATCAAAAAACAGATGTCAGCAGAGCTGATTCTACTCTAGGCACCCCTTGGTGTTCCTTAGCTTTTGTTCACGTCACTCTGCTCTCTGTCTCCATCTTCCCATTGCCTTCTCTACGTGATTTCTCCTTCTTTGTCTCTTACAAGGACACCTGTCATTAGAGGTCGGGTCCACACAGGTAATCTAGGAAAGTCTCATCTTGAGAGCATTCACAAAGACCCTTACCAGTAAGGCCACATTCATTGACACCAGAGGCTAAGACTTAGACACGTCTTTAGAGGAGATACATTTCCAATTCACTACAAGAGGTGTAGGGTTTAGATACAAGAGCTCAGTGACTGGCACACCTTTTTACATACTAGAAAGGATATATGAAGAACATCCTCCTCAAAGTAGGAAGAACATACAAACCAGGGACCACTTAGGGATCTGTTAATGTTTTGGGAAGACAAATTCTGCATACACATACAACTTCACACATTCTATTAAAAGGAATCCTGGAGTTGCAACTGTAAAGTGTTTGGCACCCAACACAAA
Source organism: Echinops telfairi (assembly GCF_000313985.2). NCBI lineage: Eukaryota > Metazoa > Chordata > Mammalia > Afrosoricida > Tenrecidae > Echinops > Echinops telfairi. The sequence goes on along the minus strand of NW_022111372.1, from coordinate 42,017,985 downwards.
GCTTAGTGCTGGGAACCCACCGAGCCGCACCACAGAAGAAAGGCCTGGTGAGCTGCTTCTGCAGAGGCTACGGGCTAACAAGCCCTCAGGAGCAGTTCTTCTCCGCCACGTGGGGTTGCTGAGTCAACATCGACTCGATGACCCCGAACAGCAGTAATAACACCCTACAAACGCTGCTGATACTTTATTCCGGGAGGTCATATAAGAAGCACCTCTCTGCTAGCTTCCTGTGTGTGTAGGGGGGGTGGGGGGTGGTGGAGGAGGCATGGAAGAAACATGGTCCATGAGATGGGTTTTGGCAGAGAAGAGCCCTGGTCTTTGGTCATCGCCCTGCCCCACCTTCCTCTTCTGCGATCCTAAAGTATCACTGAACTCTTGAAATTACTAATTTCAACCTTAAAGCAATCTATTACATTTTTTTCCTCCTTTTTATCCATTAAGCTATATGATTTTATATAAATTGCCAATTTTCAGTGTACCGTTTGAGTAACTTCTGGAATTATATACAATTATGTAACCATACCACCATCCAGAGCTAGCTCATTTAGTCACTAGGAAGTCTCCTCCAGTCTGTGCAAACGTAAGCCCTTCCCCCGACTCTGGTCCTAGACAATTGACATGCTCTTGTCATGCTTTTACCTGTTCTAGAAGTTCACAGAGTGGAATTAAACTGGACATGGGGTTTCACGTATTACATCTTTCACTTAGCATAGAATTTTTGAGAGTTGTGAATGTAGTTGTCTTTGTTAATATTTGTCCCATTTTATGACTGAAGAGTATTCCATTTGCAATTCATTTACTAAAAATGAATGAACATTTGAACTGCTTTCAATTATTAGCATGAATAATGTTGTTATGGACATTTACATGTATGTATGTTTTTGTATCAACCTGTGCTTGCATTTCTTTTGGAGTAACACCTAGGAATGGAATTGCAAGGCCATGAGTTAAGTTTATACTTTGTAAGAAACTGGCACAGGGGCTTACGTGGAGAGCAAATGTTTTGAGAATGATAAGGGTAAAGAACGTACAAATGTGTTTTATACAATTAATGTATGTATGGATT
>NW_022111372.1:42000920-42016799 GCF_000313985.2 Echinops telfairi | reverse complement strand
AGGAGCTGATACCAAGGGCTCAAGTAGAAAGCAAATGTTTTGAGAATGATGAGAGAAACAAATATACAAAAGTGCTTGACACAATGGATGTATGTGTGGATTGTAATAAGAGTTGTACAAGCCCCCAATAAAATGATTTAATTATTAAAAACAAAAAGTTCAATTGCGGAACATTCTGGCTTACAACTTTGCACTGGTACATGATACTAGTATTTCCTTGTTCTTTGCAGCCATTACAGTATATTTTTAAGAGCGCTGGTGCACAGTAGGTTACTCATTGGGCTGCTAACCATTAGGTCAGCAGTTCAAAACCACCAGCAGCTGCTCTGGAAAAAGATGAGGCTGTCTGCCCTACTAAAGATTTACAATTTTAGGAACCCTATACACGGTTTCTTTGAGTTGGTTTCAACTCAATAACAGTGGGTTTTGGTTTGGGGATATATTAAATGCATTATCTTATTAATTAATGAGTTAATAAAAATATATTACTACAGGTATTTCAATATAATCGAATTCTTTTGAAACCACCTAGATTTTAGGCATCTTAAATACAATTTTTTAAATACATTTTTTAAAAGGAGGTCTGTTGACACTCTTCCCCAAATAAAGCAAGCAAGTGGGTGAGAATACTGCAGTATGTCCACTTGGCAGGTTGTAACCCTGCACGTGCTGGTCCCCTTCAAACCTTTGCACCTTCCTCACCTACTTTTAGAGTGGAGGTTCTCCAAGCTTTCTCGCTCAGGGAAAGCTTAAACCTGAAACTGGACCCTCTCCTTCTCCTGCCTGGTAACATCTTGCGCACCTCTCTGCTGACAATGCGTTCTAGCGATCGCTTTACGTCCTGCTCTCTAGGACCAAGTGCATTTGTCAAAGAACATGGCATCTATTGGCTATTTGCGTAATCACTCCAGGCTTTAGAAAAGCATTCCTTAATAAAAGATGGTGTGTGACAAAAATAAAAAATGTTAATTCATCTTGGAATTAAAATGTGACATTACGGGAGGCTGGAGGGATGGTGGGGTAGAAAGGGGGAACAGATTACAAGGATCTACATATAACCTCCTCCCTGGGGGATGGACAGCGGAGAAGTGAGTGAAGGGCCACATCGGACGGTGTAAGATATGACGAAATAATAATTTATAAATTACCAAGGGTTCTTGGGGGCGGGGGGAGCGGGGAGGGAGGGGAAAATGAGGAGCTGATACCAAGGCTCAAGTAGAAAGCAAATGCTTTGAGAATGATGATGGTAACAAATGCACAAATGTGCTTGACTCGATGGATATATGTGTGGATTGTGATAAGAGTTGTACGAGCCCCCAGTAAAATGATTTTTTTAATGTGACATTAAATAAAAGTACAGACTGTCATTTTCAAGTTTTATTGACTGTTTTCCGGTTTACATTTTTAAATTCTTTTTTCTAAATCTAACATACGTTGTAATACATTTTCTCTCCAGAGAGGGCGTCCACTTTAAAGAGCCAGGAAATGTCGGACCTCGTATTGCTGGTTTTCAATTCGGTCCGCTACCTCCTTATAAAGGAGGGAGAGGCGGAGGTGGGTGGGGGAGGAGACGCCGGCTCGCTGTTGCAGGGTCTCCTCTCCCTCTGAGCGTTTGAGGGGCGATGTCTGGGCGCGGGAAGGGCGGGAAAGGCTTAGGGAAAGGCGGTGCTAAGGGATAACATCCAAGGAATCACGAAGCCGGCAATTCGCCGCCTGGCGCGCCGCGGCGGCGTTAAGCGCATCTCTGGACTCATTTACGAGGAGACGCGGGGTGTGCTCAAGGTGTTCCTGGAGAATGTGATCCGGGATGCCGTGACTTACACAGAACACGCCAAGCGCAAGACGGTCACGGCCATGGACGTGGTGTACGCCCTGAAGCGCCAGGGCCGCACGCTCTATGGCTTCGGCGGCTGAGCCGGCCCGCCGCCCAGGCCGTGGGTTAGCCGCTTCATCAAGGCCCTTTTCAGGGCCACCCACTAGGCACACGGAAGGGCTGTGATGCTCCAGTTCACTCAACGGCGAAGCTACCCCGGGGCAGTTGTTGCTATGGTTACAAACCCGTGGCGCTTCTCAAGGCAGAACGTAGCGGTTTGGTAATTTTCTGTCTAGCTATTTGGTTGGTTCTCAGCTGGACAAGCCGGCGTTATAGGTCAAGTGACTGCCTGTGGGTGCTAGGGTTAAATGGCTTCTGGCTTTTATAAAACTGTTCAGGGCTTCCACCCCCCAACCCCAAGCCATAGGTTTAGCCAACCGAGCTAACTGCTCGGTTCTTTTGTATGTTAATCTACTGAACCGAATGGATGTTGCTAATGCAAATGCTCCTGCAAAAGCGGTTTGTGTGGGTGCGTCAGATTTTTCTAGTGCTCAGTTCAGGTTTTCACAATCCAGTAAGTCTGAAGACTGGAAGTGGACCCCAGGTTGCATACAGCTACTGAGAGAAAAATCCTTTCTTAAATTAACTACGGATTCTGGAGGCAGACTTAACTAAGCATCGGGGAGCCAGGACAGCTGGTGACTGGAAAGGCGGGGTCTCTGGATGACTTGAGATCCAGGGATTGGCAGCCGGGTCAGAAGACGGTGCTGCTGCTCCACGACTGCAGCCAGGCAGCGATGCAGCCCATTAGGCCACGCCGAGCCAAAGGCAAGTGAATTGTACGAACTGTATCTAAACACATCCGAAGGTCTTTTTTAGAACTAGCTTACCATTTCAAATGACGAATTTTATACAGAACAGCTCTTCTTAGAGGAGTATATTGTTTACAGTTGTGAGAGGGAGATGCTATTTTCAATTGGTTGGGGTTCTATTATTTCTAGTCTATATATTCTATGTAACTATGTTTCTATTACATAACAATAATATATTCTATACTATATAATACACGATTCTCCAGAGTAAAACATTCTATTGTGTAATAGAATATACTATATATGGAATATACTACATCATTTACAATAGGATATGTATTCTGTTACAGAATAGAGAACATTTATAAAACATTTACTAATGTATAATAGAGTAGTGGTGGTGGTGGCTCTATTGAGTAATCCCCAACACATAGCAACCCTATGTACAAAAGACTTCCAGGTTCCTGAAAGAATAGGCTGCCTACTTCAGAGGGATTAACCACAGAGAACTGTGGGTAGCATCAAAACACTGTCATAAAATGGATTGACACAGTAACTGCAACAATGGGCTCAAACAACAAAAAAACCCAATTGTGATCGTAAATTCATATTATAAATATTCTATAGGTGCATAGACTATGTCCTCTAGATCTTCTTTGAGGTGGTTAGATTGCTAATATATAGTATGTAATGAAATACTGTGCTTGTTGTTAGGTGCTAAGATAGCTTTGCCGTGGCCCTGGAGTGAAACTCCTCAGCTATTTCCCTGGTTACAAAGCCCCACACTTAGCAGGCTTCAAGAGTGTCATCCTGGATCAGGTGTGTGGGATGTGTGTTCAAAGCATTTGAAACTGCCAAGTGAAAAAAACAGAAAAAAGAGCACGGGGAAAACTACACTGCACTGCACATCTGTTTGCAGCAAAATTCAAGTGGGTTCTCTAGACTTGTTTTGCTAGAATTAAGGAGGGTGACCCAGAGAATTCATATCACTGGGAAGAGTGTCCCTGAGGGTGGGAGTTGATTGGATTAATATTATGTATGAAACCATTACTTGGGATTAGGTCTGTGCAAATCTTTATTTTGGAGACATCTTCTTCCTTTACCAAGATAATTCATTTTTCACAGAACACTTCCCTGATCCTTGTAGACGTGAGCCAGCTGCCTCTTTCCAAACACTGGAGAGTCTAAATTGCTTTTAAACTCTGACCACTGCTGATCAAAGCAGACTTTTTATATGGCCGCCACTACACTCTGAGATTGGATTATGTAATCATTCATTCACTCAGAATACTTTATACTTCCTGGAACTGAAGATATAAGTTAATGAGGTAAGTATCATCAAACCACCCCCAGGAAATGTGGTAAAGTCATTACATAATTGCACCACGACACTATACTGAGGGAAGAACAAGACCCTAGAGGTACTCAGAGTCAGAGTCAGAGATACAGATTTGTGAGTTATTTAGACTAAGAATATTAGAAGCTACTTACCTTCCTGACTTCTCCAAATTGTATTTTTTTCTAAGTTTCAAAATGAAATAAATGGAGCATGGACAATTTATTCAACAAATTGGAACAACAACAAAAAACATTTGTTCTTAAATTACTTGCAAAAAAAATTACTTGTTTTGGTCATTTAGAGCAAAACATCTCCATCAAGAAAAAAATACGCCAACTTTTTTTACTCAAAGAAAGTCCTTTGTCAAGCCCCACTGTTGGTATAAATTGTGTCCAGTCACTTAAAAGTTTAATCAGTACAAGTCAACAGTTCTTGTATTGAGGTTTATAGCCAGCCTATACTTATATAATATCCTCTTCTCAACAGTATTTTAAATTCTTGACCATTGGCTAAATAAATGACACTATTAACACAATTACCTTATGCCTCAAGGGGATGATTGATTATATTCTCTATCAAAATAATGTCTCTAAAGCAAGCCAGATATAGATAGATAGATAGATAAACCATAGATATATGAATGGATTTGGGGCTCATCCTAATTCTAGCCCCAATCTAAGAACAAATTGTTCTTATTGCATGGCCCTACTTGATGATTCTTGCCCCCATGAAGAGATCACTGAAAATATGGGTGCTACCGCAAAGTGTGAAGAAACCAAATGGTATGTGGCTATCAGAAAGAATAGCATCTGAGGTGACTTAAAAGCTTGTTTTCAAACAAGCAGCCATCTAACTGAGATATCAACTAGGTCCACATGGGAGAAGTACAACAGCCTGCGTAATACAAGGATTGTAGTTAATAAAATCCAAATCTGAAGAAAGGAATAGTATCAGGGCTTATATTGTCAACACTCAGTTTGCAAAAAGTTATGGATGACAGAAGCCCAAAATCCACTTCTAGGGAACACACATGGATTAAGCCTCTGATCAGTCAAAGGATATGAATAGCCTTGTTATCAGACAGAAAGCAACGTAAACTTGATTATGACAGATGCGGTTAGGTTAAAATGTTATTTGATCTCCCTTTTGACCATTTTAAAGTTGTTTCAGTTTAAAAGAAAAAAAAAATGTGAAGGGAATACATTTGGATTAAATCTCTGGTGAATTCCCTCTGACCATGGACCAGGGATGTGGACAGTCTTGCTATCATACAGAATGCATTGGGAAGTGGATTGTTGCAGATGTAATTAGGTTATCACTTAATAGCTCATCATTTGAGCTCCCTCATTTGACACATTTTAATTTTCTAGTTTTTAATATTTTCCATTGAGGTTTTTCTGTTTTGTTATTGTTGGGTTTGGAGGTGTTTTGTTTTGTTTTTGGTGGGTGGCTGGGGTTTTTTGGTATGTTTTTTCTGTATATGAAATCTGGGATGCATAAGTCTATACAGACAGTAGCTGGATTAAAGGTTACTTGTGGGTATAGAAGGGAGGTTAGGGAGAGATGGGAAGCCAATCACAATTATAAGAAAAAAGTTCTAAATTTGATTGTACAACTGTTTTTAATATGATTGAATTACTGAATTGTATTATGTATGAATCATGTCAAAATTTAAAAGTTAATTTTAAAAGTAAAATATATCTTTTTAATTCTTTGTATTTTACATGGTCATGTTCATCCTGTGGTGGGTAGATGAGAACAATGGGAAATTCAGTAGAACTGGAGATATGTTGTGTAGTGACAAGAGGGATAATAAGAAAAGGCAACCTCCTACCCACTCACTCCATCCCCCAAACAAGAAAATTTGTAAGAATCCTTGTATATTTTTTTTAGTGTGTGTCTAGATTTTTCATAACTCTCCTTTACCTTTTAACATAGAACCAGTCCTAGATTTACATCAAGAAGTCAAAGCCCAAAGTTTGCTCAAGCCCCAGCCAGCCGTGTGGCCTTGGGGACAACTTACTCCTCAGCCTCAGATTCGCAGTTTTAAAATCGGGCCAATGGGCCCATAATGAGTAAGGTTCTAAAAGGATATTATTGGTCTTACTCTATATCTACAAGAAAGCAACCAGGAGAAATAAATGAAAAAGAAAGCAAAACCAGGACCCAAGGCAGAAAAGGCCATGTTGTTGCGAGTCATCGCGGAGTCAACTCCCACTCGCGTGACCCTGTGTGAAAACTCCTAAGGCTTTCAAGACTGGCCTTTTGAGAGCAAATCACCAGCCTATTTTCCAGGTACCTCTCCACCAACTATTCAAGCAGTAACCTAGCTAGCATTTAACCATTTGCAACACCCAGGCTTTTGTTGTTGTTATAAGATAAAATAAAACAATTATTATAATATGTATGTAAGCCAAATGTTCAGTTGGTAATCTGGCATGTAAACATTCGCAACACCCAAAACCCAACCAAACTCACTGCCATTGTGTAGATTCTGACTCACAGCAACCCTGTAGAACAGCATAGGGCTGCCCCTATGGCTTCCGTAAATCTTTATAGAAGGAGCTCTGGTGGCATAGTGGTTGCATATTGGGCAGCTAACATTAAGGTTAGCAGTTTGAAACCACAAGCCACTCAGGCTTTGTACTTCTGTAAAGAGTTGGTTTCGGAAGCCCACAAGGGAGTTCTACCTGGTTCTACATGGTCACTGTGAGTGAGCTGGAATTGACAGAACGGCAGCGAGTTCGGCTGTTTAACTAGCCTCCTCTTTTGGCCCAGTGTGGCTGATGGTTTTGAGCTGTGTGACCTTGTGGTTAGCAGCCCAATGCATAACACTGCCACAGGGGTCCTGTGCAACAACACTCAGGAACTCCTAAAATCGTGTGTATTTTTAGGTCATAAAGGGATAGGATAAAATAAAAACAATGTGTTTGTTTACATTAGCCAAACCTAGCCAGGCACCGGCAGTTCAGCAGCAACAATGGAAACATAGTTCCATAACCTTTTATAAAAGCCTCAGGTCTAGGTCCCATATCTGCATGAGCAGAGGTACTTCTCTGAAGCTGAGCAGCCACAGCTGGAGGAGCTGAGAGACAAGCAGGAAATAAGAGGAAGAGACTGAACTGTGCTTTCCACAAAGCTTTTTGGCAGGCAGGCTGGTGGCCCTACGTTCCGGGTTTCTTAGCAACTCCCAACGTGGGCTAACAGGTACCTAAAGAGCTTTCATTCACTGTCCAGGCTGGGCACCAACCAGTCCCAGTCCCAAATGAAGGGAAGATTCTAGGGAAAGCTTAGGATTTGCTTGCCCATGGACTGGAGGTTAGCAACGACCAGTAAAGAGGAATGCTAAAAAGTTGTGAGCTTTCTGTAACAAAACCCATCCTGGAAACCAGATGTTTTCAGCTTAATTTCTTCATCCCAACCAGAAACTCACTAACTCTAAACCAGTGAATTTGGTTGAGATTCCCAGATGAAGCATTTCTAAAGGGTGAGTGAGGAGAGGGGACCCAAACTTCATTTGGTTCAGTGGGCTTCAAAGGATCATAAGCTCCCTTGGTTAGGGTCAAGTTGTGTGGCCCATAATGCAACAGGGAAAAACATGTTTTAGTCTCTGACACAATGGGGTGCCCATGAGTAGGGAAGAAAACACTGCAAGCTGGAAAGTAAATTACAAAGCAGGGCATTACGAGTGGAGTCAGTGACAGAGGCCTAAGAGAACTCAACCAGTAAGAGGGAGAGCCCAGGCACAATTTGAGTCAAGCTTTTCAACTACCAGATGGCATCTGCTCTGGGCAGTAAGGTTCAAACACCTGGCCTCTATTGAAGGTGATGGAGGTATACATTGGGTGGCAACTGAAGCCCCTCAGTAAAAATGCTATTCACCCCACAACACCCCCGTGGTCACTTAAGGCGCTGGGGACCGGCTCCAAACTGTTCTATGCCATCGTGGATTCCCTTATCCTTAAGAGCCAAAACAATTTTAAGTCACGCAGCCATATCCATACACTGGATATGCAAAGGCAGCATAAAGCTTTTAAAAGAAATAGTAGCTCTTTGGGTTAATTGGGTGGCTCTAAAAAAAGCCTTTGTTTCAGGGGCCGGGAGTTCCGGTAGCCTTTGGATTGCATCACTTGCCCTTGGCCTTGTGATGGCTCTCGGTCTTCTTCGGCAACAGAACAGCCTGGATGTTAGGTAGGACACCGCCCTGCGCGATGGTGACGCGGCCCAGGAGCTTGTTGAGCTCCTCTTCGTTGCGGATGGCCAGCTGCAGGTGGCGCGGAATGATGCGGGTCTTCTTGTTGTCGCGGGCCGCGTTGCCCGCCAGCTCCAGGATCTCGGCCGTTAGATACTCGAGCACCGCTGCCAGGTACACGGGAGCGCCCGCTCAGACGCGCTCCGAATAGTTGCCCCAAGGAGGCGGTGGACACGGCCCACCGGGAACTGCAACCGCGCACGGGAGGGGCGGCTCCTGGCCTGGGCGTCTGGTATACCTCCCTGTTTTCCGCGAGCGGATATGGCGTATAAAGCACTTAGGGAAGCGTGGGGCTTTATGTGCATTGGTCAGGGCGTGCCCCAAGCCAGGCCATTGGGCGATACAGTGCAAAAGGGAGTCACCCGAAGAGTAAAGGCACTTTGCATTCTTGTAACCCCATTGGCTGTTTCCAGTATGACGAGTCATGAGATTTGGCCAATCAGACGCGAACTTTAAAAGTCACTTCATTTACATATGGCCCAGGGGCTTACCACGGATGTGGATCAGACTGTAGTGTCTCTCATCAGGCAAGTTTGGGTTATGTGTCTGAAAAATACTATGATGGGTCCTGCTTGTGATTAGTCGCTTCCTGTAATGCCGCTTTGTCGGCCTTTCTGTTTGATGGCAGAGAGCAGAATCTGTCAGTTTAGCTGTTGTAGGTGCCACATTTTTTCAAAGGCTCCCCAATTCCAGTTTATGCTGCTTTTCATGGAGTTTGTTTCGTAGTTTAGTTTTCTTAAACGCTCATGGCCCCAAGTACAACCGGCTTCAAGTCGTTCGGTCACTGACTCACACTTTGAGGCGGAGTTCTACCACCTGGCTGCGGTCAGGCCCTTCTACCCTCAGCTGGAGCCAGCTCCCTCGCCGTGGCTCCCTGAGGTCGGCTGGTGCAGTAGTTCTGTCACCTGGGGAACTCAGGAGTGCAGCGTCAGGTGACGCAGCAATGGTGATTGGTTTTATGAATTAGCATCAGGCTGGGAAAAGTTAATGGTATCTGCTGACTTTGAGGCCGGTATTTTTGCGGACAATCTGAAGATGCTTTCCCTCTGAAGAACTAGGAAATCAGGAAGGCTGGTGCCCCTCGGCAATCCCCCCTCCCCACTCTGCCCGACAGCTAGCCTTTGAAAGGCTAATGAGTAAAATTCCTGAGCTAGCATGAGAATATAAAACTTTACAAATAAAAAGAGAAGAATCTCACAAAGATTGGGGCTAATTGCCCTTGTAAAGGAAGGTACACTTATTTAATTCAACACCATTTTAATTAAAACCCCATTTAAATTCAATAGTGACTAATTCATTTGGTAGTGTTGTGGGTTACGTTTGGGGGCTGCTACCGGAAAGGTCAGCAGTTCAAAACCACCAGCTTTCTTGGGAGGAAGATGAGACTGTTTGCTCCCTTCAAGAGTTAAACTCACTGCCATTGAGGCAGTGCCTACTCGCAGCGATCCTATAGGACCCGGCAGAACTACCCCTGTGGGTTTCTGAGCCTCTGTGATGGTAACTCTTTATGGGAGTAGAAAGCTCTTGCTGTTGAGTGACCTGTGCCCGGGAACTGGGGACCTTGAAGATCGTAGTTCAATGATAACTGATAGGAAGGAAGATTAGGGACAAAGAGTGTTGGCTCCACCAAAAGCCAACGCTAAACGAAAATTAGCTGGCCATGCCACAATCAAGAGGCTTAAAGTAAATCAGGCACACATTAGAAAACTACGGGGAAGATCCAAAGCTGGGCATGCAGAGACCAAGGTCACTTAGGCAGACGGGCGAAGGTCACCCTGGGCATGCACATTAAGAACCACACATGCGCCTGAACCCAGCCACTAAGAATGGCCAATACCCTCAACTACGCACCCCTCTCAAGTGGGGGTAGGAGGAGATCAATAGCAGAGATCCAGGGCAGGCCTGTCTCTTTTCTATTCAGTGAGTGAGGTCTCTTGTGCCCTTCCCACCTTTTCAGTTGGGAGCGCCCTCTCTTTAGGCAGAGCTCTTTCCCCCCCCCCCTCCCCCCCTTTGGTTCTGTGGACTCCTCTTTCGGGCCATTTTTCCATGTGGTTTTTCACGCTCCCCTGAAGTGGCCATTTTCTCGCACAGCCCCAGCCATGAGGTCTTGCACGCTTTCCAGAAACTGCGTGTACCACCTAAGACTGTCTTATCGGAGACTTCCCTTTCCCTCGCAAAAGTTACTTGACTTTACAAAGGTACTTCTGCCGCGTGAATGTTTACAGCGTTGAGAAGCGAGAACGGGGAAAACCCTCCCAGAACCGTAACATAACCAGGAAGAGTTACAGTCTCGGTAACCCATTGGGGGCAATTCAACTCGTCCTATAGGGTCGCTATGAGTGGGAACAGACTGGTTGGCGATGAATTTGCCTTAGTAAACTAATGGCTATTCCAAAGTGGAGCTGAAATTTTACAAAAGGATAACCTTGTTCTCCTTTCAAGTGGAAGATATATATATTTTTTATCATTTTATTAGGGGCTCATACAACTCTTATCACATTCCACACATACATCAATTGTGTAAAGCGCACCTGTACATTCATTGCCCTCGTCATTCTCAAAACACTTCCTCTCCACCCAAGCCCCCGGCATCAGGTCCTCATTTTTCCCCTCCCTCCCCGTTACCCGCCCCCTCACGAGCCCTTGGTAATTTATGAATCTTTACTCTGTCATATCTTGCCCTGTCCGACGTCTCCCTTCACCCACTTCTCGGGTGTCCATCCCCCAGGGAGGAGGTCACATATAGTTCCTTGTATCCGTTCCCTCTTTCCTACCCACTCTCCCTCTACCCTCCCAGTATCGCCACTCACACCACTGGTCCTGTAGGGATCATCTGCCCTGGATTCCCTGTATTTCCAGTTCCTATCTGTACAAGTGTACATCCTCCGGTCAAGCCAGACTTGCAAGGTAGAATTTGTGTCATGATAGTGGGAGCGGGGAGGAAACATTTAAGAGCTAGAGGAAAGTTGTATTTTTCATCGTTGCTACATCGCACCTTGACTGACTTGTCTCCTCCCTGAGACCCCTCTGCAAGGGGATCTCCAGTGGCCTACTAATGGGCTTTGGGTCTCCACTCACACTCCCCCCATCATTCACTGTGGTAATATTTTTTGTTCTGATGATACCTTATACCTGATCCTCAAGTGGAAGATATTATATTCAGTTTACTGTCAATTCTTATGCGTATTTTTTTTAAAAAGTGAGAAGAGCAAGACTTTAGAGATAGCTTAGTGTCCCGGGAAGAGTTGTGGGTAGTTCAGACGGTGACGGGCTACGCTGCTAGACAAAAGACGGGAGCCCAAACCCTGCTGAGCACTGCCAAAGGCAGGCTCAGTCAGCAATCTGATCCCAAAGGTTACAGGCTTGAAGCAGTTCTATTTTGAAGGCGTGGGGGTCTCCATGAGGCGGCCTCAACTTGAGAGCAACCAGTAACAACAGTGTCCTGGCTTTGAATGATGCATTTTTAAAAATCACATAAATACGTACTTCAATTGTGCATTTGAAAACAGAAGCTACTTGCACATTGCTCTCTTCATGGTTGAAGGTTTAATAAGACTGCAAAGTCAAAAACAGTATTTCCCAAAAAGGACTTTATAGAGAGTATGTGTCTGAAAGTGCATGGGGGCTTCAAAAGGTTCCTAGAAATTGTCCGTTCTTCCATGAACTTTTTGAAGCCCCTTGGTATGTATCTCCAAATTGAAAACTATTCCCATGAAGAAACAAAATACCTCAGATATGCATTCTTTAAATTGATGTGTGGAAGAGAGGAGGGGATCTGGGACAGCTGTACAGTGACTGCTCTATTTCCCTCTGGCAACCATGAAAATCTTATTTTTAGAATCATTTCAGCAGTAAATTATTTTTGTTGCCGCTAATCCGCTAATCCCTTTCTATGCCCCAAATTTCTCCTGAAAAGAATCTGAGGAGTCTGCTGAGGGTGGTCTTCAGACCTGCTGTTGGATGGACAGAGCAGCCTACACTTTTTTGTATGCCTGAGAGAACTTGGAGAGATGACCAGAGCAAAAGGGTTTCAACATTATTAGTACAAGAAGCCATTCTACCCCAACAGCCTTTAAGACTGAGAAAAGAGTGTTTAACAAGCATTCTGAGGTGAGAGGCTCTCATGATGTGAGCAATCCCATAATAAAAGTTGAGCATAAATTCCAGAGGTTTATTTAAGGTCTAAGGAGCTCTAGTGGCACAAATGGTTATAAAGCATTGGGCTGCTAAGGTTAGTGGTTCAAACCCACTAGTCACTCTTCAGGAAAAACATAAGGCTGTCTGCTCGAGTAAAGGTCTAAAAGGTCCGAAACCAAACTCACTGCCATTGAGTTGATTCCAACTCACAGTCACCTTTGGGTTTCAAAGACTCTTACACTTTATCGGAGCAGAAAGCCTCATCTTTCTCTTACACGGCCACTGGGGGTCTCGGGCGATTGACCTTACCGTTTAGCAGTGCAATGAATAATCTACTATGCCACCAGTGCTCATGGGTCAGAATGGAATTGGTGGCTGCGGATTTGGGAGGGTGGGGTGGCTCCCATAATGATTCAGAGTCTCAGAAACCCCAAGGGGCAGCAGTGCTTCTCTGTCCTGAAAGGTTGTTATAAGTCAGAACTGACTCAATGGCATTGGGTTTGGATCTAATGTGTGGCAAATATGGCTTGAACCTTCTGGTGCTACTTGAAAGGGGTACCACTGATCTGTTTCTATTAACCATCACCACTTTCGTAAACATCAAGTCAAACCTACCTAATATTTAAGGGGGTGGGGGAGGTGTTAAATTGTGAAACAAATATACAACTTGGAGTAGATCTGAGGTAAATTGTACCATAAGCAGATTTTCTTTTAAGTGGCTAAACAAAGTTTAAAAAAGCAAATAGCAATAAAAGAAAATGTTTCAGGTACAGGACCAGCAGTATAGGAGTATAAATAGTATAGGAGTACCTGGATGATACACCCATTTTGCAATCATGCAACTTGAAATATTGTTTACTGTCCATAGTCCATGCAGTCACAACCCCACTCTTTAACAGCAACATGCTAACAGTGCTTAGAGAAAATGACTGAAGGAAAAAAAGGCATAACCCAGGTGTTCTCTTGTTTGACTAACTCCATCTAAGTTTAGATGTGCAGAAGGGCTTAGATATAGCCGGTGTAAGCCACATGCAACCTATTACTCAGTCAGTTTTCTAAAGAAAGGTTTCAGGACAAGGCCAGTAAGGTGAGGGGAGGAAATATGGAGGACTGAAGTTCTACTATGTGCATATATCTTTTGACAGCTCGGGGTACCCTTTTACAGCTAAGTTATAAAGAAAAGACAAGTGAATAATTTTATATAAGAAATTTAACAGTCTGTACAATATATTATCTTTGCTGTTGTCTGTCATCTGTACAAACTTCATAGTTTACTTGACCACCACCATTAATATCTGCTTCATCAAACTCTTCATCTGTTGACTTCTCTCCATGGTTTGTCATCGGGTGACAAAGTTCTGCTGCACTGTTAGCCATTGCCACCCGCGGAATGTTTCTCTAATTGCGTCTTCACTGTCTGTGCCCTTCACTTCTCTTGCCTTCCAGAAATTCAAGGAAGTCGATTGTGCCATTACCATCAGCCTCTACTTCATTAATCGTGTCTTGTAGATTTGTTTCTGTGGGATTCTGCCCAAGAGGCTTCATAATCGCTCCCCGTTCTGTTGTTATCGTTCCATCACCATCCTTGTCAAGCAGTGAGAAAACAAACAAACAAACAAACAAACAAACAAACCACTGCCATCAAGTCCTGCCCACTCATAGCAACCCCCGGAATGCTTTACAGTAGAAAGGTTTGTCTTTCTCCAAAGGAGCAGCTGGTGGTTTTGAAC
Organism: Echinops telfairi; assembly: GCF_000313985.2. NCBI lineage: Eukaryota > Metazoa > Chordata > Mammalia > Afrosoricida > Tenrecidae > Echinops > Echinops telfairi. The sequence goes on along the minus strand of NW_022111372.1, from coordinate 42,002,716 downwards.
TGCTGACCTTGAGAATTGCAGCCCAGCGTGTAACCACTTTGCTTCTAGAGCACCAGGCAATGGTGAAAAAGCTACGAATTCTCTAATCTGCCTTTCAGTCAATTGATCGCCCATGCTTCAAGCGCTACAGGTCTCTGAGAAGCATTCCCACAACCACTCAGCTTGCTAATTCCACTCAGACTCTAAAACGAATGTTTTTGTATTTGAGACATTCCATAGTGAGCTAAGCATTGGTCTGCTAATCACAAGGTGAACATTTCAAATTCACCAGCTGCTCGGTGTGATCGACTCGATGGCAGTGGGTTAAGGGTGAAGGCCAGCGTGTGAGCTTGCTCTGCTGAGCGAGTAGAAAGAGAAGAACCTGAACGCAATGACTTGGAGCCCATTTTGACCCATGAAAGCAAGGAAGGTGCAATTTTAATTTGTATGTGGTTACTTCTGTTACTTCTCTGTCTCTAATTATTAACCCTGTCCCTGAGACTATTCCTCAATGTGTTAAGGAAAATATTAAAGAACTTGACCTCAGATAGAGTTATCTAAAAGTACGTAGAAGATGGCTGTCAGTTGACAGGGGTGCAATTTCCATGCTTGCCGTAGGCTCTGTTTTCCATAGATCTGTCTGTTTCACATGAACTCTGATGTAGCACTCCAAAATGGATCTATTTGAGTAGTTAAGCCTGAACGAGGCTCACTGTATAAAAATGAATACATTCTTGTAAAATTTATTTGTTACTCCCAGACTTTTCCCAGTATGCATAAAAGAATAAATAAATAAACCTATTGCCTTTGAATCAATTCCAACTCCTGGGGACCCTGTACGTGCAGAGTACAACAGCACTCCAGAGTGTTTTTAAGGCTGTGATACGTCAGCAGATCCTGAGGGCTGACTTGAGAGACACCTCTGGGTAAGTTTGAACTGCCAACGTTTTAGCTAGTATTTGAGCACTTAACTGCTTATACTACTTTTAGCCAGTATGTCAGGGGAGCCAGCCCCTAACAAATCATCACAGGGCTGGTAGGTGCAATTGTACAGCGATAATAAGTAAAGATTATAGTAGAGTCATAGAGAATAAGGAGAGATAGAAGACAGATTGAAATAATGGAGTCAGACACATTTCATGGTAGCATGCTCACCTCAGCCCCACTTGGTGGTCCATGTGGAGATGGAAGACAAGAGGGCAGAAGAGAGGAAGAGAGAGAGAGAGAGATTTATTGCTAACCAAGGCTTATGTATCTTTGGGGGTGTACATGTAAAGGCAGTACAGGTAAAGACATACATCACAGGAAGGGGTTGTATAATAGGCAATATGAGCAATAGGAGGGGAATATACAATGGTCATAAGCGTAACGGGAAGGGGATGAACTAGGAGTATACACATGATAGGAAGGGGAGGGACTAGGGGTATACATGTAACAAGATGGGCAGACCCTAGATTCATGATGGCAGCCTAACCTTGGTCACCTTGAGTGGGCTTGACCTCCCTGGGCTCTCATTCAGGAAACAAATCTACTACTATCCTTATCAGAAGGGAATGGGCCCTACTTAGGGTGGGACAGACTTTACAGTCTTATTGCTCTAGAGCAGGCATCCTCAAAATACGCCCTGGGGCCACATGCGGCCCACCGAGGACAGGACATTTATCCGGCCCGCCGGGTGTTTTTGTCCTGTTTGTTTTTTTACTTCAAAATATGTGGTGTGCGTCGAACGGATCACTGAAGACAAATGGGTGCATAAGCAAATGTGGCGAAGAAAGCTGATGGTGCCCGGCTATCAAAAAGTATAGCGTCTGGGGTCT
>NW_022111372.1:41988112-42000116 GCF_000313985.2 Echinops telfairi | reverse complement strand
GAATTTGTTCATAGTTTGTTTTTAAACTATAGTCCGGCCCTCCAACGAGTCTGAGGGACAGTGAACTGGCCCCCTGTTTAAAGAGTTTGAGAACCCCTGCTCGAGTTTAGATGGCTGATAACCCTTAGGGAGAATAACCTTTGACCTACTTTCATTGAACCTCCAAGTGTAGTCATTTGCCATGTGGAGCAGGCAGCTAGGTTTGGTATATATTTAGAGGAGACAACTTGGAAGAAATCTTTCTGTTTCCCACACAAGCAGTCACCAAAAACTCAAGCAAAATGACCAGAAACCTTTTTTCTTACGTAAACTAAACCAATCCCACTGTCGTAGTCTACTCTGACCCCAAGGTGTTTCCAATACTAAGTCTTTACAGAAGCAGACTGCTACATTGTTCTCTCATGGAGGGATGGGGGATTTGAACCACCAGCTCTTGAGTGATCAGCCTAGCTTTTTAACTACTGCACTACCAGGGCTCTTTTTTTTTTCCTACATAAAGAATCCCTGAGTTAGGGCTTAGGAGACTTGGTGGCATAGTAGTTATGCATTGACCTGTTATCCTCAAGGTTTGCAGTTCTAAACCACCAACTGCTCCATGGAGAAAGACAGGCTTTCTACTCCCATAAGAGATATAGTCTTGGAAATTCACAGGGGCAGTTCTACCCTGTCCTACAGGCCCACTATAAGTCACCATTGACACAATGGCAGTGCGTTAAAGTTTTTTTGAAGTAGGCCTACCTGGGATGCACTAAAATCAGCAGCTGGACAGATCCCCTGCTCTTCCTCTTTTCCATGCTCCAATTCTTTGTGGCCTTTGCTATGTTCTTCTGCTGCTTTTCCTTTAATTCATCCCTATTCCTACCTCACAGACGGCTATTGAATGAGATCTTTTTCTTCCCCCCTCCATCTTTTTAAAGTGTTATTGCAAATCACAAATTTTTGTTCTATGCACACATACTTGTATTTTGAATTTAGGCAAATAGCCCTGTTGTAAATTTTCTTAATCTTGTGACTCAGGACCACACCTGAATGTCACAGTATGTCAGTCTTATTCCAAGGATTGCAGGGTAAATTATTATGTGGGCTACACCCCATCCTACCCTCATTTTACCCTCTGACTTTCCCAGTGAAACACGCAGGTTATATCTCTTTATTGCCTAGGAGAGAATTTCATGGTGCTATAATATCCAGGAGTGTAATTGCTGGGTCTTGTGGTCATTAGGTCCTGTAATAGGTTTTCTGTCAACTTGGCTGGGCCAGGATTCTCAGTTCTACAGTTGACACCTCCCCCGTGATGGTCTGTAACGTAATATAATCAGCTCCATGAAGGGACTTGCTGTGAGCAGCCAAGCAGTTGCGGGAAGGTTAGGATGGAGTGCTACCCACTTAGTCAGCTCTGATTCCCCCACTATACTGCCTGTCAAACCTGGTAGCTACCGGCATATTGCCGGCCGACCTTGGACTCATTTGACTCTGCGATCACAACCTACCTGCTGACATTGGATTCATCCACCTCTGCCTCCACCAAGCTGTGACCTTCCTACATCTTGGTTCTTCAGGCCTGACAGCTTCAAGAGTCAGCAAAAGCTTCCAGTTCAACATTAAACCCACAGCCTTGAACCAGATTAGTTTTACCTGTTTCTACAACAGTGCCAACCACTTTCTTGATATAAATTTCTTTAGATATACACATAAATGTCACTGGTTGTCTTTATATAGAACCCTAACACAGGTCCTTAATTAATTAAATCTACCAGTTGGTGCTTAAAAATGCTGCACCAGACTATAACTACCAACAGTGCAATATGAATAATCTTAACAATGAGATTTAGGTAGTGACTGGTAGGTTGTGGGATGGGAGGGCAAGAGGTGGCTTTCTCTTCTCCACCAACCTCATACAATAAAGTCATTACTTTTATGGGTGTATAATTTTCTGTGCCAAAAACTGCTTGAGTACCTCTTCTTAAGCCTTTTGGCTTTCTCTTGCAATTGCTTGTTCATGTCCTTTGTCCAATTTATTTTTTTCATTTCATTTGCTTTTTGTTGAATTGCAGAAACGCCTTACATGGCAAACATCTGTTCCTTCTCTGTCTCTAATTATTAACCCTATCCCTGAGACTATTGGTTGAGTTGGGGGGGGAAGGGGCAGCAGGTGTGTGTGTTTGTATTTTTTATATATAAACTTAAACATCACATCTTTGGAAACCATTTGAACACCCGTGGTCCATAGCCTGTCTCCAAGTGGCAGGAAAGGCATGCGATCTTTCTCACTGAACAGCTTCAGAAGCTCTGAATATTCTTCTTCGTGTTCTGTGGCTCTAATTTTCCATGAGGGAACAGTAGTAAGGGGCATTTTACAACAATGGCTTGTGGGCAACTGGACTGCAGGTTTTCATAAGAGGTCAATGTTAATCCCTTCTGCCTACCCGCCCCCTCCTCTTCCTGTTATACTATTAGAACTAGCATATGCATGTTAGGAATCCATGAGCATACTGATAGTTCTCTTCCTGGAGTTCTCTGGAACATCTCATCAGTGTACATCTAATCTCGTGCACATTTATGTACACAGCTGTAACAAAACTAGTTCTGCCATACTATTCTCTTTATTAAATGGTCATCAGACCTGGGTTTCCTCCAACTTCTTGACACCACAGTGATTCAATAACCGTATCTGTGCACATCTCCTCAAGGAACTATATTAGAATCTCTTTGGCATATCAAACCAGAAGAGGAAGTACCATATCACTGTGCATACATATTGTGTAGTTGTCTTTGCACTAAGCTTCTGAGGGGTGATATCTAAGACCTTGGATTATCACACTTGATAGATCTTTGCTTGCCAGAGGTTCTTGGGTCACAATTAATAATCTAACAGTTGGATCTTGGGCCAAGCCAGATAGTACCAATCAGGTTTAGAGTAGGATCTGGCCACATCAGATGATAACAATGTTAATTTAGGGTAAGAACCTTGGGTCACACCTGACAGCTCAACCTCCTGAGGGGCTAGAAATTGAGATCAGCCAAGGGGGAAGTCAACCTTCCCACATGATGGGGTCCCAATAAAAGCCTTAGATGCGTAGGCTCAGGTGAGCTTTCATGGCTGCCAATATTCCAGTGCATTGTCACACAAATAGCGATGCTCTGACTCCACACGGAGAAGACAACTGGGAACTCTGTGTTTGGTACTGTGGTAGTCACCACTTGGGACTCTACCTTATGTGTTTTTCCTTTGACAGATTTTAATCTGCATCTTTTCCCTATAAGAAACAACAGTCATGAGTACAACAGTTTTCCTAGGAGCACTGCTGAGTCATTATAGCAAATATCAAAACTGAGAGCAATTTTGTAGGCTCCCACACTTGCAGTTGGCACTAGCAGTGGGGCAGTCTTGTGGTCGAACTTTCACACATACATTTGACTCCAGATGGCTCTCCAAAAGGGTTGTACCAGTCTACTCCCCCTTCAGAGTATCTGAGGGTTCACTGAATACTGCTTCCTTACTAACACTTGAAATGCTCTCGTTTCAGTCAACCAAAAAGAGGATAAAGGAATAAATATCTCACTGCTGCTTTAATTTGCAAGTCTCCCAAACTGCTCTAATATTAAGATGAAATCAAAAGCCAGCAGTGTTGGAAGAGTCCCCAGAATTCTTACACTTTTGATGAAAACCAACCCTCATTTAAGGCAGATAAGCCAAGGTGAACCTTTTTTTGGGGGGTGGGGGGGTTCATTCTTTCCTCTTTTTTTTTTTAATCGTTTTATTAGGGGCTCATACAAGATGAACCTTTTACACCCATTTCTACCACCCACAGTCAGGTGGAATGGGGCCACAGGAGCTCTGGGCTTTTCAAATGCTGACCCTTAATGTCAGGGAATACAGTGGCTTGTCCAAGTTCAACCTCCTTACTCTATCCTGAGATCTAGTTGATAAAGTTGTCATTCCTCGTAATATACAATTCTACACCTTTCCTTATCTTCTACAGAGAATGCACAGAATCCAGGCACCTCCTGTCAGGGCATACCAGCAATCTGGACATAGACCATTGTGGTGTCGGGCCCCATGCAGGAAGCAGTGGGAGTGGACCGGAGGGACACAGGTCAAAATCAGAAACCGAGGCAGTGAAAGCCAGGTCAATCAGCTCTAACTTTAGTAGAGAACTTACATCAAGATTCTCAGGACAGGCTGCTGAGCAGAGTCACTCAGGGAGAGGTCCACACGGGGGCACTACCGAGTGTGGGTTTATCTACTTAGGGCTTATGTGCAAAGCTATGTGTAAGGGAACCCAGAATAAAAAAGTCTAGTTGTGGTAGTCAGATAATTTTATGTCAACCTGAAGATGTAGGAAAATGTCAAGTGGGGTCAAACCTATCAATCAAGTCGCAGCCAGAAGACTCCTTGCTGGTCTATGAGTAAAGACACTGGAAACTGCTCTCTCCTCCTTTCCCTTTCTGCCACTGACCATGAGCTGTCGGAGGCCTGTTTCCACCAACCTTAGAGCTAAGTGACTGCACCTGTGATCTTCCTGCATTCTGCATCACTGCATGTGGCTGCGTGAACCTGAGGAGGGACTTATAGACTAGTGTCAGACTTGGGGACTTGAGTTGGACTGGGCTGGGTGGCTTCTTGATATATACTTACTTCTTAAATTAAAGCTCTTCCTTATACATATGAGTGTCACTGGATCTGTTTCTCTTGTCAATCCGGTCTAACACACGAGTCAATGACAAATAGGGTTGGATTCATACTGGTTCCAGTTGATGTAATGAAAGAAGCCATCTGTTTCCTAGGTCTTCCTTTGGCCCAGGTCACCAGCTGTTACTCTCCCAGACTACTTTTCAGGCAGGACCCATCTTAGTTTGTTCATGGCTCTCACAAGGGACGGAGAGGGGCCATGCTGATAACACAGAGAGAAGAGAAAGAGGGAATAAAGAAGCAACATGGCTAAAACAAATTCAATTTTATTTGCCGCCATGTACGAGCCTACCCAGGCACCAGGCAGGCCTGCCTCTAAGCTGTCATAGTGACGACATGCTTCTCAATTGCACACACACACAAATGCCACACTTCATCAGCACAAAGAGCCAATTACTTCCCAGGGGCTGAAAAGCTTTATGCTCAAGTGGAACCCCTTATCAGTAGTTTAGTACCAAAACCCATTTCTGGGGTGAATGTATATGAAATACAAAGTTCAGCACTTTCAACTGACTTGCCAACATGTGCTGGTCAGTACACCTGTTCCACCCCCTTCCCCTATGCAGCCCGTGCACCCTGGACTGCCTGTCCTGCTCCAGAGTCCCACGGGTGCACGCTGCTGCTGCATGTGTGCCAGGCAGGGTTTTTTCAGCTGCAGCCTGGGTCTTCAGTCACAATACTACAACCACGCTCTCCTATAAGCCTTATTAGGGGACATGAGTTCTTAATTCAGTAATCATTGGCACAGCCTAGCTTAGCATGTTCACTACTACAGAGAATTGTCCCGATCGGAAATCAGAATAGCCACTCACACCTGCAATGAGTGATGTTGATGTCCTTAGGCAGACTCTTGAGGCCGTCACACCTGAGGCTCTGCTGACCAAGGAATGAAGATGGTGATGCCGCCTGCTTCTTGCAAAACAATGGCGCCACGAGGAAGTCTTCTCTCTTCATCACAACAGTCACCTACCTAGTGAGAAATCTGGAACCTCCTGAGGTTCAGAGCGGTATCCTGTACTACAACAACGCTGACACTCAAGTGCTCAACCCATACAACCCTCAACACTTATTTGTCTCAAGATCAGGCTGATCTGTACACAATGATGCTGCAGGCAGTGAACTACGACAAAGCCACACATTTCACTTAATTACAATATTACAGGAAATATAAAGCAATGAAAGGCAGTGAGATGCAGTGCGATGAAATTCCACAGTGAAGCCTGGAGCTGCTCAGAGCTGTCCACAGATGGACTGCCAACGCAGGACCTGATGGCCTCAGATGTCCAGTTCAACACTGATTTTCCTCAAGGACCCAAAGCACTCCAGTTGGCTTTAGACAGCACAGAGAATTAAGAAAATAAGTGAAAAATCTACGTTGGGCAAATATAACAAGAGGAAAGCTGGCCAGCAGAAAAGAAAAATAAAGAAGTACAAAGATAATGAGCAAGGGTACCTACCCCATTCCCACCAGACACACCTCAAGAGATGGACCTCTCCTACACAAGGGGTCAAAGATACGATATTCTTCGGACCTCCCTACCTTCCTTTGTTCCTGCCTGCCTCCTGGCCTCACCCACTTTCCTCCTCCTATTTCTTTTTCCTGAAAAGTTAGGTTCCACTCACAAACGGATGATAGGGGGAAGCAGTGTTACAGAAGCCTTGGCAGAAGCTCACAGGAGAGGGCTTGTTGCCAACACTGATGCCTATCTGCATCGGTGTAGATCCACGCAGTCCCTGGGCCCACGTGGAAGCCTGCGGAGGCAGTTCTGCAGACTCTGCACTGTAGACACATCTTTCTGTGGGAGCCTACTGTCAGGGAGGGTGAGAGCCAGAAGGACAGTGGACGGTAGACAAGCTCTTACTTGCTGTTGGTAAAAGGCCTGACCAAACACACACAAAAAGCTCAAATACCTCCCTCCTGCCTGACCCAGGAGTCAGGATGCCTCCTTTGCAATGACTTCTCCTTGAAGCTAACCCCAAATTTAACCTTAACTGACCCAACTTATGCTAAGCAATCTCTGGGCCTGGGTATGAATGTCTAATAAAGCAACCCTGACTTAAGCATCATTAAAAAGGTACAGTGCCTGGTCCACTTAGTATCTAAGAGAAATCTCCCAAAGCACAAGAATCCAGACTATCACCACAGGTGACTAAGACTCCAGATACATTTCTGATGAAAGCCTTATTAGCGGCAGTTTATGAAGAAATACAATACAAATGAGCTCGTCGCCCTCATGACAAGCCTTTACTAAGAAAAATAAAAGTTTGCAGCCTCAATAATAGTATCACTTCAAAGAAAATGGAAAATGAATACTTGGTTGAAAATTACTATCTTGGACAATGACAGAAGTACCTACAGGTGCTTTCCCCATATCTACACATTTACGGTTCAAGTGGAGACAGCCGTGGGATGGAGAATGGGCAGAGGCCTAGAAGGAGACCTGAGGAAAGGTAAAGAAAGGGCCTTTGGGCTGGTGTGTAGAAGTGCTTTCTTCTGCCTCATGCTCCATAAAGGATCCCTCCTCCTTCAGGACCAGCGCCATCACTGCACAGGGGAGAAAAGAGAACGGTGCGCATGGATTCCCAGTCGTGGCCCTGCCCTGCATTGTCTATAAACCTCAGCGCCCAAGCAAAACTGCAGCCTCCCCGACATCACCCCATGAATGTCTTCCAAAGGCCTCGGAACCCACAATGGCCACGAGCTGTGAACTGTTTACAGCTAATTAACTAGAAATAAAAAAGAAAACCAATCAGACCAGAAAACAAACTCTCCAAGATTGTACATGCAGATTTTAAAAAGCAGTGAATCAACTGCAGGCCTTGAGTTTGAAGACCTGGAGGAATCGAGACCGAAGGTCTGAGAACATTTAGCATGAGAACCCAGAGTCTTGGGTTCTCCCACAACCAATGAAATGTGATGACCCACTGCACTCCTGGGGGTGCCACAGGTGCTCTTTCAGCCCTGCTGCTGCTGAACCCCGTGATCACATTCCTGTCCTCGAATCCTCCAGGATGAGGGGATTGTGCTGCTCCTCAAGCACTGGGGACTTCCATCTATCAAACTTCCCTTCCCACTTGAAAACCTAGGAGACTTGCTCCTTGGATAAACATTTTGCTCAAACCACCTTCTTTGGGTCAGTTATTCCTGACATTCATTCTCAAAAAGCTACAGTTAATGGAAGCCATGCAGTATTTCTTAGTTCTTTTGGTAAGTTACTCTGCTATTACGTTTGCTATTTCTTCTCTCTATGCTGACCATAGAGCTGATCATCTGAGAGAATGCACTTCTGGAGGACACAGGCAAATCTGTTCAACTTTTTGCAGGGTGCACAATTCCCAATCAGTGTACACAACTGCCACAAAGGTGTGAACAGAAACACACCCACCTAAGAGAGCCACAAGCAAGGCCTAAGCAGCACACACCTGCAGCAGCATGCTCAGGCCCAGGTTGCGATGCTTCTTCTCCAGCTCGGAGACAGCCTGCAGCAGGGATTTGAATCTCTCGGCAGGATCAGCCCCCTCATCCTCCGGTGCCTCCTCTTTCTCTGCCTCCTGCAGGAAATGCTCTTCCTCCTCGGCAAAAAAGGCCCGCAGCTTCTTATAATCGGTCAGTGCCTTCTTCCTCCGATCCATCACATGGCCCTACAGGACGGCAGTTAGGAAAGGACATGTGGCTCCAAGCCAACCAGAGCCTTCAAATACACACCTCCACACCGGCCTCACACGCCCTGGGAACAGGATCGACAACCTCTCACCACCCTCTCCACTACTGTCACCCTCATCTCTGATAGAATGTGTGCTGTAAAGCACTCAGCTGTATTCAAAGACTACTGGGGGTTTTCGAAGACTACTCCCACCACACGTAAGTCAAAGCTTTGGTTCAGAACTTTCTCCGATGAAGAGGCTGGGAACTCGGTTACCTTCTGTCTCCCAGTTTTCTATTTCCTTCTCATCAGAGAAGCCTTCCCTGTTCAGGGCTCACCGTAACTTTTCCTGTCTCACACATACAGGAGCACTATATAGCACTTAGCCAACCCCACTTCTCTATCTGTTTCTGGCAGCGGGGAAATTGGGTTTCTCGTACAAGATACATGCACTGCACCGGCTATATGCATGATGAGCCAATGGCCATGGCAGGCCAGTGATCTTGCTCGGTCTCTCCTCTTAAGTGTGTAAAGTGTTTCCCATGCCCTAAGGCAGGCGCGTGTGTGTGGTCCTTTGCTGGTGTCTATGAACTTTGAGAATCAACAAAGACTGTCTGCCTTCTACTCCTAAAAAAGAGAAGGAAAAAAATATGCCCCTTGAGTATTACTGCTGAGTCTATAAACCATTGCCAAGCCAACATACACTCTGTCCTAAATGGACTTCCCACCATCCTTACCTGAAGCCCAAAATCATCATGATGGCTTTTAACTAAATACTTTAGACTTTCTATGCAACCTTTTGCCCATTTTAAGTCATCAACAAATACTTAACAAAGAAAATAGAGTATAGTGGAATTGGCCAGGTTCTCATCAAGTTCTCCAACCTGACTGTAAGCCATCAACTGACGAAGACAGCAGTGGTAAGAAGTCATGTCTTTTGGTGCTGATGCTGAATCTGCCAGGTTCTTGGACCAAAGTACTTTCACAGGCCCATGCTCAGGGACTGATGAGTACAAAGTCAATCCTTTGAATTTAGAAGGTACTTTCATTTTAAGTATCTCTCTCCAACATAAAAAAAAAAAATTTTTTTTTAAGACCCTATCTTTACAAATCTGTGGGCAAAAAAATAGTACCTTGGGGTATTGGAACTGTTGGAGGGCCACAAAGCCTCAATAGCATGTGGTCTCAGTTCATTCCACTGAACTTATCAGAAGAGAACATTTGAAAGTGACCCACTAGGGGGACATGTGCTGTCAGGGTTTGATTTACACCATATATCCATCCCATTTACCACCTCTCGCAGCTCTCCATGGGAGGCGCACACTTTAGGGCTCTGTGGAGGGAGGAGGTGCAGGGCTTGGGAGGGATCTAGAAAATAGATGACTGCTGAATGGGATGGGACTGGGGGTCTTCACCTGGATGGTGCGGATTTCACAAGCAGAGAGCTTTTCTAGTTTTAAAAGGCACCCTGCCTTTTGTATGTTTAAAAAAAAAAAGTTGGCATAAAAGTTAGCGTGGTATCAGGACAGACTAACCCTACTGCCAACAAGGCAATTTCAGCTCCCAGTAACCCTATAGAGGGGTTCAAAGGCTAAATCTTAAGGGGAATATCAGCTTTCTCTGCAAAACAGCGGGTGGGTTTGAACCACTGACCTGTGGTTAGCAGCCCAACACCTGACCTTCAGCACCACCAGGACTCCTTCCTCATCAGGAGAGACCAGTCCGTGGGAAAGCACATCATGTTTGATAAACTACGGGGTCAGCCAAAAAGAGGAAGGTCCTCAACCAGGTGAACTGACACAGTGGTTTCCACAATGGGTGATGAAAACCTGAGGAACCAGTACATACTTCACGACATGGAAGGAAAATGAAATTAAAAATTAAAAAAATAAGCTTTAATTATTCTGCAGTTTTGTTAATGAGTAATCTAAAACAATTCTAGTAACCATTATAAAACTGTGCTGTCTTCAGATCAAAGGAGAATTATTTACCAAAAAGGAAGTTGGCTTTAGCACAATACTTCATATATATAAAACATGGAGAAAAAAAGAATCTCCACTTGAACTAAATTTTCTGAAATACTCACAAAACTGCCTAGAGAGATACTCATCCAAAACACCTTCCTCCAATCAACTAAGCCAAGCAACTGCCCTTCAGTTCGGTCGGCCCGGCTTTAATCCACTTTCCCTCGGTCCAGAATCCAGAGAGGTGCATGCTCAGAAGGACACAGAGAGCTTCGATTTCACTCAGCCCCAGAAACTGGAAACTGACCAAACACTTGCCTTCCACACAGCAGCAGCGGACTCCGCCTGGCCGTGCAGATCTCGAGCATCGTTCAAATCCTTTCTCATGATCTCCACAGATCCCTTATTCTCCTGGGAGAGAGAGAGTGGTTACTTGAACAATGGGAAGCATCAATTTCCCTCAGGAAGTCCTAAAGGTTCCATCACACTTCTGTGGCCTCCACCTCATGCCCAGCCCAATTCACTGTGGGCTTTATACCTGATTCAGTCTGACTCTCCCACAACACCCACGCAACACTCTTGGCTTGCCAGACATGATAAAAAATAAAAGAACTGCAAATGGCAAGAGGGTTCCTACTTTAACAGATTTCTCTATGGGGACTCTGACTAAACTTCTTCTAGAACAAAATCTGATTGAACAACTTACTAAGAAATCAGCCTGGAAACTGAACATAAGCTCCTCCTTCTCCAGGCCCATGGTATTGACTGATAGTCACAAGTCGTCACAGAGGCTGCATCTGTTAAAACACATGTGCTCACACTTTTTCAGAAGGGATTTAGACTGGCAGGTACACCAGAGTAAAGGTGGTTGTTGAAGTCATTTTCCAAATTCAATCCTAAGTAGCCTCCTCTGCTTTGAGTAGTGTGTAGAAAAATGCACTGCGTAACCTTCTCCAAGCACTCAGCTCGGAATTGGGTCCCTCGGACATGGATGGGAGGCACCCCTACAAAGAGAAGAGGAAACCTCAGCCCAATGTCTGCTCCAAGAGCTGCTTGTGCCAGCCACCAACTGCACCTGTTTCTCCATCCATTAACTCTTTGGCCCACTTAAATAGGTGATGATCCATCCCAACACCTAGGATGCCTTGGGCTTACCTTAAGGTAAAGCCCAACAGCAGTGCTGGACACAAGATATACTATAAAATGTACTAGCTTTTGTTTGTTTTCTTTCTCATAAACAGGTACCAGAACTAAGTTTTTGTACCCAGGGTCTGGCTCTCCTTTGGTTAAACAACCCTCCCCTGCTCCCCTGAGGCTGAGTCTCATGGCCTTAGTATACATAAAATAGCAGATACCAAGTGCAATGACCCAAGTAAGGTGGGGAAATGATGGGAATGGGGGTCAACTGAGTGAGGAATCTAGAAATTAGAAGGGAAACCAAAAGGCTGACTGCACTGGCTGTGCTCACACTGAATGACAAAGGAGCCAACATCCTCATCGTCCACATCCGGGCACAGGTGAGAGGGAGGGATGCGGGGCATCCTGTCCACCCGCTGGATGGGCAATCAAGGGGCTGACGGTCTGAGGGGGCATGAGACCTATGGGTCATGGACAGGAGGTAGAAGGGACCGGGCACAGTCCGGATCGGAGAGGTGATAGGGCACGGTCAGACACTGGAGGGGAAAGGGAGGAAGGGCACCAGG
>NW_022111372.1:41985835-41987016 GCF_000313985.2 Echinops telfairi | reverse complement strand
GATGGTTCATAACAGTAGCAAAATTAGTTATTAAGTAGCAACGAAAATAATTTTATGGTTGGGGGGTCACCACAGCATAAGGAACTGTATTCAAGGGTCGCGGCATTCGGAAGGTTGAGAACCACTGGGCCAAGCCAACCAGCGTTTTGTACCCACAGGGAGCCTTGGCATATTCCTGTGCCTTGGCATGTGGAATCTAGGGGCCAGGGAGCGCCAGTTAACTCAATGGTGCATGATGTCAGGGAAGTCTCCCCACTGACCTTGCCCCCCCAATTTGTTAGAATTTCTGAATGAAAAAAATTTTGTTGATGCCCACACACATAGTTGGTTTTTAAAAACCTATAATTTAACATTATGTAGTTTTAATAATTTTTGAAACGAATAGTGCATCCAAATAAAGCACTTTCTGAGGTAATGATTTTGTTTTAACTTCTCTATTTTAATTAAATATATAATTGAAGGTGCATTGAATTGTCAGGTAGAAGGTACGTTGACTTCAGTATATTATTGTCCAGGGAGCCCTGGTGGTGTCGTGGTTACCTTTGTGCTGCCACCCGTAAGCTCGGCAGTTCAAGATCACCAGCTGCTCCTTGGGAGAAAGACGGGGCTTTCACTAGGAGAGGGCATCCACGCAATGGCAGTGAGGGTGTTTTTGGTATATTATTGGTCAAAGAGGCCTGGTGGGTTACCAGTTGAGCTGCTACCTGAAAGGTCAGTGGTTTAAGCTCCTGGGGAAAAAGTGGGTCATCTATGACCCGTAAAGCTTTACAGCCTCAGAAACCTTAGGGGCAGTTTCTACTCTGTTCTATGGCATTGCTATGAGTCAGAACTGACTCGATGGCAGGTAGGTTGCAAATGACTAAAAGACATAAGGAGGGGAATATACATTCTGACCAGTTATTAAAAAATGAGAAAATAAATTGAGATTTTTTTAGTTATAAAGTTAGCGCATAAAAAAACCAAAACAATTTGTTGCAATAGCCACACAGAACTCACAGACAATATTCACAATTATGGGGATTTACTAGGGAAGCTAGGAGCTCTGGTGGCTTAGTGGTTATGACTTGGGCTGTTTACTGCAAGGTCAGCAGTTCTAAACCACCCGTCCACTAAGCTTTCTACTCTGCTGAAGGGTTACAGTCTCTGAATCCCACAGAGGTAGATGTACCCTGTCCTATAGG
>NW_022111372.1:41983370-41984848 GCF_000313985.2 Echinops telfairi | reverse complement strand
TTTTTTTTTTGCTGAATTCTGAATCATCTTCACATTTTATATTGATTACAGGTTAAATTGGCAACTATGTAAATAACTGCATTGGTTTTGTTCTTGTTTTAGATGACTGAGATAAATTTGTGCAATATAATTGTGTATCTATGTACACACAAGACTAGAAGTTGTTAGCTGCAAGGGAGTTGGTCCTACAACTCTTGCAATACCATGCAAAGTGGGATTGGACTATATCTATACAGTTTTGATTAGCGAATTCTTCAGAAGGTGCTCAGATGTTCCTCATCTTCTTACTCTAGAAGTAGCACCCAAACTTATTCAGCACCATAGGAACTGACAGATGAGTGGCCATGGCAGTTAAGGTTTATTGGCCAAGAATCGAACCCAAGTCTCCTGCATGGGAGGTGAACATTTTACAGCTGATTAGAAGGATTCTACTGATAGGAAATTGTAATCCCATACATAGCTTGTAGAGTTTATGTGCATCGATAGGAAATTGTAATCCCATACATAGCTTGTAGAGTTTATGTGCATCTTAGAGAAATAGATTGTAAAGAGATTAAACTATATGGGTAAGAAATGATTGGAGATATCAGGATGTATAAGTTCAGAAGCTCTGACCTTCTGAAAATTCCATGTTTGGCATATGGAAAATGTAGTATAACTAATTTTCATAGATCTTAAAGGACAGAAATAGAACAAAGAAATATAATTTATTACAAAGAACATTTAAAGTCAGGGTAGTATTCAAATTTTCCATGTTAAATGAAAGAAAAATAAGATCAGGGAATATTAAATTGAGAGATATCTTTGGGATGATTCAATCTTAGTCTTGCTTTACATAAAAAAAGGTTGAGTCACACCAGTTTAATTCCTGCAAAAATCTTCTAACTTGAATTAAATATAAACTTCATAATTTCCATTTACATTATTTGAGAAAAACATGTTGCTTAATTTTGTGGAAAAAAACCGCAAACACTTCAAATTCACTGCTACTGAGTCAATGCCAACTCATCGTGACCCTGTAGGACAGGGTAGGACTATGAGTTTCCAAGACTGTTACCTGGTTACAGTGGAGAAAGCCGCATCTTCTCAGGAGTGGTTGGTGGTTTAGAACTGCTGACCTTTCAAATCGCAGTCCAATACATAATCAAAAGAAAACCCAGTACAAGCATATTGGTAATTAGACAAACAAATGATTAAGTATTGAAATAAAAAAAGTAAACAGCGCATATAGATTGCAATTAAAGTATCATCTGTATGCATAACAACTTCAGTATTCAGATTAATATACTTGAAATATAGTTTTAAAATGTGAATTCATTCCTGATATGTGTATTTACAGCCATAAGTTTTACCCAAGTACAACTTGACTCTATTACATATATTCTTATAGGTAGTATTTTCTTTTTATTTGATATACAGTGAACCCTCGCCACTTCGCGCTTCGACTTCCGCGGCTTCACTCTATCGCGGTTTTTGCG
>NW_022111372.1:41979145-41981999 GCF_000313985.2 Echinops telfairi | reverse complement strand
CCCTGGGAGCTGGAGAAGCCACATGGACCTGCCCTGATGCAACCAGACCTCTGGAACCAGAGAAGCCACGCTGAGATACTTACAACGCCACTGGATCCACATGACTTCCAACCCACTGGCCTGTGATCCTCCTGCATTCAGCATCACTGCACATATTTTGTGCATCTGAAGAGGATTTCAGATTGATATTTGACATATGGACTAATATTGGGTTTATGAACTTGATCTGTACTGAGCTGGGAAGTTTACTCAATATTCAATTGCTCTTGTATATAAATCTCTTTCTTATACACATAAGTGTCTATCAATTTGTTTCTCTAGTCTACCCAGACTAACACATATATCTATAGTATAGATTTACCTACAGTATATCTAAACTTAAAGAGTTCTGTTTAGAGATCTTGGTTGCTAACCAAAAGTTCAGTGGTTTGAACCCACTAGCTGCTTCTCAGGAGGAACCTGAAGCAGGTTCTTTCCCTAGAGATTTAAAGCTCCCTAAATCCCAATCTGCTCTCCCCTATAAGGTTGCTATGAATCAATATCTACTCCATAGCCGTAGACTGTAAAATAAAAGCAAAGGCAACAATAATAATAAATTCTAAGGGCTTCATTCACTATATATAATTCTAAGACAATTACATTATTCCAATGTGAATTAAATATGGATCCTGTGTACATAAGGACCAGTTTACACAGGAGAGCTACGTGACCAGGTGATGGAGTCTCAGACAGAATGCCATTTTTCCTGCAGCTGCGCATTCTGTCTGAGAAGGACTGATTGGCCAATCAAACGATACTGAGGAAAGAAGAGAATTGTAGTCCTTGACTGGGAATGGGGAATGGGGAATGGTGGAGGAAGCAGGAGGAAGCCCAGATGACCACCACTCAAGTTTTCTTTGTAAGAATGTGGGTGAATGATTGGGTGCTATTGCTAACAAAGTCTACTGTGGACTAGAGATGCAGAAGGTAAATCCAATTGTGAAAATGTTCAATTTGAGGTTTGGACCCTTTACTGGTTTTGCTTGTGTATTTGTTTATCTTACTCAGTAACTGCCCATCCACTTCCAGTAGAAAGGTCCTCGTTCATCCCATTTTAGTAAGCTCCTAGTTTTCTGCCATTTTATCCAGGGCACCATCATCCAAGGGAGTTGCAGAAGTATTAACATGCTTACATCTAAAGTCAAAACCAGTTTTCTGTTGTGGGAAAAAGAAACTTGTGGCAGTAACCAATCTTAACCAACAGAAGAATGACTGTGTCACACATAGCACATCCTGGCTGGTTGTGACACAGACATTAGATGAGAGCTAGCTCAGGAAACCTAAAGGAATCCACCAGCTATGCGGTGGAAGAGAAAGAAAGAAAACCCAAGAGAAAAAAATGTGTGAAAATCACAATTACAGAAAAAGAAAATCCATGTAACTAATAAAGAGGAAATGACAGAACATGGTCAAGATGGATGGGAGCTGGCAGATGCGGAGTCAGAAGCCAGCAGGATGAAAAGGCAGACTAAAAGGGAAATCACTCTTTGAAAGCAGGTACATGGGCACGTGACCATTTCACAAACCCTGGGTGTGTGGGGCTAGACACGCTGCTGTTAGGTGCCACCTAGTTGGTTGTGACGCGTAGCCACTCTGTACAACAGAAGAAACACTGCTCCATCCTCTCCCATCCTCGCAATCATCTCTCTGAGTTCATGCTGTAGCCGTGAACTGCATGTCACTGTCGGCCTTCTTCCTTTGTAAAGTTGACTCTCGATTCCTTCCCGAGGAGGGGGTGAAACAGACATTAAATTAGAGATACCTCGGGAAATCTAGAGGAATCCCATTAACTATGTGGTCCAAGAAAAATCTGGTCCCACCTGATAAAATGGTCAAAGGATATGGGCCAAAATTTCATCATTCTCAGCTCTTGGAAGCATTCTGGCTGTACTTCTTCCGAGCCGGGTTTGTGTCTCCTTGTTCTGTCTTAAAGGCTGCCTCCAAGTCGAGATACATGCGCACAATGAAATGTTCTGTTCCCATTCTTCACAACAGCCTCTTTGGTTTGATAAATGTTAAACATAAAACTGCTGCTGTTCTTATTGTTTTCACCAATTATTTTAGAAGACGTGGCTAGGTCTTTCCTAGTTTGCCTTAGTCAAGAAGCTCTGCTGTTGATCTTGCTGGTATTTGCAATACATACGGCATAACTTCCAGTTTCACAGGCACATACAAGCCACCACAGTGCAAGTGATGGATTTAACCAAAGATGCCGATCCGACTCAACCAACGGCCACTGCAGCCCTAGGTCTGCTGCCATCTTACACCTCCGTCAAGAAATAAATCCCTGGCGTTTGTTACCTCTCTAGATGAGAGATTTCATTATTATCATTTATAATTAGAATTTGTTTGGTGCTTTGGAAAACGAAATAATGGAGTCATGCGCCATATATGGTCATTTAGGGGAAAAAAAATTGTGGGTAAGGATTCTGACACTTCCAAACACTAGGAAAAAACCAAACTAGATGGTCCTGGCCAGGAACTCTGTTTGCATTTCTGGGCGTTTGTGGAGCCCACGTCGCCATTTCCAGGCGGTCCCCCCAGACGACGCAGGCGCTGGGAATCCTTAGACAGGATGATGACGTGCTCCGGGGTGGCGCGCAAGCTGGTGACTGAAGAGAACCTCCCGGTCCTCGTCCCATGTTCTCGCGGCACCGCCCCGTAGCGGCGGGACGTTGGAGTACTGCGCATGCACCACGAAGACTGACGAAGGCTGTGGATGTGGACAAAGCCTGCACCGCAGCTGCCTGCATCTGATTGGCCCAAATTCATTCCAACCCGCCCCTTCGCGACGAGGAGCCAACTGGATGGGCTG
>NW_022111372.1:41976262-41978712 GCF_000313985.2 Echinops telfairi | reverse complement strand
TTATGTACTGCCTGGTTTCCGCATTTCCTCTAAGTACTGTTGAAAGTCCCTAAATTCACTTTCACTAGCTCTTAAGATATTTTCATTAATTCACTTAGATAAGTAATAAGTAAGATATAGATGTGGGGGGAAAGGGGGTGGCGGTGGCAACGTACACTTCTCAACAAAAACACTCAGTTGAAACCTGCCATAGGCCAGGAAGCTTTGAAGAGCTTCATGACTCACTCACCTTGCGTCAATTCTAACTCATAGCAATTTCCAGAGTGTCAGAACAGAATTGTGCTCTATAGAGTTTTCAAAATCACCAGGACTTTTTATGAGGCACCTCTGTGGACTTACAGCTCCAATCTTTCCTAACAGCAACTGTGCTCATTAATGACTGTTCTTGGTCCTGTTTGGATTATAGAGGTACAGGGACTGTGTTAGTCTGAGTAGACTAGAGAAACAAATTCATAGACATATGTATATAAGAAAGAGGTTTATATACAAGAGCAGTTGAATATTGCTCAGTCCATATCAAGTTCATAAATCCAATACTAGCCCATATGTCTGATACCAATCTATAAAGTCCTCTTCAGACAGTTCCCAGAATTCTCAGAAGGCCATGCCCACTCAGAGGTCTCATTGGCTATGACCAGACTGACAGACTAGACTCCACCCCTTAATTCTCAATCCTCAAATTGACACCAGATTATATAACTACCACAGGGATTTAATTTTGGAGCATTCCTTAATCCTGCACTCCTTCCCTAACTTCAGAAATTGTATTCATTTGATCCATCACAACTGAGTACCAAGCCTATAATGAGCACTGGGGAATGTTTGTTAAATTACATATTGTCAAAGTAAACAAATGAAATACTGAGTCTGCCCTGAGTAGCCCATCTGATGATCTCAAAGTACAAATTTGAAAGTATAGCACATCTCTTAGCACACAGGTTTATTCATTCAACAAACATGTATAATGTCTCTACTGTGTGTCAAGCACTGTGTTCCATCCTGGAGATTCATAAGAATATCTACATATATATATATTTTTTTTTTAATTTTTTTTTTTTACAGTTTAGTCACTTGTTTAGTGGAAGACAGGCCTTTTCTTTCTTCTTTTTTTTTTAATGGAGCTGCCGCCTAGGGCTCAGCTACTGTGGTTGAATCAATCCTATGAAGGAATGGAAGAAATGAAGCCAACAGATATTAAATACTTAGCTAATGCTGGGCTCCCTGCCAACTGTTTCACACACATTAATTTACAATAATCCTATCAGGTAGGTAGTGAGATCCTCATTTTACAAATGTGAAAAATGAAGGCTCAGAAAAAGTAAATTATTTGCCATAAGTCACTCATGATTCTGTATTTCAAACAGGTAGTGCTAGTGCTGAAGTAGTGAGACATTTGAATTCTTAACACGGATGCCACCTCATAGTGGCCCTACAAGGCAGGGTGAAACTGCCCCTTTGGGTTTCTAAGGCTGTAATTCTTTACAGGAGTATAAAGCCCTGGCTTTCTCCTACAAAGAAGCTGGTGGTTGCTGATCTTGCAGTTAGCAGCCCAAAGCATAACCACTACGCCACTAGGACTCCTTCAACATAAAAATAATAAATATATGTTTTGAGAATGAGGAGGGCAACAAATGTGCATATGTGCTTGACACAATGGATGTATGTATGGATTGTGATGAGAATTGTACGAGCCCCCAATAAAAATAATTTAAGAAAAAATATATATAAAAGGTTAGTGTTTAATTGGAAATATATCCAATACCTTCTCTTCTGTTAAAAGTCAGCTCTGTTGTTTCACTTCTAACACAAGGACCTTAATATATTTTCAGTTTTAGATTCTGTGTCTCCTAAGGAACCGCTAGAATTTATTCTTAACTTGAAAATAAAAAACAAGTCTTAAGCAAAACAAAACACTTTTGGACAACTGGTTGAGGCTGTTTAAATGTTTTCTGTCTCAGCCACTGCCAATTTTGAAAATAAACATCAGCTTCTGGGGGGGCGGGGAACGGACACGACAATCCTACTGTGGTTGACACATAACAAAATATCCACACTTCACATGAAAATCTGTTATTTCCGCTCCCCCCCCCTCCCGCGCTTTGCGCTTTGTCCAGATAAATAACGCTCTTCTCAGGTTAAAACAAAGGCTTTTGAACAAAGATTCCCAGACCAAGCACGGGCTGCGGCATAGAGGTGTTTTCTGATTGGTTGAAGTGTTTGGTGCCCTTTTGTCCAATAGGGAAGCAGAGCCAGCATCTCTATTTACATAAATTCTTCCTGTTTACGGCAGCGTCTGGCAGGCCGTCCAATCGAATTCTAGAAACAGGGAAGCCTTCATTTGAATATAAAAATGACAAATAGACCCGCTCTGTCCACATTTCCATTTGTTTCTACCCTGACACTCTCAACATGCCAGATCCTTCTCGGTCTGCTCCTGCCCCTAAGAAAGG
>NW_022111372.1:41973366-41975797 GCF_000313985.2 Echinops telfairi | reverse complement strand
TTCCTGGTTCTTACAGGCATTTTTTCCAGAAGCAAAAACAAAACAGCCTTAACGTTAAACTTGGCTGATTTAGCCTTACTCCCAGGGCGGAGATTATCCGCATTGCAAGCTTGTAGATGACCAAGAAGGTTCACCTCCAAAAACCCTTTGCCAGCCTTTTAGCCCCATCCCTTCGTGGCCCGGAGGTGAGGCTTGACGTGCAAAGGATGGAGCTTGCTGGTGCTCGGGGTGTTCTCATAGAGCCCTGGCGGTGGCGCTCGAGGCTGTCATTCTGCAGCTGACTGCCGCCTTTACAGGACTTAATGAGCCTGCCCCAAGCCAAACGCATCAGCAGGGCCGAGTTTACACAGCTACAATGATCACTGTGCGTTCTTGTTTGAAAATTTTGAACAGCAAGGCACCTGTTCTTGGTCTCCATCTCGCAGCACTCATCTAAAATCCTCCCATATTGGGAATTTTTTAGCATTTTGTCTGAAAAAAATGTACATTTTTAAAATATAAGCGCAGTAATCAGGAAAGATGCTTTTTAGTGGGAAATCTACATATATATGAGATAACATATAATACATTTATGAGAGAGAGGTCCTGGTGGTATAGTGGTTATGCCTTGTTGGGGGGTGGGGTGTATTGGGCTGCTAACTGCAAGGTCCTCTGTTGGAAGCCACCAGTGACTCTACCAGAGAGAGACTGGGCTTTCGGCTCCGTAAACAGTTAATAGTCTCAGAAACTAAAAGGGGGGGTGTTCTACATTTGACATAAAGCTTCACAAAGAGTCAGTATCGGCTCTATGGCAGTGAGTTTCTTTTTTTCTTCCCCCCTGAGTAAAAATCATAGGATGAATAAAAACATTATTCTCTAGATGTCAGATTTGCCAAAACTCAGGCTCGGGCTCTTCTTGATCTGAAAGAAAGAAAGCGAAAGAAAAAAGAAAAGTCTCAAAATGCTGGTTATTTTCCAATCTCGAAGAATAAAGTGTGTCCCTCAGAGCAGACCCCTCTCCCAGATCCGAAATGTGGTCTGGGATCTGCATTTGATTCTTCAGTTGTTATGGTGAAGGATTCACACTACCTAAGGGACAGGCACACAAATTTTAACATTTAATCTTTTACTATCTAAGTCAGTAAACTCATCTTGCATTCGTAGTTTCTTCCTCAAGAATTTTTTTATTAAAGGATCATTTTGTTGGAGACTCTTACAACTCTTGTTACAGTCCATGCATCGATTGCATCAGGCGAATTTGTACTTATGTTGCCTTCATTCTTTTCTAGACATTTATTTTCTATTGAGCCCTTGGTATCAGCTCCTCTTTCCATGCCCCGCCCCCCCAAGATATTTATTTTGTAATGTTGTTGGGCGTCTTTCCCTTCTTATACATTATTTGTATTTTTGTCTGAATTCTATTATGGTTTTATCCTTAACACCTTAGCACGATTTTGGTTTTTGTTGTTTTCAGTTGGGTCTCCCAGCTGTGAAGCCCAGGAGAAATAACTGATACAAGGGGTTATAGGGAATACAGGGGTGGGGGTGTAGATGATAGGGAGGGTAAGGGGATCATGGGAGTAAATAGTAAAGACAGGAGGGGGGAAGGAGCACTAAAACGGATTGGGATTATATAACTCATTTTAGAGGCAATTTATCCATGGGAGGGGGGAATCCTCTAAAGTACTGAAGTGGGGGTGATTATACCACTCTCCTTGATATGATTACATGATTGAACTGCTGAAGTACATGGTATGTAAATTACTTGCCAATAAAACTGCTGGGAGGGAGAGAAATTTTTCCCCCCACAAAAATATCTAGGTTATTTCAAAATGATTAATCAAGTTAATTGAAAGTTCTATTGACAAGGGCAAGAGGTGAGATGGGGGAGGAGGTGGAGTCTCTTAAATGCATCTCGGATTGTATGCAGGCAAAATTCCTGAAAACACTCTTTGCTAGGGTGCTGAAATGGCTTGATGATCTGCTTCTCAAAGATGTACTTATCCACAAAATTTTATTTTATGCAATTAAAGTTAGAAATGATTATATTTGTCAGCTCACTGACCTTTAAATTGGGTACTTGATAAGCACAACTTTCCTTTCAAGATTTGCTGCCCATTGCTACAAAACACACGTCTCTCTGCGGGGTATGTGAGTTTCATTTATTAAACCATTTCTTAAGCTCATTAAAGGTAGAACTACACAGATCTGTGAGACTAGTTTCACATGACTACAAATGCTTCATTAAGATACTAACTCCCAATATATGTTGGAAGTTCAAGTCAAAGAGGCACCAATTATTTCACAGATGAAAAGAACTAGATTCTCTAGTTCTTGATGCAAATAATCTATTTTTATATCGTTTTATTAGGAGCTCATACAACTCTTATCACAATCCATACATACATCAATTGTGTAAAGCACATTTGTACATTCATTGCCCTCATCATTC
>NW_022111372.1:41969739-41971649 GCF_000313985.2 Echinops telfairi | reverse complement strand
AAAAGAAAGAAAAGGTCAACTTTTATAGTAAATTGGAATTTGCATCCTTGCAACTATTTAATTATTTTAAAAGGGGGTGTTTTCCTTTTAGATGCCAATTTGAAAATATATGAGATTTTAGAGAAGATCCATATTGAGGGGAAAAAGGAGGAGTGGGAGAGAGGTACCGTAAGTAGCTGTCCCTGTGTCAGGGATGTGACTTATATGACGCGTTCCTGGCTCCTAGAGTTCAGCCCCCTCTCGACCCTGCAGCCTAGCTTGGACAAGTAACTGGATTTCTATAGTGAGATGACTTGCTAAAAACGATAATTATTTATTCATTTATATTAAGGTATATATTCCTTGCCTGAGTTGATGACACTAGTTTTCAACGAATTTTCAAAATCGCAGCCAGAGGCTTGTGGACAGTAAGAAAAGTCAGGCAAAGATAAAAGGTAAGCACGGCCTCGCCTGGTTGGAGACGTCACACTACAGCGTTTTCCTGAGCCAGATGATTCTCAAAATAAAGGCCATGAATTCAGAGAAGAAAAGAGATCGTTTATTGAATTCAGCTGGACAAGCAAGAAAGGCAGAGTGATCAGCCAATAAAAGCCATGTTAATCACAATGGTTCCATTCCTGTTGCGCACGGGCTTCCTAGAATGGTGGCAACTCTATGGCAACTAACAGTAAAGCTTTACATAAAATAATAGCGTGGCTGACACCGCGAGGCCAAAGGAGCCAAATTTCAGTTCAGGGTTGGGGCGGGGAATGGGGTAGGGGGAAGGTAATTCTCTTCCTCTTACATTGATTAAAACATCACTTGACACCTCTCCTCCCCGAACATAAACCCACTGTCTTGAGTCGATCCGACTTCCCGGGGGGACCCCTTATAGTTTTCAAGGGTACAAATCTCAGGAGCTGATAACCATCTTTCTCCCGCCAGAGTCAAGGGGCTCCAGCGCAACCCAGGGCTCTAAGCCCCCAAGCAAAGCAAAGGGTTAAATCTACCCAGGGCGGGAGTCAACTTCAAGGGCGATGTTGCGTTTTCACTGCGTTTCAAACAGATGCTGCCTATGTACTCCCAACGGACATGTAACTGCTTGAGAATAAGATGTCTGATCCAAGGAAGCGCCCAGTACGTGTCCGGTGTCAGGCGTGCCGATGGCACAAGGTGTTCCTGGGGCAGCTACTGCTCCCCGTCCTCATACGAGCAAAGCAGGCTGCCGCGCTTTCTCCAGCGCTTTCTCCAGGCCCACGAGTGCCAGGGCAACAGGCTCATTAAATTGCCAAGGAGCATTTGAATGTAAAATCTACTTTAACATTGTGATTTTAATGACTGGATGTAAAGTAAGATATAGTTCTGTCACCACCTCCCGCGAACATTTCAAGGACTTTGCCCCGCAACAATTTCTACCCCTGACTTCTGTAATGAGCAGTTCTACATTCCCGTATTGTACGCCAAATCTCAGTTGCACTCACATTCAGACAGGGCCCCCAGAGTAACCAAACGCTAGAGCATTTGTAGATGGCTGAGTGAAGCAGAAACCTTTAACGTGTCCGAAACCCTTTTTCGATCAAGTGGGTGGCTCTGAAAAGAGCCTTTGGGTTCGGTTTCGCGGCTGCGGTGGAAGCGCCTCACTTGGAGCTGGTGTACTTGGTAACCGCCTTGGTGCCTTCGGACACGGCGTGCTTGGCCAGCTCCCCGGGCAGCAGCAGGCGCACGGCCGTCTGCACCTCCCGCGAGGTGATGGTCGAGCGCTTGTTGTAGTGCGCCAGGCGGGAGGCCTCGCTGGCGATGCGTTCGAAGATGTCGTTGACGAAGGAGTTCATGATGCCCATGGCCTTGGAGGAGATGCCGGTGTCGGGGTGCACTTGCTTCAGCACCTTGTACACGTAAATGGAATAGCTCTCCTTGCGGCTGCGCTTGCG
>NW_022111372.1:41966646-41969053 GCF_000313985.2 Echinops telfairi | reverse complement strand
TCATTCCGCGCCACCTGCAGCTGGCCATCCGCAACGACGAGGAGCTCAACAAGCTCCTGGGCCGCGTCACCATCGCGCAGGGCGGTGTCCTACCTAACATCCAGGCTGTTCTGTTGCCGAAGAAGACCGAGAGCCATCACAAGGCCAAGGGCAAGTGAGACGTGGGCGAGGCAGAACGCCTCCACTGTACCACACAAGTCCTTTTTTGAAATCAAAGGCTCTTTTCAGAGCCACCCACTGTTTCAAAGAAAGAGCCTTGTAATTCAAGTCGTTTTGTTTTCTTAGTGCGGGAGTCTTAATGTAAACGCGTTATCAAGGATGTCAATGACATGTAAGACTAAAAACATGAACTTGGGACCCAAAGGGTTACTAGAGACATGTATGTATTATTCCGTGTGAGGGAGGGAAATAGTCCTTCAATAAATAGCTGCATCTTGGCCTCTGTTCCAGCTTATAAGCCTCATGTCAAAGCAAAATATGTGCATGATAGCTTGCCCTAAAATATAACGACTGGGATTACTTGACTGGGCAAAAGGCTGAAAAGTGGACATGAAAGGGATTATTTTAGAGGAATAATCAGAGATCTGGTCTTTGAAATAATTTGTCATTTAAGATTCTGATAAGCTTTATGAGTTCAATTTAAAATGTAAGTGCTTCGTTGGGTTGGAGTTGCCAAGTTTTAAGAGCACATGAGATTCACCAGAGTTGATCAATTGGATTTGAAGTTCTAAAGTCTTGGGAGCGATATGCTTTGCTAGCTGCATTTTTAATACTGAAAAAGAACAAAGTAAATGTTTAAAGGAGGTGCCAAGTTTTAAAGGGAGTTTAATAGTGAATAGGATAATTATTTAACGGCATCTTTAAAAATAGGTTCACCAAAGATTGCTTTAAATTGATTGCTAACATCTACTAGGCTTAGAAAATGAATTTGATAAGAAAAATTAGTTTTGTGACATTTTTAAGTTGAATGTTGTTAGAACCAGTTTAATTAATATATGTGGATTTTTTATCAAGATGGTTGTCCATGAACTCCGTATTCCTCTACTAAGGAGGGTTTGTAAAGCCACAGAGGGGCCCAGGCAAAATCAACAGTGAAAGGAGAATGTTAATAGCACCTTCCTCAAGGGGGATTTAAGGATGAAATCAACAGTCATCCTTTTTTTAAAGTCCCAGCACAAAATATATAATTACTCAATAAATATTTACTGTTGCTCTTGTTCTTGTAATCCTTACTATTTTCATTTTTAGTAATTGTGGTGAGACTATACAAAGGCATACACCAATTCAACTATTTCTACATACATAACTCAAGAACCATTCACATTCAAGTTGGGCAACCATTCTCAATTCTTTCTCAAATTATTCCACCATTAACATAAACTCAGTGTCTGCTTAGCAGGACTTCATTTTTCTTTATGGCTGAGTAGTGCATATATGAATATATACCACATTTTGTTTATCCACTTATCTGTTGATGAGTACTTAAAATGCTTCTGCATTTTTATTAATTTTACTGAAATATGGTTTGTTAAATGATTTAAGAATGCATGTGTGGTGCTCGCTTTGGCAGCACAAATACTAAAATTGGAATGATACAGAGAAGATTAGCATGGCCCCTGTGCAAGGATGACACGCAAATTCGTGAAGCGTTCCATATTTAAAAAAAAAAAAAAGAATGCATGTGTGATATAATTTATACTACTTAATGTAAGTATTCAAACCAGTGCTTTCTAGACACCATCTGGAGGAAACCATAAATCAGCAAATCTGTATAAAACATCCCAATGCTATAAAAGTATTCACACTACAAAATTGATAAGCAATTGCTCTAACACTATGGATTTAAACAACAACATTCACAGGTCATTATGTAGATAGCTGGACAAACAATGTCAAATAGACAACATTTCAGAAAAATATACTGCAAGGGGCAGTCCAAAAGATTATATAATCAGTTATGTTCCAATAACAACCTTTGATTCTAACTTAAATTTGTCTTTATGCAGCCCTTATAGATCTTCAAATTATTTATGGTATTTAAGAAGAAAGGAGTTCCTTTGGACTCTAAATTAAGATGTAATGAGATGCACCTTGATGAGGAACACTATTGATGCTGTAGAAAAACAGGTTTGTATAACTTGTTTTGACTCCTGCACTAGCTTTCTAAATCTCCCTGTGCATGACCTTCATAACTTTGACCTAGCTCTGTCCAAATTTGCCCCATAGCGTTTCTGAAGGGTGTAATATCCCTTGTAATGTTGGTTAATAAACCAGATTTCAGCCTGCCACCAGGGATGAAGGTTTTGTTTCATTCCAATACTTGTGCTCTCAGCAAATTTCCCTCCTCTCCCCTCCTGTCCTCTGCCCCCCTCCTCTCCTCTCCTCCCCTCCCTTCCCCTCTCCTCTC
>NW_022111372.1:41946532-41966254 GCF_000313985.2 Echinops telfairi | reverse complement strand
AGGTTCCTGTTTTAGGAAACTCCCTCTTAGCCACTGGGGTGAGAACTTGGGTTCAACTTGCTAATGGTGTTGTTTTAATTCTTAATGTCTGAAAATCTAAGTAGTCCAAATGTAACAGCTTAACAAACAGTTTGCTGGGGGTTCTGTGCGTTGTGCTGATGGGTGTGCTGGGCATGTGCTGGGTACCTCACATTTTGGGGTAACTCCTATTCTCACGGTCTTTGGACATATCTAGTTCAGGCTTCCTCACATGGTTCTCATAGGACAAAACATGTCCAGGCCTGGACATTGTATCCTGGCAGTCACAGGGCCAGTACAGATTCACAAACCTAGAAAATATTCCTCCTCGTGAGGTAAGAAGTGGCCAAGAGCCATGCAGACAGAGATGGGAAGAGTCTGCCCACAGGTGCCATCTACTACCGTTCCTGGGGCTCTATCCTGAGGATCCCTTTTTTCTCTAGAGCAGTGGTTCTCACCTTTCCTAATGCCTCGACCCTTTAATGCAGTTTCTCATGTGGTGGTGACCCCCCAACCATAAAATTATTTTCGTTGCTACTTCATAACTAATTTTGTTATGAATCAGGCAATTCCTATAAAGGGTCATTTGACCCCCAAAGGGGTCACGACCCACAGATTGAGAACCACTGCTCTAGAGGATTCCTTCTTTCTTTCGTGGTTTCACCCAAGCTGAGTCCCAAATATCTCTCCCAGAGCACCAGGCTTGATATTTCCATCAAGGTCAGGGATTGTCAGACTTCACTCTGCAGCAGAATTCCACGGAAAAATTGCTTGTTTGTTTTTTAATCTTAAATTTTCATTCCCCCACCCCACCCTCCACCGAGCAGATGCCTTCTTCAGTCTTTCCCAGCTGAGTCTACTGGTAAACTGCCCAGTCATTCATTGCTCATTAAGTAACTCAATAAATAAATGAAAGTTATGGTTCCTTCTTTCATGACCCATTCTGAGCAGATCAGCAAGTCCTGTCAGCATTAACTTTAAAACATATGCTGGATGAATGTATTTATCCCTACTTCAAATGGTACCAATGTATTTATCCCCACTTCAAATGGTACCACTCTAGTGGTACCAGTTTGTGGTAATTTATTACAACAGTCACAGCAATACCCCATCATTTCTGCACACTTAGTGATGTAGTGGCTTCTGTGTTGGGCTGCTAAGTGTAATATCAGCAATGTCAGCAACTCAAAACCACCAGCCACTCTTTGGGAGAAGGATGAGGCTTTTTCACTCCTGTAAAGATGTAGAGACTTAGAAACTCACAGGGGCAGTTCTACTCCATCCTCTAGGGTCTCTGTGAGTTGGAGTCTGCTTGATGGCAGTGAGTGAGGGCTAATTCAGTAGCCTTTCTACTAATGACCCAGCTTTTAACCCCTCGCCTACATACCACCATGCACACTACAACATAACAAGTACCTCAAAACATAATTCCCCTGCTTAAGAATAATATTACCTAAAATAAATGTAAACCACCATGTCAACAGGTTAAAGAGAACAAAATATGGTAAAATTGTATTAATATGATCTGTAGAAAAATGAGCAGAAAAAGCAAGCTACAAAATCCAACAGCCATTCATGCTAAAAACTCTTGTCAAGCTAGAAACAGGGGGAGAAACCCCTCAAATTGATGAAGGTCATGTATGAAAACTCTACAGCTGACAACATAATTAATAGAGAAAGACTGGACGCTTTGCCTCTAAGATTGGGAATGAAGCAAGCATAGCCATTATTGCCATTCAGTCAACAGAGTGCTGGAGTTCTAGCCAGTACATTATGGAAGAAAGCGAAGCAAAGAAAAAGGAAGGGAGTAGTGAGGGAAGGAAGGAAAAGGGAAGAACGGACATATAAATTAGAAGAAGTAAATAAAGCTCTCCCAATTTGCGGATATCATAATTACATTTTTTTAAATCCAGTAAATCTACAAAACGGCTCCTAGAACTAATAAGTGAATTGCAGAATAAAATCTCAGAACAAATCATAAAATCAATCACATTTCTATACATAAAACAATTTCAGGGAAAACTGAAATGAAAAGTAAAATATCACTTAAAAATCACAGAAAATACAAACGTAAAATCTAACACACATATACAGGATTTTTATGATGAGAATTACAAAATGATGATGGAAGATATCAAAAGCCTACATACAGGCAGTCACTGGTTACAAATATCCAAAATATGGACAAAATATATCCAAAACATTTGCCCTATAATGTTATGTTAATTTTCTCTCACTTTCAAATAATTGAACCAACCCCTAGTCACAACAAATTCTTCATCACAATTATTTCACTTGCTGCACATGCATCTTTTAAATAATTGAAAAGGCTTCAAGCTTTTCCTGACTTAACAACGAGTGAAACAAGCAAACAAACAAAAAACCCTACTCCCATGAGCTGATTTCAACACATAGCAACCTTTCAGGACACAGCAGAGGTGCTCATAGGATTCTTGAGACTATAAATCTTTATGGGAGCAAACAGCCTCATCTTTCTCCTTTTCTTGTACTAAAGTAAGGTCAAATAAGAACTATGTGCACCTATTCTGATTTACTTACAAATTCATAAAGATACTGCTCAAAATGGATCCCATACATATCCCGGGGATTGTCTACAAATGTAGAAATATTGTGCTCATGGATTGGAAGATTTGACCTAGTAAAGAAGTCAATTCTGCACAAATTGGCCTATAAAACGGTTCAAACTCTATTACATGTTGGGTTCAACAAGGTTTTCTGTAGACGATTCTGACTCAGTGATCCAACACGATAGAGTATAAAACTGCCCTATAGAGTATTCAAGGTTGTAATCTTTACAGGAGCAGATTGCTAGCCTTTTCACACACACACACACACACACACACACACACACGCCCGCTCATAAAGCAGTCAAGGGCTTCAGCCACTGCACCAGGAGGGCTCTTTCTGTTGACATGGTGAGCTTATCCTAAACTTTATGTGGAAGGACACATAGAATAGCTAACAAGAAGAATCTTGAAAAAGAAGAATACAACGGGAACCATTACTCCAAGCACCAGAAAGGCTTATTATACAGCTACAGTGACCCAAACAACGTGGTCTTAGAGGAAGGATAGCTCTTCTACCACCTATAAAAATTAACTCAAACTGTACCATAGATTAACATAGAAATCATTAAATTATATAACTTTCAGGGAAAAAAATAGGAGAATGTCTTTAGGATCTGGGACTGATTACAACCTCTTAGATGTGACACTAAAAGCACAGTCCATAAAAGGAGATATTGATAAATGGGTTTAAAAAAATTAAAATCTTTTTTACTGTAGGTAAGTCCAGGTGAAGAGGATGACAAGAGAAATAACAGATTAGGAGAAAATATTTGCAAATCACATGTCTGAGAAAAGATGAGTATCTAGAATAGATCAGGAAATCTCGAAACTCAACAATAAAAATAGCACTCTTGGTTTTGAACAGGTCTAGCTATCTTTTACCTTCACTTCAACCACACATTTTCTTCAGGTGTCAGGTTAAGCACCACCTTCTAGAGCGTGAATTTGTCCTATTAGAATATTCAATTATGTTATAGAAGCTACACACACACACACACACACACACACACACACAAAGAACAAAAAGATGGATGAATCTCCTAAGATATATTAAATGCCTTTTTAAAGTGTTAAAAAAAATGTAAGCAACTTTGAAGACCAAGTATGCTTAATCTAAACCATGGTGTTTTCAATTGCCTCATCTACATGTGAAAACTGGACAGTGCATACAGAAGATCAAGAAAAATGGACGCCTTTGAATGATGGTGGTGGTGAAGAATATTAAATATACCATGCACTGTCCGAAGAACAGACACATCTGTCTTTGAAGAAACATAGCCAGAATACTCCTTAGAAGTGAGGAGAGCAAATGAGCCGATTCCGGGAACCCAAGAGGCAAGCGAATTTTGGGAATGATGAGGGTAACAAATGTATAGATGTGCTTTACACAATTGATCTATGTATTGTGATGAATTGTATGAGCCCCAATAAATTGATTTAAAAAAAAAGTGAGGAGAGCAAGACTTCATGTCACATACTTTGGGCATGTCATCTGCAGGGGTCAATCCCTGAAGAAAGGCATCATTCTTGATAAAATCAAGGGTCAGAAAAAGGGAAAGGCCATTAATTTGATGGATTGACACATTGGCTGCAGAGGGCCCAGGCAGTGTTTGTTCTGTGGGACATAGGGTTGCTATGACATATGTCACCTAATGACACCTATGTAAATATGTTACTATACCCCATATCTTCCTCCTTGCTACTTTAAATTCATTGAATAAACCGTGTGATTTGAGAATTTCAGTTTGGTTTGTGAGCCCCTGTGTCATGACCTGGTAGCATACTTAGATGGTATGATAGCCTTAATGCAATATTTCACGTCGCCTCCACTAACCAGTGTGTCCTTGCTACCCTAAGGCAAGGGAGTCCTCGACATCCTATTTTCCGTCGCATCACTTCGTTTAGTCCCTTCACAGCACTTGCCGTTGTGGTAACTTCTTTCTCGGGGACGACTAACTTAGCCTTAGGTTGGCAAACAAACTTTGTGCAGTTCGCTTTTCAAGGAAACGTATGGAGTTCCTCCACAGGGGAAAAAAATGAGGCTTTCTAATCCTATAGAGGGGTACAGTCTCAGAAACCTAGAAGGGCCGTTCTACTCAGTCCTCTAGGGTCACTGTAAGTCAGAATCAACCTGACAGCAGGGAGTTTGGTTTGGGCTTTTTATTTATTTATTATTGGTTTGGGCTTTTTAGGGTGGAATCTACAGAAAGTACTTGATAAAGCTGTATTGCAAACTAATCTCATGTGTTTGGTATCAATGAACAGTCTGGTGTTGGACAGCATGTTTGTGAATGACAGACTTATCATATTTACATTTTAACAATTTTTAATAATATTTTGTGTGTTGTTATTCATTTATCTTAATCATGATTTAAAACTACTCTTACATCTTACTTTTGCATTATTTTGATGATAGAATTCATCATTAGAGATTCAAGTCTGACCTGAGAAGGTTTACTACACAATTTCAAAACATTTGAAGTTACTGAGCAAATCCATCCAGTGGCCTTGCATTGAACTCCCAGGAAAGACTCAAATCATTACTAAGACCCGCATAGTGTGCAAATCCCTTTACCTCTGGGTCCATGGCTTCCCCTCCCTGCTCCTCCCCCTTCCTGCTTGCCCCCTCTCTCCACACAGACCTTCTCACTGTTCCTAGAACAGAAGCAGCACACTTCCAATGATCAGGCCATCCACTTGCTGCTTCCTCCAGGTGGCTCTTTCCAGTTATGTTCAAATCCCAACCTCAATGAAACCAGCCCTCACCACCCTATTCAAGAGACCTAAGACCGGCATGTGGCTGCTGACTCATGGTGACCTAGTGTGAGCAGAGTAACACTGCTGCACAGGGTTTTCAAGGTTGTGACCTTTCCGAAGCAGAGCACCAGGTCTGTCTTCTGAGGCACCTCTGGGTCTGAACCGTCCAACTTTTCCAATAACTAAAAGGGAAGCTTCAGGAGGCCATGTTTTGGTCTGATGAGCTCACACCAAGAACTTAGAACCACACCTGACACATTGGTGTGAGGTGCATGTTTGATGAATTCACTTAACAAAGAAAATAAAAAAAGTTCTTCTTCCTCTAGCCAGAAGGTTGGAGCCCTGGTGGCGTAGCAGGTACGCCTTGGGGTGCTACAGGGTCAACAGTTCGACATCACGGGCAATTCTACAGGAGAAAGATGAGGTTTCTACTCCTGTAAAGAGTAACAGTCTCCGAAACCCACAGAGACAGTTCTACCCTCTCCTAGAGGATTGCTCCGAAGCAGAATCCACAAAATGGCACATGAGTTTGATTTGGAGTTTTCTAGTCAGAAGAAGCACAAAAAATAAAAACGTGAAGGGGAGGATAAAAAGTGTTTTAAAAACCATAGATTAGGATTTGTAGTGACCCTATAGGTCAGGATAGAAGTGCCCCATTGAGTTTCCAAGGCTGTACATTTTCATGGAAGCAAACTGACTGCCACATCGTCTTCCGAAGTCAGCGACTGTCCCTTCTAACTGCCTACGTTACAGTTCAGTGCTCAAGAACTACTGTACCACCCACTGCGATCTAATCCATTCCAACTCCCCAACCGCTCTACAACAACAACAACAACAAACACCTTAATGTCATCCTATAGGATGCTTCTATATAATGCTTCTATAGAACATAGTAGAACTGCCCCCTGTGGATTTTAGAGGCTGTAAATCTTTAAGGGAGCAAAGCAGAGAAATAGTTGGGTGAGCTTGAACCGCCAACCTTGTGGTTAGCACTCAACACAACCTGCGATGGCACCAGGGGTCCATAACTGCCCTACCAGGGTGCCTGAAAGGCACTGCCACGGAGTCATTTATGACTCACAGCGACCCCAGGACAGGGTAGAACGGCCGGTGTGGGTTTTCTAGGGAGTGCTTTTTTACGGGAATAGAAAGGTTTATCTTTCTTCACTGTGTGGCTGCTGTTTTCAAATAGCTCACCTCCACGAGAGTGTCAAGTTTCAAGCCCTACCCCAGCCCCTCCTGTCCTTAAACGCACCCACCCATCCAACCAACCAACCAACCAACCAAACCAAACTCCCGGCCGTGGCGCGCAGGCGCCCTCGGAGCGCTGATGGCTGAGTGGTTACTTCTTAGTAACCACAAGGTCAGCAGTTCCAACCACCGGCGGCTGCCCCGCGGGAGAAAGAGGAGGACGCCCACGGGGGCATTTCCACGCTGCCCTACCGGGGAGTTCTTAAACACCAAGCTGTTTAAGGCAAGTCCCATCGGAATCTTTTTGCACAAAAGTAAAATGAGTAGACTCGGAGTTAGTTTGGGAATAAGTTACCAAAGGGTGGGAGAGTGTGGAAGGGCGGGGAGTAGGGACCCAAGGGTGAGAAGCACCGTGTCTCAGGCTCTGGGACGCCACGGGGGCTTTAAGGCCTGGACTCTTCAGGTTCCAGGGGCCACCGGGGTCACACAGGCCAGAGGTGTTTGGGTTGAAATCTTCTCAAGAGCCAGGTCGCCATTTCTAGCCCACGCCTCACAGATACATTCGGGAACTAGGGGGTCCTTGGGCAGGACGGGGACGACGCACTCGGGGCTGGGGTGACTGACACACAGGATCCCCTGCAGCCCAGATCTCCCTAGAGGTCCTGCGCACCGTCGCGCTCCGGGCGTCCGAAAGCCAGAGCGCGGACCAGCGACTCGGAGGATCCAGAGAGGGCGGTTCTGGCGGGTCCGAAATGCTGGGGTGCCGCAGAGCTGGGGTGGGGGAGGCTGGAGTGAGGGGTGCTGTACTGGGGGACGAGTGGCGGTGGAGCGGGGCCCGGGTGGTGTGGCTTCTCTGGGGCTTGCGCCAGCGGTGGGTTTTCTCACCTGGGTCCGTGTTAAACATCAAAGCTTTGGCTTTACGGACGTTTTCAGGATTGAAAATTTCAAAACCTCGAGGCCGGTCCCGAGTTTCACCTCATTTGCCTGTGAATACTAGCCAATGGACCACCACGATTCCTAGGGCAGCGTGGTTCCGGTACCTCCTCTGAGTTCAAGCTACCAGATGTTGTGTTGAAATTATGCAGTTTGTAGACTGATTTCTTACAGGACCGTGTATTTCCTAGGCATAGATGCAACGGTTTATTCTTTCTACAAGCCAAACATTTTCTTCCTCCTTTGATCTTTCACAACCCCCCACTAGGGGGTGATGGGTTATTTAGCATCTTGGTTCCTGTTTGCCCATAGATTTAATAATCCCAACTCATTGATTTAATAATCCCAACTACTGTCAAAGCCTTGTCCTGCCGCGCCCCCCACCCCGCCTTTTCTCAAATGTGCCTATCTTAGCCTCTTCTCTTTGTAGTGTCCATGAGCATTTCCAGAACTCTGCCTCATTAGGGACCATAGAGACCTGGTGGATAAGTGGTTATGTCTTGGGCTGCTAACCTCAAGGTCTATAGTTGGAAACCACCAGCCAGACAGAGTGCTGGGTAAAGTTGAGGCTTGCTACTCTAGTCATGAGTTACAGTCTTAGAACCTCACAGGAACTCTGCCTTAGGTTATTAAAAAAGACTGCAGTGGTACTGTGGGCTACCTATCGGGCTGTTAACCACGAGACTAGAGGTTCAAATCCACCAGACTGAGAGAGAAAGATGAGGCTACCTGCTTTCATAAAGATTTACAGTCTCTCATGAGGATTTACAGTCTGGGAAACCTATGAGTTCAAACCGACTCAATGGCAGTGCGTCTCTTTTTTCACCATGGGTTATTGGGGCTCTCCCATTTTTGTTTACTCTTTCCTATTTATACACTTACATATATTCATTTAAACTTTATAAACAAGCATGTTAGGTGTCATGGGGTCTGTTTTCCATTCATAGTGTACTAATGTGTCACAGTAGAAATGCCCCAGAAGGTTTCATGGGCTGTAATCTTTATGAATCCCTGATGCCACTTTGGTTAAAAGTGATTGACTGCTAACTGAAAAGTCAACAATTCAAACCCTCCTAAAGAAAGATATGGTAGTCAGTTTACATAAAATTGTAGTCTTGGAAATTGATTGGAGTACTTACATTCTGTTCTATAGAGTTCAACATTTGTACATAGCTCAGTTGCCTATACACAAAATTATCCTTCCTGGTCTTACATAATATTTTAACCCCATGTTTGTTTTATACAAGCAAGAATCATGGCCAGAAACTGGACATCCAGTAGAACTATGATTCTTTGGAGCCATAATTGATTATAAAAATATTAATTTCTTATATGGTTTTTATTTTAGGTGAAACCAGATGGATTATATATATTTTTAATCTAATATACTTTCACAATATAAATTTAAGAGAGGTTACCAGTTTGTATTGGATTTCCTTCTCTTGCTTTCTAATCAAAGGGATCCCAGGGGTCCAGTTAAGCACTCGGTTGCTACCCAGAAGGTTGTCAGTTCAAACCCAGCAGTCACTCTATGAAAGAAGGATGTGGCCATCTGTTTCCATAAAGATTGTGGCAGCAGCAAGGGGAGCAAACCAATGAAGTCCCCAGGGAATACCAAAAATAGACTTTGGGGCCAGGGCATGGCACCCCAGCAAACTTGACCGGAAAACACACCTAAAAGTCAACAAACAGACTTTGAATTATTCATAGTTTTTCTTTT
The DNA here is from genome assembly GCF_000313985.2 of Echinops telfairi. Lineage (NCBI taxonomy): Eukaryota > Metazoa > Chordata > Mammalia > Afrosoricida > Tenrecidae > Echinops > Echinops telfairi. The sequence goes on along the minus strand of NW_022111372.1, from coordinate 41,957,047 downwards.
TTTGTTGTTTTTTTAGTTTTGTTTTGTCTTCTGGTTTTTTGTGTGTCTGTGGTGGTGGTGATGGTGGTGGGTGGATTCTTTTGTTGTTTTGCTTTACTCTGCCTGTTTTTGTGTTTATTAGTGTCTCTGTGTATCTATCTAGATAAGATAGGCGGGATAAACAATCTGGAGGAGAAAACAATGTGACCAACAGTTCCATGGGTACGTGGGAGAGGGAGGGCAAGGGAAAGGAATTGGGTGTTAACAAACCAGGGACAAGGGAACAACAAGTGATCGAAAAATCAATGGCAAGGAGGATGTAGAATATCTGGTAGGGCTTGATCAAGGGCAATGTAACCAAGATGAATTACTGAAACCCAAATGAAGGCTGAGCATGATAGTGGGACAAGAAGAAAGTAAAAGGAAATAGAAGAAAGTACTAGGAGGCAAAGGGCATTTATAGAGGTCTAAATACAGGCATGTAAATATCTAAATATATATAAAAATAGGGAATAGATCTATATACATATATTCCTATATTAAGTACCAAGGTAGCAGGTGGACATTGGGCCTCAAGTATTCCCTCAAAGCAAGAACACTTTGTTCTAATAACTTGGCATTCCATGATGCTCACCTTCCTGACACAATCACTGTAGACAAAGCAGGTGCATAAGCAAATGTGGTGAAGAAAGCTGGTGATGCCCAGCTATCAAAAGACATCGTATCTAGGGTCTTAAAGGCTTGAAAATAAACAAATGGCCATCTAGCTGGGAAGCAAGGAAGTCCACATGGAAGAAGCACACCACCCTGTGTGATCATGACGTGTCAAAGGGATCAGGTATCAGGCATCAAAGATCCAGAACAAAAAATCACATCAATGAGGGGGAGTGCAGAGTGAAGACCCAAAACCCATCTGTAGACAATTAGACATCCCTTACAGAAGGGTCACAGAAAGAGACCCCAGTCAGGGTGCAGTATAGCACTAATGAAACATACAACTTTTCTCTAGTTGTTTAATGCTTCCTCTCCCCCCCACTATCGTGACTCCAATTCTACCTTACAAATCTGGCCAGACCAGAGCATGTACATGGGTACAGATAAGAGCTGGAAACACAGGGAATCCAGGACAGATAAATCCCTCAGGGACCAATAAATGAGAGGGTAAGGGGAAGGTGGGGGAGAAATGGGGAACAGATCACAATGATCTACATATAACCCCCTCCCTGGGGGACAGACAACAGAAAAGTGGGTGAAGGGAGACATTGGTTAGTGTAAGACATGAAAAAGTAATAACAATTTGTAAATTGTGAGGGAGCGGGGAGAGAGGGGGAAAAATGAGGAACTGATACCAAGGGCTCAAGTAGAAAGAAAATGTTTTGAAAATGATGATGGCAAGAAATGTACAAATGTGCTTGACACAATGAATGTATGGATGGATTATGATAAGAGCTGTATGAGCCCTCAATAAAATGATTTTTTAAAAGAGAAAAGATTAATAAAGACAGGTGATCTCTGGGGGAAAAAAGTATCTTGAATGTAACTCTACCCAATTTAATAAAATCAACTAGCCAATCAACAATAAAAAAAATAAGTAGCCTTGCTAAGAGACTTCTTGAGCTTGAGTCCTCCCCAGACAGCTGTTTGCAGTTGTACTTGGAGGTGATCTTGGCACTTCCAAAGGCAAATTGCATGACATCAGACCTTCATGGCTCCTTTTTTCTGAACATAAGCTACATCACTTTAAGCCTTTTTGTGGGCCAATGTTCTTCAAGTGAAGACAGTGCAGACCATTGAAAAAGTCGATTAATACAGATGACCCTATTTGGATTTCTGTGGGTGCAGACTTTGGGTGGTGTAAACAGCATACTCAACTACTAACCAAAAACTGAAGAGTCTAGTCCATTCAGAGGTTCCTCAGCAAAAAGGAATAATGATTGATTTCCCCAAAAGGTAAGTCATTGAGACCTCTGGAACACAGGCACGGTGGCACATATGAGGTCTCCATGAGTTCGAGTCAAGGCCACAGCAATGTTCCCTCTATGGCTAATATTTTTCAATGGCTTTGATATAGCCATCATCTGATTGGCTTAAAGAGCACATTTAAAAGGGTAGCTGTCTATTTAATTCTCTGTTTGGATAAAAATAGCTACAAGATATCAGCCAATTGAAGTACAAATGGATAGCTTACCTCTGAAGGCCTTCAACAAGCCCCTCCTCCCCTAGAAAGAACTACAGAATAAGGAAAGATTATTCACAAAAAATGCAAGGACTTAGCAGTAATGGAAAAATCTATAAATATAACTCATAGCTGATTCAAAACCAAAGAACAACTCAATCGTTACTTAAGAGTATTAGATAGTGTTCATTTTTCAGTAAATAGTCAATCTAAAGTAAGTAACCCCCAAAATTGACAATTCCTTATCCTGATTACATGAATAACTCTCAAACAAACAAAAAGTAGCATCAAGTATGATGGTGAAATACATCATTCCCAAATTCAGACACATCACAGATCCCAAACACTCACTGCCATCGAGTTGTCCACACCTGGCAACCCAATGGGGCAGGCTAGAAAACTGCTCCTGTGAGTTTCCAAGACTGGAACTGTTTGCAGGAGTAGAAAGCCTTGTTTTTCTCCCTCAGAATGGCTAGTGGTTTTGAACTGCTGACTTGTAATTAGCAGCCCGACTTGTAACCACTGTACCACCAGATAGTCCATATTCACCTTAGCATTTATTCTATTTTGCCATATTAGAGAATGTACTAAAACATTTTCCACTGTTTTTTTTAAAAGTAGGGACAATTATTTCATTGTATTTAATACTGAGAAGTGGCAGAGAAGTGTTTCCAAAGTGCGATCCAGTTCCAACAGCATTGCCAAACATGGAAACTTGATAGAAATGTAAATACTTGGGCTCACTCCAGACCCAGGAGTTCCTGGGTAGTGCAAACAGTTACGCACTGGTCTATTAGCCAAAACGTTGGCAGATCAAACCCACCCAGAGGGAAGACAGACCTGGTGATCTGCTTCTTTTTTTTTTTTTTTTTAATCATTTCATTAGGGGCTCATACAACTCATCAAAATCCATACACACATCAATTGTGTAAAGCGCATTTGTACATTCATTGCCCTCATCATTCTCAAAACATTTGCTCTCCACTTAAATCCCCGGCATTAGGTCCTCATTTTCCCCCTCCCTCCCCGCTCCCTCCTCCCTCATGAGCCCTTGATAGTTTATAAATTGTTATTTTGTCATATCTTGCCCTGTTCGACGTCTACCTTCACCCACTTTTCTGTTGTCCGACCCCCAGGGAGGAGGTCACATATAGTTCCTTGTAACCGGTTCCCTCTTTCCTACCCACTCTCTCTCTACCCTCCCTGTTTCGCCACTCTCACCACTGGTCCTGGAGGGCTCATCCGCCCTGGATTCCCTGTATTTTCAGTTCCTATCTGTACCAGTGTACATCCTCTGGTCTAGCCAGACTTGCAAGGTCTAATTCGAGTCATGGTAGTGGAAGCCGAGAGGAAACATTTAGTAACTAGAGGAAAGTTGTATTTTTCATCATTGTTACGTCACACCCTGACTGGCTCATCTCCTCCCTGAGACCCCTCTGCAAGGGGATCTCCAGTGGCCTACTGATGGGCTTTGGGTCTCCACTCCGCACTCCCCCCCATCATGGTGATCTGGTTCTGAAAGACAGTAAGTTTGAAAATTCTATGAAGCTATGTTGTTCTGCACCCACAAGACTGTCATAAGTCAGAACTAACTCAACAACAACTGACAACAACAATATGGTTTTCAAAATCTTCATAAAATATCTTTCATAACTTTGATTTGTTTCACAATCAAGGTCATAATAAAGTCAACACAAACCCTAAAAAGTTTATCTGGAAAAATATAGGATTTTTATTATCCAAGTAGATTGCAAGAGGAGTCTTGGTGGTGGTTAGGTGGTTAAAGCTCTCGGTTGCTAATTAAAAGGTTGGAAGTTCAAACTCAACACCCTCTAGCTTCAGGAGAAAGATACAGTCTACTTCTATAAAGATTTACAGCCTTGAAGGGTTCTCAAGGGGGGCAGTTCTGTTATGTCCTACAGGGCCATTATGAGCTGCAATCTGCTCAGCAAGGGGTTGGTTGTTTAACATTTAATAGCACACATGAAGATAAGCCAAAAGCTTGGTGTCACAGAAGCAAAGAGAAGAAAATGGTTTCAAATTTAGGAAGAAATTAGTTGTGTTACATACTGCACGATGTGATCTTTAGGAGGTCTTGTGTAACCTTGACCTTCCTGTCAAGTTCTGTGGCACGCTGAGGAAGAAAGTCAGCTGAGAGGATTCAAGAGGGCACCAGAAGACAGAACTGAAAGAGTCATAGAAGTACGCCTTTGGAGGAGGCTAAGGAGCCCGGAGGGGATGTGGTTGAAGTGCTGAGCGGGTAACAAAGGTTATAAATTCGAACCATCAGCTGTGCAGCAAGGGAAAGAGGTGGTGGTGTGCTTCTGTAAAGATTTACACCCTTGGACACCTATTGGGTAATTCTACTCTCTCCTATAGAGTCACTATGAGTTAAAATCAACTCAATCAGTCACTGTGGGTGCATTTGTTGCGTGTGTTTCTTGTTTGTTTTTATTGTAAAGGGATTCAAAGATATGAGGTATCCATTAGAAGGTTGTGTTGGATAAAGAAATAGGTTTTTCCTCTAATAACTTCCAATCCTAATAGAACTATATTAGTTTCTAGGGCCTGAAGCATTAAACTGCTAACCGCAAGATTGGTAGTTCAAACCACCAGCAGCAACTCAGGATAGAGATGTGCTGTCTGTTCCCATAAAGATATATTTGCTCTGAAATCCTACACAGGGCTACTACGAGTCAGAATTCACTCAATGGCTGCGAGTTCAGTTCAGGGTTTTAGGGCTTTGAGAGGCTATAACTCACAATCACCACCTCACTGTTTCTTTTGACTCAAAAGGAGTACTTATTCCTCTAAGAACCTCTACAGGAGCTCACAAGTGACAAGTCTTGCTGTCACTCCATTAAGAAGGAAAAAAAAGTTTTTAAATTAAAAAAAAAAAAGAGTACAGCATGGGCATCTAAGAATCATCTTTAAGAACCAGGAAAATTATTGGTGAACAAGACCAATTTTCTCACAAAGCATGTGAGAAAATGACATGGGGTCCATATCTGACCTCCTCTGGCTACACAAGGAGGGCAAATCCAACTCTACACCAGCCTAAGGTCAATTGCTACAAGCCAGCTATGGCCTCAGACCTTTATTCTATTCTAACACCAACCAGACCTTCCTTCCGTGGCACTCTGCTTTTTCACTGCGTGCAATAATCTATTGCAATGGCCTACAGAACTCATGCAACAATCATGATTATTGGGATTTGTTAGGAAAATTAATAAGTGAGGCTGAGAAAACATAAGGAACAGTCCTTGTGCATGTACCAGTGCCTTTTCTCAGTCACGTAAGCAGGCACTTCTAATCCTCAACCTCTCAGACCTAGCCCTTTAGCCCTTGTCCTTCTCAGGCAAGTCTCACAAAGCTTCCTTAGTCCTGATAAATGTCCAAAGAGAACCCTCTCCTGCAACCCTATTCAGGATGCAAGTCGGCATCCTGCCCGGAGGAACTTAGCTTTGCTCTGTCCATGCACTGGGAAGCCCACCACATTGTCTCCTGGTCTCGCTGTGGCTCTTCTGCTCTGTCTCCTGGTTCAGTGCCTCTGTCGCCTGGAATCTCACAAAGTCAGCGAGTGGCTCTTAATTCTTGATGGCCATGGGATTCCTCTGTTGCTGCTTCTTACACGGGTCACTTTTATACTCACAGGAATGAAAAAACTGCCCAGTTCCTGAGTGAAAGTCCTCTATATCTTATTTGCATGTTCCCACCCAATGACTGGGTGGGAGTTACCAAGACTGAATAAAAGAGCCATTGCAAGTACTTCCACTTCACTGTGGTATACCTCTAAAATCTCAAAAACCCTAACACATTTCTTTATTTCCTTAGTAGTAAAACAAACAATAATAGCAATGGTAGCTATTAACAAGCTAGGGCTTGTTAAAAATGTTCGATTTTTCACCTGTGAAATTTGCAGTACAAGCAAGTGATACCTGAAACACCTCAGATTCATTATGCTTCATTATAATTCAAAATTAATTGTGATTTTGAATTAATTTTTGGTCACTGGGCATTCAGAAGCCTTTTACTATTGCCCAAAGTTTCAAGACCCCACATTCAGTGTTGCAACCCACAATGTCAGAAGCTTTGCTCAAGAAGGGGAACGCTTCCCTCAGACAATGGCATGGAAGCTGCAGCTCCGAGCCTTGCACAGAACACACATAACCTTATCTGTAGAATGGATGTGTTCTAAACACGTTTGTGTCTTCAGTAGAATATTTGTATCTGAGGCGCTCTTGAAATACTGCTTTGGGAAATGACTTTTGAGGGACATTTTCTTCACTCGCCTTGGTTCCCCTGCAGGCCGAAGTGGAAGGAAATTTAACCAGAGTTCAGGTAAGCGAACGCTTAGCTTTGTTTGTAAAATGTAACCAAAGCTCAGGAAAGCAAAGTTAGCTGGCAGGAGCACTGGTGGCATAGTGGGTTGGTTGCACGTTGTCTGCTAACCATAGGTCAGCAGTTCAAAACTACCAGCTTCTCTGCAGAAGAGGCTTTCCACACCTGTGAAGGTTCAGTCTTTGAAACCCGCCGAGGCAGTTATCTTGTGCCCTATAGGGTTGCTCTGAGTCAGAAATGGACTTGAAGATGGTGAGTACTTGTGAGTCCTGCTGGGGGAGGTGGGGGTTGAAGGGGTGGATGGCGGGGGTGGTGCATGCTATTGCTGTTAGTTGTCCTAGACCCCCGGTCAAGACAACGTCAGGTACGTAGAATAGAACTGCTCCACGCAGTTTTCAAGGCGGTGACCTTTGGGAAGCAGATTATTAGGACTGTGTTCCAAAGTGTCTCTTGGTGAATTCAAACTGCCAACCTTTTGGCTAGTAGCCAAGCATCCCACGCAGGGGTGCCCCTTATGCCGTCTCTGGTTCTTTATTGTTCAGACAGCGCTAACTGGCATTCTGCCCTATTTCCAAGTAATGCTGCGGCTCGAAACCTCTGAGAACCACCCCAAAACGAAAGGGATCTTGCCTGGAAAAGTGAGGCCTCAGATATGGCTCACACCCTCCAAGAGCTGACTCAAGTCCAAGTTCCATTAGACAGAAAACCCCTATGCAGCTCCCGAACAACCCACTCCCAACCCCAACTCCTGCTGGAAGCTCAGGGTGAGTACTTGGGTGATACGTCACCCCGGGATGTCCTGGTGACACCCAGAGATCGGCACTACCAATACTCAGGAGGGAGGAGAGACTTGTCCGAGTCTCTGGTGCAAGAAGGCCTTGAACCTGTCGCCTGTGTAGGCACCACACTCATGAACCACCAGCAAGCCTGCACTGGTCCTGACGTAAGAAGGGGAAGCTGAGGTGCTGTGTAATAACATAGCAAGGGTCGATTGTGTAAACATTCGGTTCTAGAAGGTTCCTGGTCCAAACTGAGAGGAAAGTAAAGAGGGGAGGGGGAATGTGCTAACAAGAAAGATGCGTGTGTGGAAAAAGACAATGGAGGATCGATGATTTCATACCTCACTCCGTGCTCTGCCTGAATACTGGTTACAAGGGTACACACAAAGGGTGAAGCGCCAGCAGCAGGAGGAACACAGAACAGCAGGAAAGTTATTGGAGGACTACCAACCAATCACGTTGTAGAATTTCATCACGCGATTTTACGCACCGGTCCCTCGTCCAATCAGGACGCAGAAGCCTCTATAAATAGAGGCGGGTCAAGGCTTCAGTCTGCAGCCTTGAGGGAGAGAGCTGTCGTCGATGATTACCATGGCTCGCACTAAGCAAACTGCGCGGAAGTCCACAGGCGGAAAAGCCCCGCGGAAGCAGCTGGCAACCAAAGTAGCCCGCAAGAGCGCTCCAGCCACCGGAGGCGTCAAGAAGCCACACCGCTACCGCCCAGGCACCGTGGCGCTACGGGAGATCCGCCGCTACCAGAAGTCTACCGAGCTGTTGATTCGCAGGTTACCCTTCCAGCGTCTGGTTCGTGAAATTGCGCAGGACTTCAAGACCGACCTGCGCTTCCAGACCTCCGCAGTGATGGCGCTACAGGAGGCGTGCGAGGCCTACCTAGTGGGAGTCTTTGAAGACACCAACCTATGCGCCATCCATGCTAAGCGAGTTACCATCATGCCCAAGGATATCCAGCTCGCTCGTCGCATCCGCGGGGAGCGGGCCTAAGGCCTGGCATAGGCTTTGAAAGTTCTACTTCTGTCAACCCAAAGGCTCTTTTCAGAGCCACTTAGCTTCTCAAGAAGTTGCTGTAATCTTGTTTTCCAGTTTCTTATGCCAGACAAACGGATCACTGTTCATATAATAAGGAATAGTGGGTACCAAAGAGGGAAACTATCAACCATAAGATTTTTCTATAGTAAATATGCACATGACCGACCTGGGCACTTTCATATAAGGGCAGTTTCAAGATAGTTCCACGATAGTTGCTATATTACTCTCCCCCAATCACTCCTATACAGAAAATGATGAAGTCTTTTGACATTCCTAGTCTGCCAGGGCATGATGGCTTGTGGGTTGCTTTGATGCTGAATGGGCAGGGTGACCCAAAGTGAAGTGTCAGCAGAGCTTCCAGACTGAAAACAGGTTATGAAGGAATAGGCTGGTTGTCCACTTCAGTGGAATTAAACCAAACCCAAACTTGCTGCCATCTAGTCAGGGCTAACTGCGGTCCTATACGACAGGGTAGAACTGCCCCTGAGATTTTCTAAGACTGGGAGTAGAAAGCCCCATCTTCTGTGGAATGGCATATGGTTTCACACTGCTGACCTTTCAGTTAGCAATATAACCACTATGCCACCATGCCTTCTGTCAGCGGAATTAGATACCATAATGTATATTACAAACAAAGCTAACTGTGGTAGTTACATAATCTGGTGTCAATTTGGGATTTATGAGGAATAAGAGTGAAGGAGTGGAGTCTAGTCTCTCAACCAGGTCATAGCCAATGAGGTTTCTGAGTAGGCATGGCTGTCTCCTGAGAATTCTTGGAACTGTCTGAAGAAGACTTTATAGATTGGTATCAGACATATGGGCTAATATCGGACTTATGGACTTGATGTGGACTGGGCTGGGACGTTTTCACAATAGTCAATTATATACATATGAGTATCTATGAAGTTGTTTAGTCTACCCAGACTAACATTATGGTAACTTGGGAGTGGGCTACTAGAGAAACAATTCATAAATATGGAGAGTAGATGTTTGCTTGACTTCTCACTCATGGTAGTGTTTCTTCTTTGGCTAGCCAGAAGTCAGAATATGGCAATTCAGTTTACTGGGTTGTTTTTTCTGGAAAAAATATGGGAAGTTAAAAAGTTTTGATTATTTAGTTTGGTTGTAGTCTTTGATTATTCCTGTGTGAAATGGGAAAAATGAATGTTGTTAATGTATATATTTGAGCTCAGGGGTAGAAATCACCATTTGAACTTCTCAGAAACCATGCTGCTTAAGGAAAATGGTTGACAAAAAGTCAAAATGGCTGACAGAAAGCCTAGATCTGGTTTGATACTCTCAGAGGCCTAATTCCATATTTTGTATCAATAGAATAGTTCAGATAAAGATTAAGATAAACTAAATAAGGATTGAACTTGACTGTTTTAAGAATTGAGTTTAGTATATGGTTCTACTTTATACTGATTTCTTGTGCTTATTATTGTGGATAGTAAGGATTTATAGAAATGATTTGGGAAAGTATGAAAATAGAGAGCTTGTAAACCCACTTGCTTTGAGCCATTAAAATTTGATCTTTAGATGGATGATGGGTTTAGGACAGGCCTTCAAAGAAGACAAAGGATAAGCCCCGCTCAGTGCTTTGGAATACTCAGGACATTTGCGTTCCAAGAGACCTGCCTAGGGGCAAAATTGACAGATTGGAGAAAAAGGAACTCTTTGGTGTTTTGATGTTTGAATGAGTGGTTTTTGTCAGAAGCTGGGAAAAAAATCTGGAACCATGAAGAAAACTCCTTTCTAGGACAAAACGTTAAAAGGAGCTTGTGGGCAGGCTGAAATACTTGCTAGGTGACCATCTGGATCCGCTTGAGTGGAAATGGGAGAAATGCAGCAGCAATAAAGAGAAGGGTTGAGTCTGGCCACTGATACCTATTGACTTGGTTTACAGGAACTAGAGGAGAAGATGGGAGCGGGTTGACTGGTTTGAAGTTCATGACCTAGCACAAGGGGGATAGGGTTGTTGAGAATTTGTGATGGGGCCATGGTCAAAAGGCAAGGCAACCAATGGACAGCCTGGTGAGGCTAAGTGAGACAGCTCACATTGAATTTACCAGAACTTGACCAGATAAAGAGAAGATAATGAGCCTGTGAACTGGTGCATATTGCTGCTGACTTTATGGATAGCCTGTCCTGATTTGACTTTGCTTATGGGTGTGAATTTCACAAGGTTCCAAC
>NW_022111372.1:41943376-41945454 GCF_000313985.2 Echinops telfairi | reverse complement strand
ATGGACTTGATCTGGACTGGGCTGGGATGTTTTCTCAATATTCAATTGCTCTTGTAAATAAACCTCTTTCTTATACATATATATGAGTGGCTATGGATTTGTTTCTCTAGTCTAACACACTAACAGAGGAATTAGTCACCGAAAACTCAATGGATAATTACTGAAAATCTAAAGAAGCAGAACATTGTCAGACATAGTGCCAGAAGATGAGCCCCTCATGTCAGAAGGCACTCAAAATATGATGGAGGAAGAGCTGCCTTCTCGAAGTAAAGTCAACTACAATGACATAAATAGGTTAAATTCTGTTGGGAGTAAAGACTACAAGACCTTCATTTGCTGAAGAGCATGACTCAAAATGAGATGAAACAGCTGCAAAAATCTAATAATTGGATTGTATGAAGTATGAATCTAGGGAAATTGGAAGTTGTCAAACATGAAATAGAATACATAAAGATCAATATTCTAGGCGCTATTGAGCTGAAATGGTCTGGTATTTGCCATTTTGAAAAATAAAATGATATGGAAGTGATATAATCAAGAGGAGTAGCGTTGCACTCATTATCAAAAAGGACATTTCAAGACCCATCTTGAAGATGCTGTCTATTATAATTTCTACCAGCATACAAGAAAATTCAGTCAAGAAAGCAATTATTCAAATTTATGCACAAACCACTAAAGCTGGTGATGCAGAAATGGAAGAATTCTACCAACACCTTCAGTCTGAAATTGATAAAACAATGCAATTAAGATGCAATTGGAATGCAAATATGGGAAACACAGAAAGGAACAGTAGTTGGAAAATAATTCAATATGAAAAATTCCATATTGAATCATGTGGGAAGCAGCAAAAGAAGATCCAAAGAATACACAGAATTAATGTACCAAAAGGAACTAGTGGAGATTCAACCATTTCAAGAGGTATCATATGAGCAAGAACTGTGGTCCTGCAGGAAGAAGTTCAAACCATACTGAAAGCATTAGCTAAATTAAAGGCTCCAGGAATTGATAGACTACCAACTGAAACATTTCAACAGCTGATGAAGCACTGGAAGCACTTAGCCATCTATGCTGGGAAATTTGGAAGAGAGCTACTTGGCCAACTGACTGGAAGAGATCCATATTTGTACCCATTCCAAGGTGACCCAGCAGAATGCGGAACTTATAGAACACCATCATTAATATCACAAATAAATAAAATTTTGCTGAAGATTACCCAACAATGGTTGCATAGTACACTGACAGGGAGCTGCTAGAGGTTCAGGCTAGATTCAGAAGAGGTCATGAAACAAAGAATATCATTGCTGATGTAAGACATATCTTGGCTGAAAGCAGAGAATACCAGAAAGATGTTTACTTGTGTTTTATTGACTATGCAAAGTCATTTGACTGTGTGGACCTCAACAAACTACGGTTGGCCTTGAGAAGAATGGGAATTCCAGAACGCTTCACTGTGTTCAAGCAGCACTTGGACATGGATCAAGAGGGAATGAGGGAATGGTTTGAAATCAGGAAAGAAGTGTCAAGGTTGTATCCTTTCACCGTACTGAATTGATCTGTATGCTAAGCAAATCAGAGAAACTGGATTATGTGAAGAAGAATATGCCATCAGGATTAATGTGCATTAACCTTTGCGATGCAGATGACATGACCTTGCTCACTGACAGTGAGGAGGACTTGAAGCACTTGCTGCTGAAGATCTAGGATTGCAGCCTTCAGTGTGCATTACAACTCAGTGTAAGGAAAATAAAAATCCTCACAACTGGAGCAATAAATGGCATCATGATATATGAAAAACAGATGGATTTTGCCAAGGATTTCATCTTGTGTGATTCCACAACCAGTGCTCAGGGCAGTAGCAGTTAAAGTATCAAAAAATGTGCTGCATTGGGTAAGTTTTCTGCACAAGATCTCTTCAAAATGTTGAAAAGAAAGGATGATACTTTGAAGACTAAGATGCACCTGCCCCAAGCCATAATATTTCCAATCCCCTCATACACATGTGAAAGTTGGACACTTACTAAGGAAAATTTAAGCAGAATTGATGCATTTGAATTTTGGTGCTAGAGAAGAATACTGAA
>NW_022111372.1:41937153-41939384 GCF_000313985.2 Echinops telfairi | reverse complement strand
GAGGCCCAATGTCCATCTGCTACCTTAATACTAAACCTATAAATGTATGCAGATAGATTTCCCTATGGTTATACATATATTTACATATGTACATGACTGTATTTAGACCTCTATAAATGTCCTTTACCTCCTAGTTCTTTCCTCTATTGCCTCTTACTTTCCTCTTGTCCCACTATCATGATCAACCTTCATTTGGGTTTCAGTAATTCTTCTTGGTTACATTGCTTTTGATCAAGCCCTACCAGGCACCCTACACACTCATTGCCATCAATTTTAGATCACTTGTTGTTCCCTGTCCCTGGTTTGTTAACACCCACTTACTTTCCCCCGCCTCCCCCTCTCCTGTGACCCCTGGAACTGTTGGTCTTGTTGTTTTCTCCTCTGAATTGTTTACCCCACCTATTTTATTTAGATAGACATACAGAGAGAATAATAAGCACAAAAACAAGACAGAGCAAAACAAAACAACAAAAAAACCAATGACAAAAAAGAAAAGCCTATAAATAGTTCAAGGTCTGTTTTTTGACCTTTAGGAGTATTTTCCTGTCGAGTCTGCTGGGGTGCCATGCCTGACCCCAGAGTCTATTTTTGGTAATCCCTGGGGATTTGCTCCCCTTGGTGCTCTGTTGCACGCCCTTAGCATTTTGCCCCGGCGTGGTGGGGTGAGGTAGTTAGTTTATTGTACCAACCTGGCTGATAAACACATGTGGGGTTAATTGAAGAGGGGAGGGATAAATGGCTGTGAGCCTTGCCTTTTGGAGTTCTCGGGTCTCTTGCTTTCTGATGGTCAGAACAGGGTGCTAGTTCCCTGCTTTAGTTGGCAAGGCTCACTTCCTGCAAGACATCCCTGAGGAGAAGCCACATGGACCTACCCCAGTGCAGTCCTGGGTGCTAGAGCACCCGTGTGGGACCCCTGCCAGCGCTGAGATGCTTATACATTCACTGACTCGGCTTTCCTCCTGCAGTCGGCATCATTGCCTCTGTTTTGTGAGATGGACGAGGACTTTGTGGATTGGTGTTGGACATATGGGTTAATGGGTTAATGTTGGACTTGTGGGCTTGGACAGCACTGGGTTGGGATGTTTTCTTGATGCACATTTAACCTTTATATAAAACTCTCTTATACATGAGTTTCTGTGGATTTGTTTCTCTAAAGTACCCAGACGAACGAACACATGGGGTCAGATCGGGCACAATTCCCACACTGTACCTCCAGTGTTGTCCCTTATATGGGTCAGTGAGGGATGTCATGTCTTGTGGTGGGGTTGGCCCTATGGTCCTCTCTGTGCATTGGCTGCTCTGAGCAGGAATATGGTCCTGGGAGCTTGGTGGGCCAGGATGTGCCCCACTCTCTCTCCTTCCCTCTTCGTTTGCTCCTGTGTGCTCTTATCAGATGTACCACTCTCCCTGAGCTGTAGCTTCAGTGCTGTCCTCTGAAGTGAATTCATGAGTGTGGGGGTGGGGAGAGACACGCTACAACTTTTAAGGACCTTTCCAATAGTAAGCGTTTACCGAAAGATAATACTGACTATAATTTTGTTTTTTATATTTGATTTCATGAATAATCTTTAAATATAAATATTTAAAATAAAGACCATTTCAATATCCTCACTGATGGAAATGGCATGTGGAGATGGTCTGGTAGGATAAAATCCATTCATTGCACACGCTTTTTTCCGAGGGCCCACTCAACCTGCCCTGCGCCAGGAGCACCCAGGGATGGCCAGACAACCCCATCTTTGTCTTGTGCCCTACCCAGCGAGGAGGGACAGCCATGAAAGGAGCCGGAGCCTGCGCCGCCCCACCGCCCAGAGCCCAGTCCCCACTGCCCTGGAATGAAGGCACAGTGCTGCTTAGCCTGCTCCCCTGACTCGCCAGTCCCACGGGCGGTGCTACGACCAGGACATCAGTGGGTTTTCTTCTGGGGGGTTATGTATTCCCTGTGAGCTTCCGGCTTTCCCGAACCCACGGATATAGGAAGTCTCTCTCTCTCTCTTTCAGATTTGAACCCAAACCGAATGGACGAGAAGACACCCCCAACCCCAACCCCGCAGCCTCAGCCTGGGTTACCCCTTCTCTCCGTTTCGGGAACAAGGAGGAAATATCCCAGGGGTGGGGGTGGTGTTCTGGATGAAACTACTTTGGGTCGCTGGCAAGAAACTCCCAGGAGGGTTCCTGGCACTTTGCTGACCCTGACTCTCCCCACCCTACTTTCTAACCCTGGGCGGAGA
>NW_022111372.1:41929933-41937053 GCF_000313985.2 Echinops telfairi | reverse complement strand
GCCCCCGGCTGCCTCCACACCCCCTTTGCAAACCTCTAAGCCCTCCCCGACGCCCAGGCCACTCCCAGCTGACGCCACAAAGCCCCGCCCTTCCACCGGGCCCTCAATTGGTCTGGGCGGCTCAGTGGAACAAACCCAGCTTTGCAGAGCCTCACCTCGCAGGTCTTGCTTAGCTTGGTTGGCCCAGTGGGCCTTACTCAGTGGTGCCGCGGCTCCTGCTCTCTTCTGGCTTCCGTGCCTGTTTCACCCATCCCTTGAGGAAGAGGCTCTCCGTCCGAGGACGAGGGCACATCCCAGACACGATGGACGGATGGCAGCGTGATTGCTGGCTTTTCTCCAGCCCGGTGCTGTGCTGTTTCGTCTAAATCTCATGTCAAGGTACCCGGCTCGCCTGCCATTGTAAAACTGAGCTTCTTCACCCTTACTCCACCTTTTTCAGCCTCTGAAGACGTGTATAAATTTGAGTCACTGATGACTATAAACCAGAGATGATTATAAATCATAGATGACTATAGACAAATCAACTAATTTGGCCCCTGTGTTTCACAGAAGAAATATTGTAGGGAATGCAAGTAGCCTGCCCTATGCCATTACCTGGAAGGGGCGGGCCCAAGTGGCTAGAAAGGCTTCCTCCCCTCTCTGCATGGGCTTCTTCCCTACAGGTGGGGCAGGGCCACCACACTCCTGCCATGGTCATTTTCTCAAGAACATCGAGTTGATTCCGACTCAGCGCGACCCTATAGGACAGGGAGGAACTGCCTTTGTGGGCTTCCAGAGCTGTAAATTTTCACAAGAGTAGACAGGCTCATGTTGCTCCTACATTTGGGCTGGTAGTTTTGAACTGCTGGCCTTATGGTTAGTAGCCCCACACATGACCCACTACACCACCAGGGCTCCTCTTCCCTGCCTCACACTTCCTGCAAATTAAGTAAGAGAGCTTGCATTAAATGCTATGCAAGCAACGTTCTTGATAAAATTAACTGATGGTATAGAGACTCCAGGATGTCTGAAAACGTGGTTGGCACCGGCCATCAAAATGTTGTTAGAGACCATGCAGGCAAGTCCCACTCAGGGCCAGTCCCGCACGTCTTTCGCAGTTGTGATGCTTTGAGCCTACTGTTGCAGCCACTGCATCAATCCATCGCATTGAGGGTCTTCCTCTTTTCCACTGCCCCTCTACTTTACCAAGCACGATGTCCTTCTCCGTGGACTGGTCTCTCCTGACAACATGTCCAAAGCACATGACTCAATCTCATCATCTCTGCTTCCAAGGAGCATTCTGGCAGTACTTCTTCTAAGACAGATCTGTTTATTGTTTTGGCACTCCATGGTACTTTCAATATTTTTTGCCAACACTATAAATGCACCATGACCTCTTCTGTCTTCCTTATCCAATTTTCAACGCAGATGAAGCAATAGGTACTCACTGCTATGGAGTCTATGCTGACTCATAGCAACCCTATAGAACAGGATAGAAGTGCCCCTGGGGGTTTCTGAGACTAACCCTTTGCAAGAACAGAAAGTCTCCTCTTTCTCCCGAGGAGCAGCTGGTGGTTTCAAATCGCTGACCTTGCAGTTAGCAGCACAATGCGGAACCACTACACCACCAGGGCTCCTTCTGTAAAGGGAGAGAATGTATGTATATAGAGTGCTTGTGGTTTAGAAGTTATTTCCAAATATATTATCCAATTTGGTCCTATTAACAGCCCTTTGAAGCTGGGGGGGGGAGGGTTTTTAGCTCCATGACTTAAGGTCAGATCCCATATCTTGTGTGTCTTTTCCTACACAGGCACCTCACTCTCCAATGGAAGAGCGTCTGTTTTCCTTTGTTACACGGGAGTTTCTTAGAAGCATGTGTGTCTCTGATTGAAGAGGCTAAAATGACAAATACCAACCCCAATTTTTCCACCTTCATAAAATGTACAGCACCTGGGATAAAGCCACGGAGCTCTCTGAACAGTGTCTGCTTAGACATTTGAGAAGAAACGGCTCACTTCAAATTCCCTCTGGGAGGCACTTAAAGCCAAACAAATCACTTGGTTTCTTATCCAGCAGCCATGGATGCTGTGGAACTTGCCAGAAAGCTTCAAGAAGAGGCCACCTGCTCCATCTGCCTGGATTACTTCATAGATCCGGTGATGACTGCCTGTGGCCATAACTTCTGCCGAGAGTGCATCCAACTGAGCTGGGAGAAGGGGAGAGGGAAGAAAGGGAGACGGAAGCGGAGAGGTTCTTTCTCCTGTCCTGAATGCAGGGAGATGTCCCCACAGAGGAACCTTCGGCCGAACCGCCTGTTGACCAAAGTGGCTGAGATGGCCCGTCTGCACCCCAGCCTCCAGAAGAGGGACCTGTGTAAGATACACCAGGAACTGCTGAAACTGTTCTGCCAGGACGACCAGAGCCCCATCTGTGTCGTCTGCAGAGAATCCCGGGAGCACCGGCTCCATACGGTGTTCCCCATTGATGAGGCCACCCAAGATTACAAGGTGGGCTCCACCCTTGAGGGTCGGGTATGTTGTAGGGAGAGGGGGATTTATCAGTGAGGGCATGCGAACCACTGCTGTAACAAATAGGCCTCAATGTGAACAACAGCACAGTGGAAGTTTTCTTTTGATCACGGAACAGAACCAATGGGTGTCAGGTTGGCATGCGACCTTGCCTCCAAGATTATTCAAGAGTTGTCTTAGTTGCTATGCCATAGGTCCCCAAACTTATTTAGCCTACCACCCCTTTTCAGGAAAAAAAAATTTTTTTACTCAGCGCCCCTCCCCGCCAGCAATTAGTTTTGTGCTATAGCCCATAATCCATGAAGTTTTGCACTAGATCATTCCAGTGCCACCAGGGAGCAGTACTGACCACTGTGGGAGACACCATAGGACAGGAATACGCCAAGTGAACTGAAGAACTTTAAAGAAAAGACGTATTTTCTTCCAGTTCTGGAGGCCTTGTTGATTCCTTGGCCCACAGATCTTCACATGACATCTCTATTCCGATCTGTTTCTGTGGTCATTTCTGTGCTGTGGTCTTTTTATAACTCATAAGCGATTAAGCTGAGGATCTATCGTATCAGCATAAGAAAAGAAACCCCTTATTTCCAAATAGGATCACATGCAGAAGTATCACTATGGGTTAGGATTCCAAAACACATTTTGGAGGGACACACTTCACTCCAGAACCTGCAGAGAGGCCATAAACATGTTGCGTGGTCAGACACAGGCCGTTCCAACTTAAATCCTAGGAAGTGCAAGGCAAGTCACATTGCTTGGTTGGGAGGCGGCCACCAAGTGGGTGAGCATGCATGTGATCCAGTATGTGACAGTGTGTGTCAAGGGCTACAGTTTCGGGAAAAGGCACCTTTGGGTGGGCCTGAACCTCTCACCTTTAGCTACCAAGTACATTAATGTTTAACTACGTATCTGGGACCCCATGAGATTCTGGGCACTTGGAAAACAATGATAACAATAATCTCCTGAGAGAGCCAACTAGATTCAACCAGTATAGTACATTAGCATCACCAACATTTTGAGAAAGTCGGATTGCTGATGCATCTCCACAGTTGCTAACTCAGCATGGCTAGATGGGATCCAATAATTGGATTTCCACAAAGTTCCTAGGGACACCTTGAAGTTGGTCTGGAAAACCACACCTGAGGAACCATTGAAACATCCCAGGTCTTTTTGTTGATGCAAATTTTGTGGTTGACACCGACTCTTGGGGTCTAGATGAGGGCCAGCACCGTTCAGGAGGCCAGTCCCCGTGAGGGGAGGATGGAAGGGAGAGAGCAGCGCTGTGGAGGTAGGGACTGTTCTCATGCTTTGCATCATGTGAATTAACTAAAGAGATTTGATTTGTCTTACCCTCAGTGTAGGAGTCATTTCAGATCAGTGCCTTTGAGGGCCATGCCCAGGCCCAGCTGTGCCTAGGAAATTCATCAAAATGGAAGAGTTGCTCTCTTGCATCTACTGGTTCATCTCACCAGACAGAGAGCTCACCTGCTCACAGAGATCGAGGCCCCTGTTGGCCCAGACTCCTGGCCACTGTGACCTCACCTTCTAGGGGACCTCTTGAGGTGGTATTGGTGGGATGTAGCTGTGGAAGAATGAAAGTCAGATGGGGGGGTGGATCCACCATCCTCACATGCTGCCATTTGGGTGTCTTCTAGGTGAAGCTGGAGCAAAACATAGACTACCTGAGAGAGGAAATGATGAAGACCGAGGAGGCACTGACCAAAGAAGACAAGACGATGAAAGAGTGGCAGGCAGGTGTCTGCTTCATAGGGCGCTCAGCAGCTCCGAGGACAGGAAGGCCTGGGGCTTGGAATACGTTCTGACCAGGCCAAAGGGGTTGGTTGGAGGGATAAGGGGCTTCTCTACCACCCTGTGGACTGGGCCTATAAGACACCAGCACTCCCTGAGGCTTGGTGTCTACACACGCTCTTAGAGCTTGCGGCTATTCTCACCACCTCAGTTTTCACAAAGATCCCTAACTTTGAGGTGGGAATTACAGTTAATGGGTGGTAAAAGGGGACCTCAGAAAGTTGATTCAAAACCAAGGCTCAGCCCAGACAGGCTATTGTAAAAATGGTTGGCAGGCTCTGCGAGTCTTCAGGGTTTAGGCCACTGCGCTGCTTCCTTAGAGCTCGCGTCATAAGATACCACAAAGTGGGCAGCTTTAGAAAATGGGGTTTCTTTTCTCACAGCCCGAGAAGTGAGAAGTCACTCAAAATTCAGGGCAGCTGCAGGGCCCGGCTCGCCTTCTAGGAAGAGATCTGTCCGTGTCTCCTCCCGTTCCTGGTAGCTGCAGATGTTTCTGGTTTCTGGCCTGTAGACAGATCCTCCCATGGTATCTTCCCCATGTGTGTGAGCCTGTCTCCTTGCCAGTTCCTTTTACAAAACACCACTCAAAAGGGATTAGGATCAAAACCCTGCTTCCGTAATATCTTTAAAAGAACAACAAAAACTACATTTCCCCAGAGTCACAGGCACAGGTCCCTCACGCTATCATTTTGTGGTTTTTTTTGGTGGTGGTGGTGGTGGTAGTAGCGGCATTCAGTCCACTTCAACCATTTTTAGAGTACGTGGGGGAAAAGTGGACTCCCGTCACTGCCCCTGCTATCTCACGCTCCCCTTCTCCATTTCTTGGGCCCCTTCCTCTCCTGGTCCTTCTGGGGACCTTTCTGGGAAGAGGAACTTGTGGTAGCTTTGAGTGTGGAAGCACCCAGGACAGAAACCTCTGGTGGCTCTTCTGAGTTTCAAAGAAGAGATGACACCCCTGGAAGGAGGAGGAAATGGGTCCTGAAGCTCCAAAAAAAATGATTCTCTACATGGAACATTCTGGGCCTCTGGTTTTTGCCTTCAGGCCTTATTTGTGTCTTTGCTACATTGACCTGTGTCAGAATTCCTAGTTTGCACTTTCTGGTTCCCACTTGTGGTGAGAGATGCATCGTTAGGCTTCCTCAGCTCTCTAAGATAAGGAATGTTCCAAGAGACAAAAACTCAGGAAATTGTCTCTTTGAATATTACTCCTTGGATTACTTTGCAGTTATCAAGTTAGGGGACCCTGGGAGACCTCTACCATATCCCTGGCTCCAAGTTCAAATCCCTAATTTGGACCAGTTTTTCATCAGAAGGAGGTAGCTGATCATGTACTGGCGACTCTTAGACTGGCCACTCCAAGAGCAGGCCCTGCCCAGCTACAAGTCAAGCAGGGAAGAGCCAGAAGGTGGCAGGTCTAGGAGCTGAGGGGACACCACCCCTGTCTCACCAGGATGAGGTGAAGAATCGGAGAGACCGCATCGTGATGGAGTTTGAGAAGATGTGCGTCTTCCTGGCTGAGGAGGAGCAGCGCCTCCTCCAGGCCCTGAAGAAGGAGGAGGATGAGACAGTGGAGAAGCTGCTGGAGAACAAGGCCATTCTGGACCAGCAGAGTAGGTCCTTGGAGATGCTACTTCTGGAGCTGGAGGACAAGAGGGAGCATTCAGCTCTGCAGATGCTGCAGGTGAGGGGATGGTGCCCCCGCCCCAGAGGAAGGGCTGTGCCCTTAGGGGTGGAAACAGGCCAAAGATTGCTAGTCCTTTTGGAACCAGGTGCCGGACTATTCACCAGCTTTTGCTTGGATGCTTTGTGACCGCAGCACATCTGTGAGGCCTAGGATGTAGGGATACAGTAACATTTCCCAGCATTGAGATGCGACCAGTGTACCAGGGTATCGAACTTGCTGGGCTAACAAGGAGTGGCTCAAACTCAACTGATATATGCTTTTCAGTGGTGGTTTCATTCCGGCCCCTAGGGATTTGTGGCTGAAATGTGAAAGGACCCCCCTGCTAGGCGGGCATACACAGCGACATTGGCAGGAACTAGTCACATGGGCAGACCTTGGCGAGGGCACTGGGGAGGGCTCCATCCGTTAGCAAGCAGTGGGCCTGCACCTTGGGCCTACTGGAAGATCCCAGAATGATTTTGTCCTGAAACTTCGCTACATCCAAATTTCTTAGACAGGTTGTTGTTGTTTGGTACTGTCGAACAGGTTCCAATTCAGAGCGACCCTATGCATAACAGAAGGAGAGAATGCCCGGTCCTGCAGCATCCTCCCAATGTTCCTGTGCTGGAGCCCACTGTTACAGCCACTGTGTCCCTCCATCTTCTTGAGGGCCTTCCTCTTTTTCACAGTCCCTCAGCTTTACCAAGCATGACATCCTTCTCTAGAGACTGGCCTCTTCTGACAACATGTCCAAAGTATGTAAGGCAAAGTTTTGCCATTCTTGCCAAAAAGGAGCATTCTGGCTATACTGCCAACCAGGTGTGCCCACAGTACTTTCAATATTCTTCACCAGCACCATGATTCAAATGTATTGATCCTTCTTTGGTCTTCCCTATTCACTGTGAAACTTTCACTGCATAGGAGACAATAAAAAATACCATTGCTTGGGTCAGGAGTACCTTAGTCCTCAAAGTAACATCCTTACTCTTCAACCTTTAATAAAAAGAGACCAGAGGATGTACACTGGTACAGAGAGCAACTGGAAACACAGGGAATCCAGGACAGATGACCCCTTCAGGACCAGTGGTGAGAGTGGTGATGCCTGGAAGGAATGTGGGATGGAAAAGGGGAACTTCTTACA
>NW_022111372.1:41908161-41928847 GCF_000313985.2 Echinops telfairi | reverse complement strand
AGACCCCAGATGCTATATCTTTTGATTGCCAGGTACCATCAGCTTTCTTCGCCACATTTGCTTATGCACCCATTTGTCTTTAGCGATGGTATCAGGGAGGTGAGCACACAAAGATATGATTTTTGGTTCTTTGATGGCTGATAACTGATCTCCTCTGCACCTCATGATCACGCAGGCTGGTGTGCTTCTTCCATGTGGGCTTTGTTGCTTCTGAGCTAGATGGCCGCTTGTTTACCTTCAAGCCTTTTAAAGAGGTCTTGTGCAGGAGATTTAATTTACCCAAATGCCTTGCTTCATTTGATCTCCTGACTGCTACTTCCATGAGCGTTGATTATGGATTCAAGCAAGATACTTGACAATGTCGATCTTTTCTTTGAACCCATCATTCTTCCATGCGCCTTGGTAACTTTATGATTAAAAGGAAATATCAGCGTCTCCTCTGACATCCACTTTGACCTTTTCTTTCTTCTTAATGGCTTTTTGCTTCCTTCATGTATGATGTTCTTGATGTCATCCACAGTTCAGCAGGTCTTCTGTCAGACATTAGTGTTTAATGCGTCAAGTCTGTTCTTGGAATGTTCTAGAAATTTGGGTGGAATAGACTCAAGGTCTGAAGTCTTAGTTCTCGGGGACCTGTTTCATTCCCTTCAACTTCAACCTTTACTTACATATGAACAATGGGTGATCTCTTCCACAGTTGGCCCTTGGTCTGAATTTAGCTGCTGATATTGAGCTTCTCCACCATCTCTTCCCAAAGATGTCATCAATTTGATTTCAGTGAATTCCATCTGAAGAAGGCTAGCTTTGTTTCTATCATTATCAAAAAGGACATTTCAAGATCTGGAAGTAAGATACTGTCTGTGATAAGATAATATCTATCCGCATACATGGAAATCCAGTCAATAACAACTATTATTCAAAATTATGCACCAACCACTAAAGCTAATGATGCAGAAATTGAAGAATTCTGAAACTGATCAAATATGCAATCAAACAGCACTGGTCAACACATATTTTGGTGCCTCAAATGATAGACTTGTTTCTGGAGGGCTGAGGCCTTGCTGAACCCCTCAGTTCTCCATGGGTCTGTCAACCTGCTTTTCTGATGAGCAATGGTTTCCCATGCTTTGTGTAAGAGAGACGATGAAGTCCTGGTAGGTCATATTTATACAATTCCAATGCCAAGAATTAGGATTTTTGCCCTGGAAATTAGTACGATGGCACTGGAGAAGCTTAGAAGGCTTGGTGCATTTGCTTTCCTAGCAAAGATAAAGGGATATAATGGGATCTTGGGAACCCCTGCCTGATTCATAAGGAATTCACGAATACTTTGTCTCTCTCATCCTGGCTCCATCTCAATGGCTGTCTAAACTATTCTAATTCCATAATCACAAGGTGGGTGGATTTTTTTTTTTTTTAATCTCAGTCCTGGAGTCTAGGGGTCCAAGATTAGGGCATCAGCTGTGTCGATTTCTCCTGATGCTCTGAAGTGCAGAATCTGCTCTATGCTTCCCTGCCAGTTTCTGGTGATTCTTGGCTTATAGACATCATCACATGGTTGTCCTTTCTCTGTCTGTCGATTTCTCCTCTCCACTTTTTATAAGATTAGGACCTACCCTACTTCCATATGGCCCCATGTTAAATGATGAGATCTTCAAAGAGCCTATATCCGAAACAAGGTAGCTATCTTAGTTGGCTAGTGGTGCTCTAACAGAAATGCCACACTTGAGGGCTTTAACACACAGAAATTTGCATTGCTCACGGTGTAGGGGCTAAATTCTGAATTCGAGGTACTGGCTCTGAGGAGGGTTGTCTGCCTGTGTTGCTTCTGTGGGGTCCTTGTCTTTTTTCAGCTTCTGGTCCCCAGTTAGTTGGCTACCCGCCTGTGGCTTTGCATCTAACAGCCCTGCCGGGGCTTCTTTGCTTTTGTGGCACCACTTAAAAGCGAGTGGTTTAAGACAGAGCCTTCAGTGACATAACAAGGAAAACCCCATCCGCGAGAGGATTACATCTACAAGGGGAGGGGGCTGAGATTTACAGCACACATTTTTGGAGACACAATACCCGTCACATTCAGAAGTGTGGGAGTTAGGATGGCACCGTATCTTTTAAGGGACACAATTCAATCCCTAACAGTCGGTCAGTACCCCACCTGAGATGGGCAAGAAAGCACAGGAATCACTCCAGGTCACAGGCCGTTTACTTTCAAAAGAGCCAGGGCACCTTTCCGTGGTGGCACTGTCTCCTGGGCTCCTCCCTTCCCCTTTCCTACTCGCCTGCTGGCTCGCTAGGAATAGGCCGATGGTTCGGGGCTGTAGGGTGTATCCTGCAGAAAGCAGATGTTGGAGAGCGGACAGACCAGAGAGCCGGTGGGGGGAGAGGGACAACCGTTCTGGAAGGAAATACCTGGGAGAGATGACCAAACTGCTCTAAGACATGGATGGGGAGGGACGAGGGTGGGGGGTGGCGGTGACACACTTTGGGAGGTGTGAAAGATGATGGTGTAGGAAGGAAGGTTCTGAGAGCTCTGATACTAACTCCTCCATTTCTCTCATAGGATATGAATCGTCCACTTGACAAGTATGTGGTCACTTATGATTCCCTAGAGGCTGTGGTGGGGGCATGGGAGGGCCCCTGGTAGAGCCAGAGAGGGCAATGAGAACTGTGTGCTTTGGAGGATAAAGAACCTGGTGACACGATACCCAGAGACCATCCCCTTCGGGCTGAAGACAGTGTGCAGGGTTCCTGGGGAAATAGAGGTGCTCAAGTGTTTCCAAGGTAAGTGGGGCCCAGGGTTGGGATTGGACAACACCCTATCCTGCCTCCAGCCCTTAGACACTAACCACCACAGAGGGCCGTAGCTCCCCATGAGTAGAACTTGTCCCACGCCTCAAACATCACTGTCAAAAGTTTGTATCCTGGGAGAAGTTCACTTGCCCATTAGTAAAGATGAGGCTTACTGAGTTGCCCAAATGGTCCCTCCCCTGCCCCTATTGTCTTATCAACACAGTGTCCACGGTTGGGTGAGGGGATCATTAAGGACCCACAGGCTCAGCTATGTGGGGGCAGAGTAAAATCTATGGTGCAGATGACCCACGTGACATACTCCCCCAAATGAGGGCTCCATTTTTAAGGAAAAGACTGAATTCTCAGTCTTCAGGCTTGACTCCTGAAGGAGAGTGAGGGAGATTTAGGATAGAGCTCTGCCCCATATTTTCCTGCCAACCACCTCCCATTGCTAGGATTCTCCTCATTGTACCCATGAGGGCAGCCCTCCCAATTTCAACCCCAAATGGCTCTGGTTCCCTCTGGCCCCCTGCTCCTGTAGTGGATGTGATGCCTGATGCTGCCACGGCATACCCCTACCTCCTCCTGTACGAGAGCCGGCAAAGGTGCTACCTCAACTCCCCGGTGGACAGCACGCTCCACAGCACGGACAGGTTCCTCGCCTACCCCTGCATGGTGGGCCAGACGGCCTTCTCCGAGGGGAGACACTACTGGGAGGTGGGCATGAACCTCACTGGAGATGCGCTCTGGGCTCTGGGCGTGTGCAGAGACAACATCAGCCGGAAGGATCGCGTCCCCAAGTCCCCCGAGAATGGATTCTGGGTTATGCAGCTGTCCAAGGGGCAAAAATACTTACCCATCATCGGGGATACTACCCCTTTCACACTGATGGAGCCCCCTAGCCACGTGGGGGTCTTCTTGGACTATGAAGCTGGGGATGTTTCCTTCTACAATGTGAACAATGGCTCACACCTGCACACTTACTCCCAGGCTGAGTTCTCAGGCCCCCTCCAGCCTTTTTTCTGCCTCGGGGCTCCTAAATCAGGCCAGATGGTAATCTCCACAGTGACTGCGTGGGTGAAGGGGTAGAAACCAAAGCAGGGAGGCCAGCTAAGGATGCTCCCATTTTTAAGAAAGTGGGCGCCTTCTGCTCACCCCCAGGGCCCACAGCCAAGGCTCACCAAGGATTGCAGAGTGCCATTAGCTGTTGAGGGCTCCTGTTTACAAAGTCAAAATAGAATCCTGATTAAAGCAGTAAAACATTCAAAAACCGTACTTCCAGATGCTTCATCAAACTTTGAAAGAACTCCCTTAAATTTTATTACACAGGCAGGCATGTTGCTGTTAGCTTCAGTGAGTGGGCCTAACTCATGAGGACCCTCTGCACGACATCCCATAATGCTGCCCGGTTCTGTGCCAGCCCCTCAATCAGCTGCAGATCAGACCATTGTGATCCATAGTTTTCGTTGGCTGGTTTTTGGAAGTAGATTGTCAAGCCTTCCATTCTAGTCTGCTTTAGTATGGCGGTCTGCGGAAGCCTGTTTAGTATCACAACACACTAGCCTCCACCGACAGACAGGTGATGGCTAAGCATGCAAGTGTCCTGGGTCTCCCCCACAATGGGGGTGGGGAGTGGGGAGGTCAGGGGCGCGAGAATTCTACTGAACAACCACTGCCTCATTATATATTAGTATTTTACTACTGAACCACCATTGACACACACACGTTAAGTACCTCAAGTTGGTTCCAACTCACAGCACCCCCATGTACAACAAAATGAAATGTCGCTGGGGCCTGTACCAGCCTCATAATTGTTTCTGTGTTTGAGCCGCTGTGTGAGTCCCTCTCTTTGAAGGTATTCCTGTTTTTCACGGCCCCTCTACTTTAGGAAGGCTGAGATCCTTCTCTTGGGACTGGTTCCTATGGATAACAAGTACAGAGTCCATGAGACTAAGTCCCCTCATCTTTGCTTAAGAAGCATTCTGGCTGTACCTCGACAATTTGTTCATGCTTCCGGAAGCTCATGATGTGTTCAGTAATCTTTGCAAATACCATAATTCAAATGTATCAGTTCTTTAGTCTAATTAATTGTCTAGCATTTGCATGACTATGAGGCAGTACAACAAACTGACAGATGTGGGCATATATATTATGTACATATATAAACATGTTTAACCTATGAGGCATAGTTTGAGCTCGTTTTTATTTAGCATGCTTCATTCACACTTAAGAACTTCTCATAAATTTGTTTTGGCTCTGCATTTAGTTTAAATGACACTTTAGAGGGATGTTCTCTGGTATCTATTACATTCTTTGTGAAATAAAGCCTGTCCTTCATTCTAAGGTCTAGGTGCTTCTCTGGGAGTAAAATGACAGCTGGCATCCCTTCAAGCTGAACCACGAGAAGCTCCAGAGTTTGTCACACACATCACATTTTGCCTCGTAAAGCTGCACATGTGCAGGAAAAGAAATGGAGAGACAAAGAGGTCTGTTCCCCTGCGGGAGGGGAGAGAAGGTTCACTTGTGGGATTTCCCTTTCCTTCTTCAAAACACTTCCGTTTCCTTTTCCCAACAGTTTTATTGGCATACAACTCACACATTATACAACTGAACAGTTCACTCACATCGAGAAGTGCTGTCCAATCATCGCCACAATCCGTTTTAGAACATTTTCTTCATTCTTAAAGTCATTGTTAGCTCCCTATTTCCCCTGTGCCATACCCCCAAGGATTCATTAATCCAGTTACTGTCTCTGTAGATTTACCTATCCTGGATTTCATATACAGGAAAACACTAAAAAACAAACACACCTAATAAGAATAACAAAGTAAAACATAAAAACCTCAATAGAAAAGAAAGCAGAAAATATTAAAAACTAGGATGAATTTCAATAGATCATAAGAGAGATCATATGATAGGGTATTAAATTTTAACTGCATCTGCAACAATCCATTTTCCAATGCATATTACATGTTAGCAAGGCTATTCACATCTCTGGTCCATGGTCAGGGCATTCACCAGGACTTAATCCACATTTATTTCTCCTTCACTTTTCCTTTTAAAAAAAAAGTTATTTTTTTTAAACATAGCTTTAAAATAGGTCAAAAGGGAGATCAAGTGATAATACGTTTAATCCTATGTCTGCCATACTTAACTTTACAAAGCTCTTATCTATTCGTATCCCTCAACTATGGTTGAAGGGGATTCACCAGAGGCTTAATCTATGTGGGGACTCTGCAAATCGATTTTGGGCTCCTATTGTCATCCATAGCCTTCTGCAAACCATGTGTTCACAATGTAAGCTCTCATGTCATTGCCTCCTTTAGATTTTATATTATTTACAATCCTTGGTTCACTGAGCCAAGTCTGTGCTTCTATGTGGACTTAATTGACATAGAACTGAGATGGATACTTGCTTGAAAACAAGTCTTTAAGCTAGTCTTTCTTATAGCCAGGTATAGAAACTATACCACCCTTGGCACCCATATCTTCCGTGATCTCTCCACGTGCTCGAGCATCAAGCAGGACCATGTCAAAAGAACTAATTGTTCTTAGATTGGGGCTAGAATTAAAAACACTTCATTGTTCTAAAGCGGATTTCCTCTCTACCACCCTCTCCTGTGAAGTTTCAAGTTCACATAACAACTATGAAGTTTGCGCTCCGGAGGCGCAAACTCCTCTGTGGTTCAAATTCACCAATCTCTCCGTGGGGGAGATCCCATGAAAACCCACAGCCTTCGAAAATCACAGGAGCAGTTCCACCCTGTCCTATAGGGTCGCTATGAGTTGGAATGACTCAATGACTGAGTTTGCTTTCGGAGGATTTCCCCTTCCAGGAAGATTGGCGTCAGCTGCTAGCCTTAGGTCACAGAAAACCCACCAGCCGCTCTCCTTGAGAAAAAACAGGACGGTGTGCTTCCATATGGATGCACAGCCTCGGAAACCTATGGGGCAGTGCTATTGTGCACTGCAGGGTCACTGCGACTACGAATCCACACAACGGCAGTGGGTTTGGAGTGGGGCACATTACCCGGATGCGGGGAGTTTTGGTGATGATTCTGAAACAACCCAGCTGGGGAATCGATCAGGCAACTTTTGGGTCACGGTCGGAAGGATGGAGAGAGGCGACGTCGCTGGGGGGCTGGCCAAGCGATCGGCGAGGAGGCCCCGTGTGAGAACCCGGCCTCCGCACAGCCGTGTCCCCCAGCTCTCGGGGTCCTGCGGGCTCCGAGCCTGGGCTCGCGATCGGCCCCCCACGCGCCAGGGCGGTGGCGTTGCCAGGTCACCGGAGAACGCCATCCAATTCCGCCCGTCACACGGGCCGCGTGACCGGCCCGAGCCAATCCAACGGAGCAGCGGGTGGTTCCAACCCGCCCCCCCACAGCCGCTTCCTGCTTCCGCCGCGCGCTCCGCTTCCGGTCCGAGCGCGCGGCCTGGGCGCCCTGGCAGCCGGCGGCGTCGCGCGCGCTCCGCGAGCTTGGGGCCGTCGCCGCCGCCGCCTCCGCGTCCCGAGCCGGCGCCCGGCCTGTCGCCGCGCGGTTCCTGCGCAGCATGGCCGCCCCGGACCTGTCGGCCAATCTCCAGGAGGAGGCCACCTGCGCCATCTGCCTCGACTACTTCACGGACCCCGTGATGACGGACTGCGGCCACAACTTCTGCCGCGAGTGCATCAGCCGCTGCTGGGGCCAGCCCGAGGGGCCGTACGCGTGCCCCGAGTGTCGCGAGCTGTCCCCGCAGAGGAACCTGCGGCCCAACCGGCCTCTCGCCAAGATGGCCGAGATGGCGCGGCGCCTGCACCCGCCGTCCCCCGTCCCGCAGGGCGTGTGCGCCGCGCACCGGGAGCCGCTGGCGGCGTTCTGCGGCGAAGAGCTGCGGCTGCTGTGCGCCTCCTGCGAGCGCTCGCGCGAGCACTGGGCCCACTGCGTGCGCCCGCTGCAGGAGGCGGCCGACGACCTCAAGGTGGGCACCCCCGGGCGCTGCGCCGGCGGGGTTCGGGCAGGGCCCCGGCGCGCTGGGCCGGGAGGAGGTAGCTGTGTGTGAGGTGGCCGACCCTCGTGGCTTGGACCCACCCTTTCCAGGAAGACGGGAGGCCTTTCTGAGTCGGAGCGTGGGAGCCAGTCCGGGACGTGTGTAGACCTGCACCCCTCTAACTTCGTCCCTGCCTGTGGAGGTTTGGGCGAGTGGTGGGGAGGCAGAGCCATGAGCTGCTGCTGAGCTCCCGGCCCCAAAAGACGGCGGAAAGAGGTAGAGGCCTGGGTCGGAATTACCTTGCTGGGTACGGTGCCAGGGGCCACCTCTTGCCTTGGAACGCGGTGGCGCCGACCCACTAAGTTGCACTTGGTTTTGTCCTCCAGTGATGCCTTTCCTGAAACCCAACCACACACCGGCAGTGAAGAGCCTCGGGGCCACACTGCTCACCTTGGCCCGGGCTGGCGGCCACCCAGGTCTCCTCACTCACCTGCTGGCCGGTTTCTTTTTGGAACCCAGGGTGTTGCATACACCAGTAGTATTTCTCAACTGGCTTTAAACAAATTTGCATTTTACGCCCTGGCCAAATGTGTATGCATGTTAGAAAAAAGAAAAACTGACCCAACTCGCTGCCATTGAACCAATTCCGACTCACGGAGACCCTAGGACTGGGTGGCCTGGCCCCTGTAAGTGTCTGAAACTCTAATCCTCATCTTTCTCCTGTGGAGCATCTCTGGGTTCAGAACTGACATCCTGGGCTTTTAGCAGCCCAGCATATAACCA
Organism: Echinops telfairi; assembly: GCF_000313985.2. Classification (NCBI taxonomy): domain Eukaryota; kingdom Metazoa; phylum Chordata; class Mammalia; order Afrosoricida; family Tenrecidae; genus Echinops; species Echinops telfairi. The sequence goes on along the minus strand of NW_022111372.1, from coordinate 41,920,309 downwards.
GTATCCCACTAGGGCATATTAAAGGGTGCCCTAAATACGGGGTTTAACTTAATATTAAAATTAAGAATTAGCTAAAGCCCAATCACTACCAAAGGACAGTTTCTGAGGTGCAATAATGAATTTGTTATCCCCTGGCCCCGTGTTCGGGCTGTGAAGGTTGTTTAAAATCCTTGTAAGTGGGTGGGTCAGGCTGTGAAGCCTAAAGAGTACTGAGGTATAGCAGCACACAAGAATGTCACACACCCTAAGTGTCAGCACAGTCTTAACCCTGTCACCAAGCTCCCCAAAGTCACCACCCCCACCCCAGAGGCTCTCCACAGACCTCCTGGGGCAAACAAATCCCATTAAATAATCCTTGACCCTCGTTGTTGTTGTTGTTGTTTTGTAAAGTCGGGGGTTCTTTTTACCTGCCACCCACTGACAGTTTTTGGGGGGAAAGCTGCATTCTGCATGGATTGTTTTTCACAGAGCCCAGAAAGAGCTACCTCCCTGGTGGCATCTGTGATCTCTGCTGAACAGGTGCTGAGGAGTCCCTGGCAATATCTGACCTCCCAGGAAGGGCTGTTCCAGCTGCTTGGCTCTGTCCTGGCATCACAGTTCAGACAGGTTCCCACTGTGGCGAAGCAGGAAATTGCCAGGGGGACCCAGTGTGTGATCAGTTAGAAAGGAAACAGCCGTGGGAAGCAGAAGTTTTCGTGGGCTGCATGGACAGGTGGGAAGACAGTCTCCAAGCTGGGATTCGCAGGACAGTCCAGGTCAGAGGAGAAAAGAAAAGAAAGTCTTGCTTTCTGACCCATAAGGTCTCCACTGTGTCAGATATATTCAGATAGCTTATATTCTAGTCCTGTCCCCCTGCCTTTTTTTTTTAATTTTAGAAATACTGTTTATGATTCCTCAAATCGATTAATGGCCCACAAGAGGTGGTGACTATTGTTAGAGAAGCATTCCTGAGAAGTGGAGGCATGTAGGGGAGGACTTGGGAGACGAGGGTGTATGTGGAAGGGCGGAGGTAAGATGTCTGAGCCTGTATGTTCAAGAGGAGGCTGGCCTGAAGCTGGGCATCCAGCCATCTGAGAGCGAGGGAGCGGCTGAACTGAGGCAGCAGAGGCAAAAGGTAAGTGCAATTAGAAAACTTCTCATTTTTGAAAGACGTGTCAGTAGGCAGGGTGTGGTGTACTTAATGCCAGTACTTTGCAGGCTGCAGCCTGGGTACAGACTGGTCCTACCACCAGCTAGTGTGCAGAGTTCTGGAACCTCGTCTCCTTCTGGAACATGAGTAGAGATGAAAGTCAGACCCCTGGTGGCAGCTGACCAAGATCTGGGAGTGCTGGACATGGGAATGAACACTACTTCAGTCCCCAGGAGCATGGTCCTGTGACTCTGAAGACCCAGGTCTTTCTGTGATTTCCATAACAGATAAATGCATCATGTCAGGCTGAAACAAAATGGTCAGGCCCTTGTAGAAAACAGTGGAATCGTCAAGTCAAGCACATGTAGACCATGCTGCTTGCTCCTAGGACTTTCTCACCATCACCTTGTCCGAATGAAGGTTGGGAGAAAGGCAAGAATACCAATTGGCACCTGTGGCTGACTGTGATTAAGCTGAACCATGACAAGTGCAAGGCATGTTGACATGGCCAGGAATTTGGAGGGAAGAAGGCTGTCTGGGTGAGAGTGGCCCTCATGGAAAGTCATGTTCAGCTGGGGCCTGGGAACTGGCAAGACAGATGAGGCTGGTTGAACCAAGATAGGAGACAAGAGTTGAGAATGGTGACTTTGGCCAGCTATGGGGAGGTCACAAATGCAGAGGCGCGTGTGCTGACCTTGTCAATGATAGAGGACATCAGGCCTGGCTGGCATGGCATGGCCCTTGCTTGGGCAGGTAGGGGTAACAGTAAGATAATCTGGCCGAGATGGTGTAGGGCACCCGGGTTGAGAATGAGAAAGGTGTCCCATGTGGGAATGTTGGAAAGGCCAACATTAGACTCATTAGTGACTAAGCGGGAAGAACTGGGGTTCTCAGCCCATCATGAGAGGCTAATGCTGCCCTGACAGGGAGCCCTGGGGAGAGAAGGCTAATGTTGGAATGAGCACAGACAGTCATACAAACTGGAAGGTATCTTACTTCCCTTGTTCTGATAAATTTTATTTCCCCCCCATAACCTTGAGGGCATCACATTCTTTTCATGTAGTCCCTACGAGTGAGTTGCTGGGCCCGCTGTAGTTGAACAGTCCTGAGTAGCTTTCTCTTGAGCAGCACATGTAGGAGGTCTTGAGCCATACAGTAAAACCCAAGTAGGAAAGTACAGTGCCGTGAATTCTCTAAGGTGCCTCTTCTAGACTTAAACTCTGTAACTCCCACCAAACGGTCTTTTCCTGATGGGTCTGTGTAAGAGAAAGTGGGGAAAGCTACTGATAAGATACAGTTGTGAGTGCTTGTTAGTGCCCTTCTGTTGGGCATAAAGGGGACCATTTCAGAATCAAGAGGGGAGGCAATCACCACCAGCGAGAGCCAAGAGTGGAACATAGTCTCTGGGCCCCCAAGATCCCTACACAGTGAACCTCAACCCAAGAAAGCAGCTTTGGCATGAGAGAAATGCCAGAGGAGAAGCAGGAGCAGCACCGGGAGCCCTGGACTTCCCAGCCCACAGCGCAAGTAAAGTTGAATGCTTTGGGGCAGGAGTGTGGCTTGTGGGGTGGGGCGCCTCTGGAAACTTCATTTGGGGCAGCTCAGGCCACACCCTGGCGCTGTAGCCGAGTGCCTTCAGGTGGAGGCCTGTAGTAAAGCGGCCTACACCTTGGACATTGATTAACTAGAAGAACTTTGTAACGTGCCTGACTGAACTCTTCTGAACATTCCTCACATGAATTGTAACTTGTTAACTTCCCTAATAAACCCCTTAATCGTGAGCATTGTCTGAAAGTTCTATGTGGCCATGGCAATAAATTATAGAATTTAGGTGAAATAGTAGAGCAACAAAAGATGGGTGGGTCCTGGTGACTCCATGTGACCTGCTGCCTGCAATTGCTGGGCAGTGAGGCAAGGGTCTCTGTGTCAGTTGTCAATCACTGGGCATTTTTTCCCCACAGGGGAAGCTGGAGAAGTCCCTGGAGCACCTACGGAAGCAAATGGAAGATGCACTACTGTTCCAGGCCCAAGCAGAGGAGACCTGTGCCTTATGGCAGGCAGGTGGCTGAGCCTGTCCGGGCTCCTGAGATCCTAGGAGGGTGGGGTGGCCATGGGGTCTGTGGGACACTTCTTGCAGTGGAGGCCCCAGCATGGCATGCAAGCATCCATGCTCACTGAATCCTGGCTGTGCAAGGTCCCACCTCGGGGAACCAGACCTTCAGAACTCTGTTCATAACCCCAAACTTCGAAACACTGCTGTCAGATGTTGCTGTTAGTGCCATCGAGTCGATTCTGACTCAGGTGCTTGTAGCACAGAATGTGGTCACTGCTATGAACCCTTGGTTGCGGCCACTGTGTCAGTCCATCTCCTTGACGGTCTTCCGCATTTTCGCTGACTTGCAACTTAAGTATGATGTCCTTCCTCAAAGGCTGGTTTCTCCAAAGCACGTGAAATGAAGTCTTGCCATCCTCGCTTTTAGGAGCATTCTGGCTCTACTTCTAACACATTCTTCTTTCCTGAAGTCCACAGTATATTTAATATTCATCACCAGCACCATAATTCAAGGCATCAATTCTTTGGTCTTTCTTAATCATTGTCCCTCTTTAAGTGAATAACAGGCCATTGAAAAGATCAGGGCTGGGTTCAGAGAAGCTGTCTTTAAAGCGACAGCTTAGCTTTTTAACATGTGAAGTCTTTCACCTTTATTGAATGCAGCACTTGTTTGATTTTGACTGCTGCTTTCATGGGCATTGATTATGGATCCCAGTTTTCATCTGAAAACCTTGCTGAGTTCAGTCATTTCTCTGTTTTGTCCTGACGTTCCTTTTGGCTCCAGGTGTGAGGATTTTTCTTTATGTTGTGAAATTCATACTGAAGGTTGTCACCACTCTTCATCAGTAATTGCTTCAAGCCCTCTTCACATTCAGCAAGCTCGATTGTGTCATCTATCACAGGCTGTTCATGAGTTTTCCCCACTCCTGATGCCATGTTTTCTACCCTATAGTCCAGCTCTGTGTATTGTTTTCTGCAACATACTGATGACAGGATAGAGGACACACGGACACACACATTTCCTGATTTGAAACTTCACATTATCCCCACTTGAGTCACTGCTTCATGATCTGTGTACCGCTTCCACTTGAGCACAATGAAGTGTTCTGGAATTCCCGTTCTTTGTATTAGTCTTAATGTGTTAGGAGCCACACAGTGGGATGGTTTTACCTCATCAAAACACAGGTAAACATCTCTGTGTTCTCTGCTTTCAGTCAAAATTGTTCTGACTGTGGGGACTCCTTCAGTCCATGTCCTCTCCCTGTTGATGTACTGTTGCAACCATTTTTAATTGTCTTCCACAAAACTTTGCGTGTATGTGCTATTAATAATATGGTTCTCTAATTCCCTCACTCTGTTGAGCATCTTTGTTTGGAAGGGGTACCAATATGGTTGTCTTTGAGAAAGTTAGCCAGGAAACTGCTGTGTTAGTCCAGGTAGACTGGAGAAACAAATCCTTAGAAACTCATGTGTATAAGAGTTTTAAATAAAGGGTAATTGTACATTAAGAAAGCATCCCAACCCAGTCCAGTTCAAGCCCATAAGTTTGATATTAGCCCATATGTCCGATACCAATCTATGAAGTCCTCTTCAGACTCACAAAACACATGCAATGACACCAAATGCAGGATGATCACAGGCCAGTGGGGAGAAAGTCTTTGGATCCAGTGTCATTGTAAGCATCTAAAGCGCTGGCAGGGGTCTCTACATGGCTTCTCTGGCTTCAAGTCTGGCTGCATCAGGGTAGGTTCGTGTGGCTTCTCAGGGATGCCTCTCAGGATGTCAGCCTTGTCAGCATAGCATCTTCAAGGGAATCAGTAGAGAGAGTGTATCTTGCCTCCCAAGAGGAAACATAGCCGTTCTCAGACTTCTGAGGCCATACCCACACAGGTCTCATTGGCTATCTCCGTATTAACAGGCTGGACTCCACCCGTACACTCTGAATCCTCAAAATGACACCAGATTATGTAACTACCACAGCCGTCTTCCAAATGTCTTGGGAGAGAGAAGTGAGTAGTGATGAATGCATTTGTTGAAACATCCCAGTTAGCATTGTGCCATCCTGGAGCCTGCTCTTTCAGTAATGCCTTCAGTGCAGCTTTTGCTTCCTCCTTCCCTCTTGATCATGCTGCCTCTTCAAATGCTTGAATGTCGACCGCGTACTTTTAGTACAGTGACTCTGATTTCTTCCGGTTTCTTTTCATTCTTCCTCGATGTTCAATACTGTGCCCATAGAATCCTTCCACACTGCTACGTGAGCCTTGACTTCAAATCTCTCGGCTCAAGAAGTACCAAACGTGCTGGTCCCCTTCGGTTGTCTAATTCCAGTCTTGGCACACTTCAGTGCTTGACTTTGTTATCACCCTTTGAAACCTTCCGTTCCTTTATGTCATCATTTCTTTCATTCACTTCAGCTGCCCTGCCATCAGATAGGCACATCCTGCTCTCCACACTTGCTGCTGAGCCATCTCTCTTCAGGAGCTGAAGAGAGCCAAAGATTTAATACAGTGATGATGCCCCTCGCTGTATGAATTTTTCTACTCCCTGTCCAGAATTAAGGAATTCCTATTCTGAGTGCCTACCCTGGCCTATAGCAACTATGTAGATTTGGATGTTGAGGGAAGTGTGTGTGTTTCTGCTCTGATGAGTGACGTGTGTGGGGAAGGGGCATTGTGCCTGTCTGATGAGGGGTGTGTGTCACCTGTGCTGCTAGGCTGGGCAGTGCTGAGTGCTTACTTTGAGGGAGGGGGAGATGAGGAAGTGGCATGTCCCTGAGTCTCAGCTGTCCTCCCACCTGCAGAAGATGGTTGAGAGCCAACGGCAGAACGTCCTGACAGAGTTTGAGCGGCTCCGTCGCTTCCTGGTGGAAGAGGAGCAGCAGCTGCTGCAGAAGCTGGAGGAGGAGGAGCTGGAGGTGCTGCCCCGGCTGCGGGAGAATGCTGCCAGGCTGGTGCAGCAGAGTGCCGCCCTCGGAGCGCTCATCTCTGACTTGGAGGGCCGCTGCCAGCTGCCTGCGCTGGGGCTGCTGCAGGTTAGCTACCTGGTGGGGCCACTAGGGGTGGGATGGGTGGGCAAAGAGGGAGCCCAGCGCACCTACCAATCTTCTGCCCATCCCTCTCTGGGTGAGCCTGGCTACTCGGGGGGCAGCAGCAGGGCGAAAGGACACCTCAGCAAGCAGGGTGCTGGGCAGGAGGATGCTCTTTTTGTTGAAAGGCAGTACATGGGAAAGTGCGGTGAGAGTTAGCAGGAGGAGGGCACAGCTCCCTGCCCAGGCTCTAGACACCATGCACACCTGCCAGGGCCTGTCCTCTGTAAAATGAAGGGGACAAAAGCTAGAACAAGTGTCCCAGCCATTTTGCCACCAAAAGTCCTTGAGCTAAAAAAAGGGAAAATTTGTTTTTTAGACTCAATCAAATAGCATGTATTAAGTCACACAGATTGATTCTTAGCTTATCCTCATGTTTGTCTGTTTTTCCAAAACCATTTTATCAGGAGCTCTTCCAAGCATGCCACCCCATTGTTCGCTCACATCAAGTACAACTGCTGCCACACTGTTTCAGAACATTTGCCGCCTTCTCGAACAGGATGATCAGCTCCTGTCCCCCACAGGAACCCTTAATCTATTTATTGGCTATAGGTTCATTACCCGGGGTTATCTTCATGTTTTCTTATTCTAATCAGAGACAAATGTGGTCACTATTTATGGTAATCCACTGGCATCGAGTTGATTTCAATTCGTGGTCACCCTACAGGACAGAATAGAACTGCTCCGGGTTTCCAAGGCTATCAATCTCTACAGGTGTACACAGCCTCCTCTTTCTCCCATGGAGAGAGTGGCTGATGGCTTCAAACTACTGGCCTGTGGTTAGCAGCTGGTGCTTAACCCATTGTGCCACTGGGGTGCCTCCTGTCTACATTGTGTTCTATGGTGCAGCCTGGGGCTGAGGGTGGAGGCATGTGGTATATTTAGGTTTGGAACATCCCTCCAGGGCCTCATTAGAGACTGGCTGGGCTGCGTGGTAGGGGACACAGGTTTCTAGGGTCTCGGTGGATCACCACTGGGGAGTACACCAACTTAAGGTTTGGGACCATAGGGCCTGAGACACTAAGGAGGGAGGCAGATGCGGGGAGAGGAGAGGAGGTCGTCCCCGCTCCCCTACATTTTCCTTAAGAGTGCTGGGGAAAGGAGGCCAGAAGGCAGGCCTGGAAACATCTATGGGCTTCCCCTCCTGCTCACACCACATTCCTCCCATCTTCCATGACCCACAAGCTAGTCTGCCCATGCCCCTCTGGGCCTTGCCATGCCTGAGGCTCTTTATTGCTTGCTTACACAGCCCGTGCTCAGGGCCCGCCAGGCCAGTCTCTGCAAGTGGTCTCTGTTCCCCAGCCCTGCTTATGCAACACCAGCGTCTCTGTGTGCCCTTGGCCACTTCTCTGCTCTGCCCTGTGGGGCTTGCTCCCCCGCAGCACTTGGGCTTTCTCTGGCAGTACCTTCCCTAGCCCCCACCCTCCAAAGCCAAAATCTTAGGACCACCTCCTTCCATGTAGCCTCTGGGAGGTGAGGGGACAATAAAGACGGGCTTGTCCTGCCAGCAGGCCTGTCATCTCAATACCTTGGTCTTCCCACCTCTAGAATGTGCGTGGGTCTGCACTTCACAGGCTGCGATGAGGACTGAGTGAGTGAATTGTGCTGCAAGCTCCAAGCCCAGGGCCCAGTGCGTAGTAGGGGCTTTATGAGTCTGTCACTCTCAGTACTTGGGCCCTGACTGGCCTCTGCACAGGCAGGTGCAGTGAGTGTCTTGGCATTGTTCTGTGCTGGTGCTCTGTGGGTACGAGGCTCCACCTCGAGCAGCTCCGACACTCAGGCTGGGGAAGGTTGGGTGGATGGCGGGGGAGGATTCGGCGATATGGGTGTGGAGAGGGTGCCCGCTGCCCCGCCTCTGCAAAGTCTTCAGAGCAGAGCCAGTGTTTCCGGGAACAAAGGAGGCTTCCCAACTGCTGCCCCTAAGAGGTCAAACGATCCACCAGATGGTTTTTAGCATGGAGAACAGAGTGGAGGACCCCCATGAAGGTGTCCCCCCTCAATACACGCTCCCTGGAACCATCTCCAATTACTGTGTCTGAGCAGAGACCTAGGAACTCTGTGGGCCAGCCATGCTCAGAACAGTCCCAGGGCAGCTTTCGGATCCATCTGTGACGCTGGTGCCCAGAGCTTGGAGGGATCCGAGAGAGGGACCAGGGACCAACTGGGTATCAGGGAAGGACTTGGGACTGGGTGCTGGTGGCACTGACTGCCGCGTGTATCTTCTCCCACAGGACATCAGAGATGCCCTGAACAGGTACGAGTCCTTCTGCACCCCCCTGGGGAGGCGGGCTGGGTGGGGGTAGGGGCTTCGCTGCGGCGGGTGACATCTGCACTTTCCCACCAGGATCCAGGATGTAAAACTGCAGCCACCGGAAGTGGTGCCCATGGAGCTGAGGACTGTGTGCAAGGTCCCTGGGCTGGTGGAGACCCTGCAGAGATTCCGAGGTAGGTGCAGTGGGCTCCTGGCTCTGATCAGGCTTCTGCCCAGAAGCCAGTGTGAGGAAGAACAGAGTGGGGCCCTGTAGCCAGGCCAATGCTGCTTGTTGCACACAGGGCTATAGACTGGCAGGGATCCCAGGCCAGCTAGTAGCACACCACGGCAACCCCTCACTGGTCTGAGGTGGCAGGGTGTGGGTATCCAGCAGAAAGCCTGTCCTTAGTCTTTCTCGCTGACTGAGTGGTCAGTTCTTGCCAGGTAGAGGTGAAGGGTAGTAGAAAGCACAGTTTCTTGGGCAGGAAGCGGGGGCAAACCCGGGTCTTCCACATCCCACTGACATCCATGGTCTGTCCATTTTCTCCCTGGAGCCTCTGAACAGTTGCCCCTGGTCACTGCTGAGGGAATGCCGCTGGGCTTCACTCCCTGAAAGGGTGAGACTCACAAGTAGTCGGGACTCTTGTTCTTACACCGAGTTACAGCTAAACATGGTTGGGGGCATCTTTTTTCCCCAGGAGAGTGAAGGGGAAGGGCTGGGCTCTCTGGGAGACTCCTCCTCGGCCACAGTCCATTTGCACAGACCTGGAAAGAGCTGGTGTAGGCTGCCTGCTCAGGCTCATGGAGAGGGCAAGGGCAGCTTTTCCGTGTCATTGCCGTAGTGTCCATGCTCAGACATGCTGAGGTCATCTGAGCCTCTCTCTGTAGGGGATGTGACTCTGGACCCAGACACTGCGAACCCTGAACTGGTGCTATCCGAGGACCGGAGGAGCGTGCGTCGGGGCAACCTGCGGCAGGCGCTGCCCGACAACCCCGAAAGGTTCGACCCAGGCCCCTGCGTGCTGGGCCACTCTCGGTTCACTACAGGACGCCATTACTGGGAGGTGGAAGTTGGGGAGCGGGCCAACTGGGCCCTGGGTGTGTGCAGAGAGAATGTTAACAGGAAGGAGACGGGGGAGCTGTCAGCCGGCAATGGCTTCTGGATCCTGGTCTTTCTGGGGAGCTATTACAACTCACCGGAACGGGCCTTTGTCCCCCTCCGGGACCCTCCCCGACGTGTGGGGATTTTTCTGGACTATGAAGCTGGACATCTCTCTTTCTACAGCACAACCGATGGGTCACTCTTGTTTATCTTTCCTGAGACCTCCTTCTCTGGGACGCTCCGGCCCCTCTTCTCACCTCTGTCCAGCAGCCCCTCCCCTCTGACCATCTGCTGGGGGAAAGGTGGGCTGGGGGAGGCAGTAGTTCCCTAATGGCGTGCGCGGCACCTGGCCATCTGCAGTCCTGTGTGTGTGTGCAGCGCCTCGTGGGAGCTTCGCCTCGCCTCTCAGCCCCACACTGTTGTCTTCTGGCTCCTTGGAACAGTTTGGAGGTGGGATCATGTTCTTTGCACCAATGGGAGAATCTCCTAGCACTTCTCCAAGATGTGTGTGGGGGTGGGCAGGCAAGGCCTTGATCCTTCCCTTCAGACTTTGCAGATACTTGGGCCTGAGACATCATCCACCTGTATTTAACAGCAAGACACTCAACCTGGTCTGTGAGCGGGATCGTCCTAACAAGCATCCCTGCCATACAGGATCCCTGCCATTCAGGGCCGACAGCTCTTACCAACATCCTCCTCGGGTCAGGCCTGTGGCCCCACAGGAGCCTCACCAGCACCCTGGCTGGGCCACCTGGAATGCTGGGGGCATCAGGGCCTCCAGAAGCTGCTCTCCTGGCATCTTCAGGGTTAGAGTTCTACTTACTGAGAGCCCTACCCTCTAGAATGCCCCCAAGTCCACTAGCCAATCTCGGGGCTTTGTTACAAGAGGGTTGGTAAGAATCCTTCCCAGCCCTGACTGTGATGATGGTACAGCAGTTGGAGTCTTCAGGGAAGAATTAGCTGGGAAAACCAAAGAGCAGAAGGAAATAGGTGAAGTCCTTGAACAAAGGAGCTGACTCACAGAGTTAAAGGCAAGCACCCGTTCAAGCGGAGTGCTCACACTTGGAATGTGCAGGCCATGTGGATGCCTCTGGCCCCATGTACACAGGCTCCCCTGTGGTAGGCCTAGGAGGTCCACAGGGAAGATCAGGATCCGGAGAGTTGATTTCACACGAGGGCTTCCACACTTGGCGTTTGGGGACTGCCTGAGCATGCCTCTGAACTTTGAGAAAGGTGGCCTTGCTGTGCCCCAGCACATTCCTTGGTTGCAACCATCGGGTGCCAATGGCATCCTGGTGATCCAAGCCCCGACGCCTTCCCTCCACCTCCCCTGTTAGGTTTCATCACCAGCTGTGACCTTGGGGAGAGGCTTTCTCTGAACCCCGTGGGGTTCCCCTGATGATAAAGTGGGATGTATTGGATAGCTATTGATTTTGCAGGCCATGGTGACTACATGAGCTAATGCTCTCTGTTCAGAAACTGTCAGCTGCTATTTCTAGGAAACGTGGCTTGAGCCAGGTTGGAGCTTGGCGACGGCTCCAATACAGAGTACAAACTCACTGAACCCTCCCTCCACCCAGGGCCCTCCTCTGCCCAGTCCCCTCCCTGGAGGAGGAAGAGTGGCTGCCTAGAGCCCTGAGGCATACAGGCAGACAGAAACTACAGTTGTCTCTGCTATGAGGTGTGGGGTTTCCTTACCCTTAGCTTCTCTTTTTATCCTCTATTTTATTTATTGTAAGAACAGCGTTCTGACGTGAAATAAATTTTACCATTTGCCTGTGGGCGTGTCCACTGTTTTATCCCCTCATTAAGTAACGGGACTACAGGGTGTCCATGGGAGGGCTGGCCTGGGGCAGGTGATGACAAGGCAAGGAAAGGGGGAGGCACAGTTCAAGTTCAGTGCAGAAACACCACACAAAACATAGATCATCTTGGATCTTTTGCTCAATATGTGCAGTCATTTCATATAGTTAACACAAAAATATAAAGTATTTTGTAACTACATACATTTCCCATATTCCATTGTATTTAATAGCTACTTTTTTCATTTAATTGATAGTTTATTTACTACTCACACTCCCATTCTCTCCCTGCCCACCCTCCCAATGGGTTTTCTTTTGTGATTATTTCTAATACCACTTTGAAGATCTACCCTCAATTCCTTTGAATCACATATTTCCTCCATTGAGCATTTTTAGGACTTAAATGACTACAAGGGGGCTCCAAAAAGTTTGTGGAAAAATTCACTAACTTTTTGAAGCCCCTCATATTGCTATATAATTTCCCCAAGAGATTGGGTCTGTCTCTTCCTGAGAACTGATAGCCATGTTGATGCTGTCTAGATGACCACTCTAGAACTTTAAAGGCAACCACCAATCACCCAGACAGTATGACAGCTTCACAGACACAATTGCCCCAACAGCACCAGTTTTAGAGAGGGGTTAATAGGGGTCCTAAGTAGCCATCAAGCTCAGAAGCAACAAAGCCCACATGGAAGAAGCACACCAGCCTATGCAACCACGAGGTGT
>NW_022111372.1:41906039-41907250 GCF_000313985.2 Echinops telfairi | reverse complement strand
CGCTTTACACAATTGATGTGTGTATGGATTGCGATAACAGTTGTATAAACCCCTAATAAAATGTTAAAAAATAAATAAATAGAATAGGGGTCCTAAGTAGCTCCTATCCCTAAATACCATAACACACTGCTATTGAGTTTAGTGACCCTATAGGACAGATGAACCTCATAGAGGAGAATTGAAACCATAACATTCCCCAGGCTTTAAATCATACTGAACTGCTTCATCTGTCTCTCACAGAGTGGCCGGGAGATTCAGATTGCTGACGTTTTGGTTAGCAGGTGTGATAGATATTATGGCAACTAGACACTCCCAGCTTGGGGTGGAGTTCAAGTTGTCAATGAAGTGGCAGCTTGATAATGCTTCCTTGGGGGTGTGGCCTTCATATAATAAGAGTGAGAGAAGCTGGGAACTTCCCTCTCTCTGCCCCTCTGCCTGCCTTAAAGGGTGGTCCTATGCTGGCTGATTGGCCCTGAGAGCTGCTAGCATTGCCATGTTCCCACCAACGTTGAATCCATACGACTCTGCACCCACCGGCCTGGCCAGTGATCTCCCTGTTTCCCAGTTCACCTTTCTGCTTTACTCACCTGCTGTTACCCGAATCTGAAGAGGGATTTATGGACTTAGCATCAGACCTGTGGACTTGATTTGGACTGGGTTGGGATGCCTTCTTGATATAAAAATACTTGTTGATAAAAGGCTCTTTCTTATACAATGATGAATGTCACTGGGTTTGTTTCTCTAGATAACTTGGCCTAACACAGCAGCCCAATCCTTAACCCACAGTACCACTAGAGCTAAGAAGACAGCACTCAGTTCTCCCTGTGTTAGGGTTCTCTAGAGAAACAAAACTAGGACACTTAGGATTTTATGTAGCTAGATAGATACAACACAAAGAAATAAACAGCTAATTTGTCCACAGAGCAGTACAGCGGGCTCAGTTCAACTCACTTCCATGAGATAGTTAATATATTGGCAGTCCTTCAACTCAAGAGGGGTGTTGGGTGCAAGTCAAGGAAGCAGACAGTTGAGTCTTCTGTAGAGCTACACAGGCAGTCCAGCCACAGGCAGCAAACAGCAGGGCAGGTCACCAACAGTCAGCCAGATGACAGGGTCTGACAGTCCCTAGCTCAAGTGATGTATACACTAGCAGTGTGGCAAAGCAAGTCTTGAAGGAACCTCAAACTATAGCTACACAGTCCATGGGTTGG
>NW_022111372.1:41894621-41896561 GCF_000313985.2 Echinops telfairi | reverse complement strand
GTCTCCTGTGTACCCCGGAACCATTGGTCCTGTTTTCTGTTCCACATTGTTTATCCCGCCTATCTTATCTAAATAGACATGCAGAGACAATAAACACAGAAACAAGACAGAGCAAAAACAAAGCAACAAATGAATACAAAACAACAACAAAACCAAAGACAAAAAAAGAAAAGCCTATAAATAGTTCAAGGTCTGTTTGTTGACCTTTAGGAGTGTTTTCCTGTCAAGTCTGATGGAGTGCCATGCCCTGGCCCCACAGTCTATTTTTGGTATTTCCCGGGGACTTCATTGCTCTGCCCCCCTTGCTGTTCTGTTGTACACCCTTACTGTTTTGCCTTGGTGTGGTGGGGTCAGATCGGGCACAGTTCCCACACTGTGTCTCCAGTGTTGTCCCCCATACCGCTTTGGGTCAGTGAGAGACATCGTGTCTCATGGTGGGGTCGGCCATATGGTCCTCTCTGTGTATTGGCTGCTCTGAGCAGGAATATCGTCCTCAGGGCTTGGTGGGCCAGAATGTGCTCTACTCTCTCTCCCTCCCCTTTCTTTTGCTCCTGTGTGCTCTGATGTCCCTCTCCCTGAGCTGTAGCTTCAGTGCTGTCCTCTGAAGTGAATTATCCTGGGGGGAGGGGAGAATTTTAGATCTTTGTTGTTCTCTTATTCCTAGCTTGTTGACTCCCGCTCCCACTAGTTCTGCTGTTTTCTCCTCAGGATTCACCCCATACCTTTTTATACCAGCCCCTCATACTCACCCACCTGTGTCTCCCTTCTACCTGCGCAGGCACTGGTAATTCTACTTCTCCGAACAACAACAATAGCTCATTCACGGATCCATCTCCAGCTGCTGGCCAGGCACCAGCCTGACTTCTTTGCATGTGATAATGCAGCCCATCTTCCTAACAAGGAATTAATTCCATTTGATAGATGGGCGAAGTCAAGTACAGAGAGATTCTTTGTTTCCTGTCACACAGCTGGGATTCAAACCTGGCAGCCTGGCTCTAGAAGAATGGTATCTTTCCTTTTTTTAAAGAACGGCATCTTTATGTGCAGCTTTCCCACCTTTCCTCACCCCCTCCACTCTTCACTTTGATAAATATCAAACCCACAGAAAAGCTGCAAAAACATTGTACATTTAACACGGGGCTACTCTTCACATTTTCCTATACAGTCATTGCCATTCCTTCACTGCTTAAATTCCTTCTGCTTAAATTCGGGCTGAACATTATGTCAAGGACCCTACACAGATGATGTTGGTACACGTCACACAGCATCCCTTGCCAGTGAGTGCCAATGGCTTTCTGACATTTGAGTCATCTTTGACACCGGGCTCTTCCTTCTGGTGCAGCACAATGTCTTGTCACAGGGCCAGACCAAGAATCTGCCACGTCATCTTTAGCAGTGTTTAGGAATTGATATATATATAGGTGGTAGTTGTGCTCATTGTAACAAGGGCCCTTTCCAGGAACTCTACTGGTGCTGTGGTTAAGCATGCAGTTGCCCACTGAAAGGTCAGCGATCTGAACTCTCCACAGGAGGAAGATGTGGCAGGCTACCCCTGTGAAGGTTACAGCCCAGGAAACACATAAGGCAGTTATACTCTCATCCAGGGTCTCTATGAGTTGGAATCAATTTATAGGCACATAACAACAACAACAACAACAGGCATTTTCTATTTGAAAAATACAAATATATGACATTTTGAAAATCATGAGTTTATAATGCAATCTTTGATCCAAACCATAGTCTGCAGGGTCTTGATTACCATCCCACACAGTTTGGGGTCTTCTCCAAAGGAAATTCATCTGTCCCCTGTCACTCAGCCACCCAAGAAACCCAGTCAAACCAAACCTACTACTATTGACTTGGTTTGGCCTCACAGCGACCATACCCAGGATTTTGAAGGCTGTAATTCTTTATAGGAGCAGATAGCCTCATCTTTCTCC
>NW_022111372.1:41892568-41893657 GCF_000313985.2 Echinops telfairi | reverse complement strand
ACATTTCCTCTCCACTTAAACCCCCGGATAACTGAATTTCTTGCTAACTCGGGGTTGTGACTGGTAGTGTGAAAGATCTCTCTTCCAGCTATTGCTAGGAGTCTGTTGTGTGATGCTAACTCGATGACAACTCATCCTGACCCTGGCAGACAGAGGAACGCAGCTGGACGCTTCACGGGGGCACATCACCAGGTCTTTCCTAGAGAAGCTGGTGGGTTCGAACCCCTACCCTTTTTCTTAGTAACGGAGCACTTAACCATTGTGCCACCAGGTTCCTCAGGTAGAAATCCGGCTCTCAAATATTTCTTTTATCACTTACTAAGCGCTTAAAATTTCCAGACTTCATTCATTTAGCTATTTTTCATAACAACTTTATTGCGACTTCTGGTATATTTGCCATCACTACAATTCCATTTTAGCACATTCCCACCACCTCACAAACACCCCTCATGCCTATTTGTGCTTACTCTCAATCCCTTCTTCCCCCACACTTAGTCCCAGGCAAACCATTCATCTACTTTCTGTCTTGATAAAGCTGCCTTTTCTGGAAAGTTCATGTAAATGGAGTCAAACGGTATGTGGTCCTTTTCATCTGGCTTCTTTCACTAAGCATAATATTTTTAAGTTTCGGTTTGTTCCTTTTATCACTGACCAACAATTGCAAGGATAGATTGTCGCATTTTTTTTTTTATCCAATCCATGGGCTGATAGACCTTTGAATTGTGCCTATATTTTTGGACATTGTGATAACCCTCAGAGCTACCAGAGCTCCTTTGGTAGCTCAATAGAAGGCCTTCATTTGGGGCACAATAATTCCTCACACTGGATTCCTTTTCTTTTTTCAAAGCTGCTTTAGCTATTTCATATCCCTAACTTTCTATTGTACACTAAGTTTGTATATGTCTCCAAAACCCATTTTGAACCTTAATAGGAATACACTTAACCTGTAGCTCAATTTGAGATGTGACATCTTTCTAAAGTCGAATCTTCTAATAAGTGAACAAAGTTTGAGGATAAAAAATATAACAGGAGGAAGCTGCAAAGAAATAGAGGAAAGAAGTAGGAGGCAAAGGGCATATATACAAGCCT